>NC_088377.1:179330000-179630000 GCF_037993035.2 Macaca fascicularis | reverse complement strand
CAAGCAATGGCTGGACATAATTATCCCTGCTTTGGCAATTTAGGGAAGAGGATTTCAAGATTTCAAAAGATCCTGGGGGAAAATTAGGTAAGCTGCGTGACCAGAGACTCTAATATAAATACAGTTTGTGAAGGAGGAAGTTAGAAAAACATTTAAATTTAATCCATTAAAAATGAACAATAAAAACAAAGATGGGAGGGGTAGATCATGATACCAGAGTGACTAGAGACTCTTCTGTTAAGCTCAGAATTTAAAATAATGTATTCAGAAGATAGAGAGATTGATGTTTACCTTAGGATAAATATAAAATGGCATGAATTAGAAATCAGTTTAAGGACTAACAAAGTCAAGTATGAGGTGCCTGAAAACTAGAAAGAAGTGAATACTGTACTGGTTTTTGAAAAGGGAAAAGCTTGACATTAATACCTGGAAAACTGGTAGAGCTGGTTATTAAACAGATCCTTTGTGAATAGGAAGAAAGCAGTGCTGACTAAGTGGGAACATGGATTTGCCTAAGAGGTCCTGAGAAGCAGGTAAATTCTGGCTTAGAGCCTCTGGAGAGGGGGATCTTTAAACTTGCTCTGTTTGCTCAGCCTTCTTATCAGCATATCTGAGGATGACATAGACCATAACCCTTATCTAGACTTTCAGGGAGTTGCAGGCTTGGGATCCGGAAGGAACATGAAGGAGGGGGGCTGGTGTGAATGAGATGAAGAGGGAGGGAGACACCTTTATGAAGATCCAAGGGCCCCAAAGCTGAGAGGAACTGCTGGGATGTCAGATGTCAGATCAGTATCCAAAATCACCTTGCTGTTTAGGAAAGCTGGATATGCAGGCCAGTGAATGCAGAGAGAAAGCAAAGAGGTTTGTGTGTGCTGAGGGATGAGTGCGAGGATGGAAGGGAGTGGGAATTAATTTATTAATATATACGTGCAGAGCACTGCACCCACGCTGTGCCAGGTACTGTGTTCTGGGTGCTATTGGAGCAGTGAATCAAGTAGAAAAACGTTCAGCCCCCATGAAGCTCATGTGTAGTGCAGGAGATCGGAAACAAACATACATGTAATTTCTTAGGGGGTGATTCATGTTATGGAGAACAATAAACCACCATGGGGTAAGAGAATGCTGGTGGGGGGTGGGAGGCTGTGACTGGCTTACACAGGGTTGTGGGGAGTCCTGCCTGATGTTGTGGTATTTGAGCCTGAGGGCAGTGAAGGTGCAGTCAGCCCAGATGGCTGGGAAAAGTGGTTCCCCAGCTTGTGTGCTAGAGCTGGGAGAGGCAAGTGTGCCTGCAGCAGAGAGCCCTCAGGGAAGGGGAAGGAGGATGGTGCCGGAAGAAGCTCCAGGTGAGAGGGCAGAGAAAGGGGGCCTAGAAACCCGCTGTTCATCCTGATGAGATTCAGGATTTGAGTAGAGGAGGGACAAGATCTGGGAGTACACACTTAGGATCCTTCTTGATGACAGCCTTCCAATGCTTAGAGGGAACAGTTCCAAAGTCAGAGCCATGGCCATCTAGTGAAAGCTACCAAGAGACAGCTTTTAGTTCAGTGAATGGCAACTTTAGAATTCAAGTTGCCCAAGCAATGGTCTGTGCTGCTTCATGAGTTTAGCGTGGGTTTGAGCTTAAAAACCACCGGGTCCGTTTCAATGTGAACATTCACTGAGTCTTCCACCTTGGAGAACAGGTGTTTCCTGACATTGGTCCTGACTTTGGTGGGGTCACAGATGGGGAAGAGCAGAGCAGGCGCGTGGAGGTGCAGGGGATGCTAGGAGGGAAGTGGAGGCTGGGTTCATGGAGACACAGGGGAGCCGTGTGAGTTCCTAGAAGAACTTCCTAGAATTTCCCATGGTTCAGAAAAGCGAGGGGCCCTGCCACAGAGAGACTGAGCAGTGGGCATGAAGAGGGCATGGGTCCTGAGATCATGGAGGAGAGTCCTGGGGTAGGCTAGAGGTCTTTCAGGAAGCAGCAGAGGATGAATGGAAGAGTTGCCAGGGACAGAGCTTCGAGCTGAGTGACCAAGGTGATAATCAGAGGCTTGTGAGGTGTGCCCCTGGGTGGGAAAAGGAAAGCTTTTGTTTCGTAGGGATCACAGGTACCTGCGTGAAAGACAGAGGACTGTCTGGCATAGAAATGGGGAGGGGAGGGCAAGAGATGCCACAGGGGAGGGACCCCCAAGATGACAGGAAGAGTTGAGGCCTAGAGGTTGGATCCACAGAAGACGCATTCTGTCTGTATCCCGTGATGGCAAAGGTGGGATAAAGGGCCTCTGCCTGAGAGGGTGACATAGGAGAAAGCCTGAGATTATTCCAGGTTTGGGTTGCCTGGGTGTGGGGAGCAACAGCTGACCCAAGCAGAGAGAGCCTGATTCAGCCTGTGTTTTGGCTATGCAGGGGGAGGGCCCCCATGTTCCTTCCCCAATTTCAATTCAGAGACATACGCACTGTCCTCCAAACTGCCACTGAATTATATGCTGGTCTGATTGCAAGGACACTGAGCGAATTCATTTAAATTGAGAAAATTGGGCACAAATGAAAAATTTTAATATTCTCATCTCCTCCACCCCCCACCCCCCAGTTTATAATTTGGAGGAAGGAAGTAAATTTAATGCAGAATGTAAACATTTAACAATTTAAGCTTCTTCCTAAAATAATAGATTGACTTTTTAAGCCTACATTTCTTTCTGAGTAAAAGAAATAATTCTTGGAGGCCGAGGTCTTTGCCTGAGGTTGGGAGTTCGAGACCAGCCTGGCCAACATAGTGAAACCCCGTCTCTACTAACAATACAAAAAAGTAGCTGGGTGTGGTGGCATGCACCTCTAATCCCAGCTACTCGGGAGGCTGAGGTAGGAGAATCGCTTGAAACCGGGAGGTGGAGGTTGCAGTGAGCTGAGATCGTGCCATCGCACTCCAGCCTGGGCTACAAGAGCGAAACTCTATCTCAAAAAAAAAAAAAAAAAAAAAAGGAAATTATTTAGTTTTAAGTTTAAAATAATTGATAAATAAGATTATGTTTATTTGTTAATTTAAATGAAATAAAACACATGCTTCTGTAGTGGTTATATTATGGGAAAACTGTTCACAATATGCACAGTTAATTATTTGAATTTCAGATGGTTCCCCTGTGGATGTCTTTACATGTGTATGCTTTAGAGCCAGAGGTAATTGATCCAATGTTGTCTTTTATTAGATATTTCCAGGCTAATATGCCACTGACCCTAACTGTTATATATTCCTGATTCTCTCTCTAAGCCTTGGAAAGGTTTTGGACAAAATCACTAATATTCTAACTCTTTTGGTGGAATTTCAGTTTTCACAATTACTTTTTTCTGTCTTTTATTTTCTCTCCCCCCTCCGCCGTGTGTGTGTGCATGTGTATGTGTATAAATACACACATATGTATTTATTTTGCATTTACTTATAGTCACTGTATTTTAAGCTTGCATTCTCATGGAAAGTCTATGTTATGAACTTAGCACTTATTCCTCAGAGGCGGTTTAGATAATGGAAAATTCATGAGCTGTGTAACCAGACAGATGGTGGCTTAAATTCTAGCTCCAGCACATTCAAACCTCATGTTCTTGGCAAGTTACTTCACCTCTCTGAGCCTTGGTTTACTGCCCTATAAAATGGGTCTAATTATTACTTATCTAATGGAATAGTTATGAGAATTCACTATATAATGAGAATTATATATTTTTTACTAGGTGTTAAAAGCACCTAGTAAAATCTCTCCATTAGTGGACACTACTGTTGCTTCTGTTTTTGCTAGAGGACTACAATGGGGATATGAAGCAATGAGAATTCTAAAAACTAGGGAATGGGAATGTGGAAAGTAGACCTCTGAGAAATAAAGGGAAGAGAGTGAAAGTGAAAAGTTACTGAGGTAAGTAAGTATTTTATCACTCAACTTTCTGTTGTACTGGTGAACCAGTAATTAAATTACCTTACATTTTCTAAATATTGCATGTACTTTCCTCACTGGATGGCAAAAGATGCAGTTTACTTAGGGTAATTTAATTTGGTTATTACACTTTGATTCTCATCATGCTTTCTTTCACCCTGGTTTGTAGAATATTTGAGAAATCATTGATCGGGCTCACTGTCTTCACGAAGTTGAATGTCATTTCAACATATGGTCATGTCTTGTCTCCCAGAACGTTTTTGGGAATGGTATTCGAGGTTTTGCTACATAACAAATCACCATACAACTTAGTGGCTTAAAACCACCATCATTTATTTAGCCTGCAATTCTGTGAACCAGCAATTTGGACTGGGCTCAGGTGGACTCTTCTGCTGGTCTCAGCTGGGTTCACCTGTGAGTCTGTGGTCAGGTGCTGGTCAGCCAGCTCTGCTTCTAGGGGATGGGTGGCGATCAGCTGGGGTGATAGAGAAAGGGAATGGTGGGGAATATGGACCTTGGGGTTCACTCATTACCCAGAGACTAGTCCTGTCTTGTTCAGATGGCAGCTCAAGTTGCCAAAGACTCTTGGGGCCCAGTTTCAGAACTTGGACAGTTATACTTCCACTTCATTGTGTTGGCCAAAGCAACTCGAAACGCCATTGCAGAATCAAAGAGCAGAGAAACAGACATCACCTTTTCCTGGGAGGGCCTGCCAAGCATTGAGGCCATTTTCACAATCCTCCTTAGGTGGGGTCTCTACAGTCCTCATTAACAAGTCAATTCTGGTCTCTTGGAGTCAATAGGTTCCTTCTCAGATGTGAGACAGACTACACACATACTGTAGTAACTTCTGCTTTAATGTTAGTCTCTTAAAAAATGACTTGGCATTTTGGAGACTGAAAAGAAGTACTTAAGTTTTTACATCCCTTATGTTGCAGACAGATTGCAAGTGCGTGAAGTGTTGGCACCAGAGGATTGACCCTGACCACACTGGGCCTTCCTTGGATTTAATCCTGACCAGATCCACTCACCCGTGTCTAAGCAGTGGTCAGGCAGAATGAGGAAGTGTCAGCTGGTGACCTCACTAGAGGCTCTTCAGGTGGCCCTGGATCAAGAGCAGCTTATTCATTGTCTTTGATGCAGAAAGTGAGACATAGGAGAAAGGGCCACCCCTTAACTCACTGGATTTCTTGAAACATTTAAACATTGCATTGTACCAAATGCCAAGCAGATAAGTGAGTTCCTCAAATGCAGCTTTTTAAAACTCTTGTCACCCATCAGATGATCTCAAGCTGTTTGGCTTGTTTGAAGCAGCCAAGGATTTCTTTTCTTTCTTTCTTTCTTCTTTTTTAAACAGGCAGGGTCTCACTCTGTTGCCCAGGCTGGTCTTGAACTCCTGAGCTAAATTGATCCTCCTGCCTTGCTTCCCAGAGTATTGGGATACAGGTGTGAACCACTGTCCCTGTCCAAAGTTTTATTTTCTGATCATTGTGGGGAAAAGTAAATTCCAAGATTTTTCCCAAGACAGTAGACTTAGGATCTTAGTGGTTTGTCTCCAAGTCACAAACTTAAGGGGTTCTTTTTTTACGTGAATTTTACCTGAGTTCTAACTTGTGTTGGGCCATCACATTTGTTATGCAGAGCCTTGGGCTTGTGTGCCTTGGGTAATGTGAACTGTTTGAATTGACTTCTGGCCTGTAAACTCTACTCTCTTCCCACTGAGGACTGACCCCAGGGAATTGCATGAGTCAGGGAGCTGCGTGTTTCTCTTGGTGACCGTGGAAATTAGGAACAGTGATGACCTGGATTTAGGGGAAAACTGGAAAGTGACTGATTCAGTTGAACAGCTCCTGGGACTTCAGTGGGCCAGGCCTGGGACAGAACACGCCAGACACAATGTTCCTGTCTTCTGGGAGGAGGTCCTATATTGTAGCCATTGTTCCCTTGGGATCAAACAGCCTTCCACCCTGTGATACAGCAAAAATTAGTAAGAACGCATCTGAAGTGTTTTTGCTTATTGATGAATTAATACCGTGGCAGAGGAAAGAGATCAATGTCATTGCATTTACCACTCTTCTTATACACCCAGCTTTCTTACAGGTGCGTTCTTTGAAGAAAACTTGTGAAGCCTGTAAATTGAATGGAAGGAGTAGGAATTATTTGGGTTATTTTTTTTTTTTTTTGAGACGGAGTCTCGCTGTGTCTCCCAGGCTGGAGTGCAGTGGCGTGATCTCGGCTCACTGCAAGCTCCGCCTCCCGGGTTCACGCCATTCTCCCGCCTCAGCCTCCCAAGTAGCTGGAACTACAGGCGCCCGCCACCACGCCCGGCTAGTTTTTTGTATTTTTAGTAGAGACGGGGTTTCACCATGTTAGCCAGGATAGTCTCGATCTCCTGACCTCGTGATCCACCCACCTCGGCCTCCCAAAGTGCTGGGATTACAGGCTTGAGCCACCGCGCCCGGCCTATTTGGGTTATTAAAATATTCTTCGCTTTCTAAAAATGAAGAAAAATTATCCATCTTCTCAAGTTTAAGAGTTCTATACTAGTTGAGGGGCTGGGCCTAGTTGCTGAGGTTGGAGTTACTGTATTTTTCTCTGATGCGAAGTAGTCTGGG
This sequence comes from Macaca fascicularis, assembly GCF_037993035.2. Classification (NCBI taxonomy): domain Eukaryota; kingdom Metazoa; phylum Chordata; class Mammalia; order Primates; family Cercopithecidae; genus Macaca; species Macaca fascicularis. The sequence goes on along the minus strand of NC_088377.1, from coordinate 179,623,483 downwards.
CCCAGTGGAGATTCCAGGGTGAAGGAGGACTTGGGATTGTATAATTAGGCATCCCTGTGGACGGTCAGGATGCTGTACAGATGGTGGGGAAAGCAATGAGGTTGTGACATTATGGATTTCCCAAGTGTTTATTTGGCTTCTGTTATGTCTAGGCATTGTAGATTCCTGTAGTCACATCCTTGAAGAGAGAGAAATAAGTAAAAAAAAAAAAAAAAAAAAAATGCAAAAAGTAAGTGGTAAATGTGTTAAGAGAAGGAAATCTTTGGGTGCATTTTGGGTGCCTAGTGACATGACTTCCTGGGTGAGTGGAAGAAGGCTAGTTTGTGGAAGTAGCAGTTTTCCAGGTGGAGAAGGGAGGGAAGTGGTATTCCAGGCTGTAGGAACCTGTGTTCAAGACGGGGAGGAGTGATGAGCACTGTGTGTTCAGGGAACTCCATGTCATCGTTACATCTGACTAGACCAGAGCGGGAACCGAGTGGAGAGGCAGAAGAAGAAAAGACAAAACATTTTATGAATTTTAATATTCACTGGGGGGTGGGGGGCATTGGATTAAATCCACACACACTACTTTTTAAAAAGGCCTCTGTTTGACAAAATGAAATGCTGTTCAGCTCTAAAAGTAGCTCTTCACTACTGGGTTAATTGAATTTGGCTACTTTCCTGTAAGTGACAAATCCCTTTTTCTAGAAAAAGGTGAACAGATTCACCTAGCTCAGTGCGGAATGTTGTTTCACCTGTCTGAATGGTCTCTTTTAGGTGGGGCCTTATGCTGTAGGCTAGCAATCGCAAATCTTTGCCCAACTCGAAGAATTCAGAACCTGGATTGTGAAATACAAGTAAAAGTAAAATAACTATCATTGTTATTTTCTACTGTTTCAATATGGCTCATCTGGGCTGTGGCTTCTTGAGAAATATTTGGCACGAAAGGACAAATATTTACAGGACCCGAAAGATGGAAGGTAGAGAGTGCAATGGCAGTTTGAGAGCAGCTCAGGTGGGCTTCGGAGCTTTTGTGAATAAGAGAGAGCTCAGGTTTGATTTAGTGGAAATTGATTTAAAAATTAATTCTATTACTGGAAACTTGCACTGGGGGGGTGGAAACCTGGGTATTACTGTCCACTGCTAACACTGCGAAACGATTTTCTTCTGGCAGGAGTGGTAGTTGGAATTTAAACCAGACACTGACCTGAGATGCTCTCTAAAGTAAATTGACTAAACACTTACTTGCAAATGCTCTATAATGAAAATGTTCAATTAGACCGAAATTGTATTCTACTCCTTATAGCTTATTCATCTCACTTGGTGAGTGCTTTTTAATTTTATATCCACTTATAAGTGGGAAACAACTGTTTATAAATAATTAGAAGGCCTTTGGGTCTTCTCTGATTCAAAGTCTTACATTCCTGAGGCAAACTGATGGTTCTGTCTTGCCACCAAATACCTGGTGCCTGGTAACACAAGCGGCAGCAAAATCTGAGACCTGAAATCAAGTGCCTTAGCTAGTGTTTTAAACATCAAAGTATGAGTGATTTCAATTGGATTGAAAAGTACCCAGTGAGAGAAATTTTACTTGCAGCAAGGAAGACTAGGATTTGAATGTGTCCAATGACTGTCCCCATATATCCTGGGGGAAGTTATTTAACCCATTAATGCCTTAGGTTGCAATTTTTTGAATTTTTGCATGAATGAAAAATCAGACCTTGGCGATGACCTTGAGTGGTAGGATATAAATAACTCCCCCATGCTTAGCGTTCCAATAATGGAACACTAGGCATATTAATCTTTCCAAGCTTCAGTTTCTGCCTTTATAAAAAGGAGATGACAGTGCTCAGATCTGCCTCTTTGAGGTGGGTTTTAATTTTATTGGTAATATTTCAGTTCTTTTTCAAAAATTTGAGGCCAAGATCGCAGATTTACATTTGAAAAGTGTAGGTGGTGGATTTCAGGGGTACCTGTTAAATTATTTTCTGAGTTATGTTTGTTTCAGATTGTTTTCCAATTAGACCAAAAATTTAATCACAAATTAGAAGTGAAAATGCCAAGTGCCCTCACACCTATTTCTAGACTCCATGAGTATTTTTGAACCGGACGCATATGTTTGGCTTGTGGGGATTAAGGCGAGAGCAGTGAGGTGACAGTGCTGAAGAACTAATCATAAGACTGCCATCTTCACCCTCCCCCATTCTGTGGTGCTTCCCAAACCAGGATGCAACCAGCTGCAATCCACCCGGGCTTTGTTGCTTGCTCCAGAAACTGTCTGTGAACACGTGCTTTTTCTATACCTGTTGAATGGGTTCTTGCTGTACTCATTGAAGATGGAAAGAATGGGCAAGGATTTCTGATAGAGTAGTAGTGTATCTGTAACCACTTACGAAAGGTCAGCCTGGTGAGAATTAGGGGTCAGGAGAGGGATCGGTTTATCATGATCATTCATTGTTTACTTCTAAATGTAGGTTAACGTGGTCGAAGAATGGTGTCTCTACCAGTGGCTCTGTCCGGGGAACTTTAGAGTTTTATGTTAAATAAGAACCCAGACTCTGGCAGTTATAGGGCCTGGTTTCTTGGATCTGGGTTTTCAATCACTGGGAGTCTTGAGTGACTAATTACCCTAGCGCTTAGGCAACATTTGTCGTCTTCTTTCTATTCCTTTATAGGTTGGGCAGTTGTTCCGGCTTCTCTGGGACTGAGAGGTATCCCAAGATGTGGAACTTTACAACCAGAAAAGTCTGAGGCAACTGGGGCAGCTGGTCTTCCTACTTTCTAGCCTCCATGCCTTCCTCTTCTCCTCTTGCCTGCCTCCTGTCTCATGGCCAGACAATTCCATGAGCATTCCAAACTCTTTAGGCTGTTTGTGACAGATAAACTTTACATGTGGTGGACCTGGGGAGTTTGGCAATACAAAGTGATTCATTTTAAAAAATAGGAGTGCTCTTAGGGTAGTTTGGATGCAAGCATGACCTGCCTTTATAGAGGTTACATGTGTGCTGCCTGCAGTGCTCCTGATGATTTCTTTGCAGTTCTTTCCCTTTTGCTGAAAGTGTTCTGAAAATAGAGAGCCATGGCCATTATAGTTAGAACAGGGAGCAAACAGACACCTCTGAGATGATCCCTAGCCCCCTGCGCCCTGCCTGGGTCCACCCCTACTTCTAGGTAGCTATCTGCTGTCACCACCTGCAAGAGCAGGAGTGTTTGTAAGCTGTGGATTATGTTCCTAGGATTACTAGTTTTTCTTTTTCAGGAAAAATAATACACAATTCAAGCCAAATGTAAACAAGCACTAAGATCCTACACTTTTGTTCCCGGTAATCATTAAATGCTGTGGGTCATTTCACAATTTCAGTTGTCATTTCAGTTATCCCTCATACGTAGACAGGACAGGTCCAACCTGTATCTCAAGGTCAAAGGGCTGGACTCTACTTATGTGTGTGGAACTTCAGAATACCAGGCAGAAACCCATGCAGAGAGGTTGCCTCTCAAGATTTTGATCTTGTCTCCTCCGTGAAGAATGACACGAAGAATTTCTCTTTCCTTATGATTCATCAGGAGAGTGCCGTTTATTCTTCCAGGTTTCCAGCTCACACACCCCTGCTACTTTTTCCTCCTGGAGAGGTTACAGGACCTTGTGATCTTACTGGGCTGTGTGAAAACCCCATGATGATGCCTTTCTGTTCTGCAGGTCTTTGACCGTCTGTTGTAAGTGCTCTTTTTTCTCTTGGTTATCTAGCTGCCAGCTGTTTACAAACTAGTTTGCATCAAGTGGTTGCCTAGAAACCGTTATGAAAACAGGATTAGGCAAAGCATTTTTTTCTATATTACAGCTGCTTTCTGATGAAGGCTTGGCATTAGAAAGAGCTCAGTGTGTACCCCTTCCCAGCCTTAAAACACAATGCAAGTGAAACAAGGACTTTCCAACAGAGATGACATGATTTCTCTATAGTCACATTTCGAGACAGTCATCACCCACCCAACTCTCCCCTCCTCTGCAAACCCACATACCCTTCCCTTTCAGGAGAGCCATGTGTGGGGGATGGTTGACCCTTTTTAAAGAACATTTAACATAAACCAACAGCAGGTCTCAGATACTGTTATTTACCCATCCATTCTTCGGGCCTTAGCTAGACTGGAGTGGGTGCAGAGAAGTTAGAAGGCTCTGGCAGTAATTTGGTCATAAAGAAGGAATGTGTTATGTGGAGTAGAAGTTAATCAACTAAGCGGTAAGCAGGTTTTCAGTGAAACACCACCGGGAGCTAATCCCACTTAACATCAACTACAGTGACTTAGAGGGAACAAGCTCTCTAACCCTGAGCTCTCTTCTTTCCCAGGAAATAAATCAGGATGAAGTCAAGAGACATCAAGGAGTTTACATTAAAAGGTCTTAGTAAGTGATTGAAATATTCTTAAACTGGCTGGGCGCAGCGGCTCATACCTGTAATCCCAGTACTTTGGAAGGCTGAGGCAGGCAGATCACTTGAGGTCAGGAGTTCGAGACCAGCCTGGCCAACATGGTGAAACCCTGTCTCTTCTAAAAATACAAAAATTAGCCAGGCGTGGTGGCAGGCATCTGTAATCCCAGCTGAGGCAGGCGGATCGCTGGAACCCTGGAGGCGGAGGTTGTAGTAAGCCAAGATCACACCACTGCACCCCAGCCTGGTTGACAGAGTGAGAGAGTGAGACCCTATCTGAAAAAGAAAGAAAGAAAGAAAGATTCTTAAGCTCCTCCTGGAAGAGGATAGATAGGTAAATAAGTGATTATGTCTGGATTTGGGGTCAAAGGAGAAAGAGGAATCAGGAAAAACTTAGTAAGTCAGCAAATACTGAGCACTTGCAGATATGGTAGAGTGGGGTGGGGTAGTAGGGTGTCAGTCAAACCCTGAGCAAGACAGACAGTCTCTGTATATTCTAGCGCAAAGGTGGGGAAGCAGGGGCCACATGATAAAAACTGGAACAGATAAATCGGTAAGCTAATTTCAGATACTGGCAAATGCAATGAAGATGACAAAATGGGACCTGTGGCTCCTGTAGGGGACACGGACACTGCTTTTCTAAGGTGACATTTGAGTTGAAAGACTAAGAGCCTGAGGGCTGGGTGGGGATATCCTCTCAGCCGTGGGGAGGATGGGAAGGAGGCTGAGTATATGGAAGAGATAGTTAATAGAAATCAAACACAACGAGAACCTTCAATGTTAGATGACAAATCAGGTCCATACTAGGAAGATCTTTTCCAGGTTTCCCAGAAAAGTAAATCAAACCTCACCAGGCCTCCAGATGGTTTTAATTACCTTTTCGTAGGGCTGCCGAACAGGGTATTAGTCATAGACTTGACAATAAGGACTTGTGGGTTTTTCTCAGAGATATTAATGGATGGGAGTAATTTTGCATTTGAAACTTTATTTTTAAACTACGAAAATAACATATTACCGAAGTTAGAGAAATCAGAAAAATCTCTTATGTTCCCACTATCCTAACAGCCCTGTTATCTATTTTGTATATTTCTTTTTCTTTCTTTCTTTTTTTTTTTTTTTTTTGAAGACTAGGTCTCGCTCTGTCACCCAGGTTGTAGTGCAGTGGCGTGATCCTGACTCACTAGAGCCTCCACCTCCTGGGCTTAAGGGATCCTCCCACCTCAGCCTCCTAAGTAGCTGGGACTGCAGCTGTGCACCACCACACTCAGCTAATTAAAACATTTGTTTTTGTTAGAGACAGAGGCTCCCTATGTTGCCTAGACTGGTCTCGAACTCCTGGGTTCAAGCAGTCCTTGGGCCTCACCTCCCAGAGTGCTAGGATTGCAGGCATGAGCCACCACGTCTGGCCTGTTTTGTGTATTTCTTACAGTCTTTTTCATGTATATGATTTTAGATAGTTAATATATTGCCCTTTGAATGCATAACAGGCATTTCCCCAATACTTCCTTAAGCTTATATACCATACTTATACATTTTAGTAAGTACAATCAATTCTTGTTATTTGCAGTGGTTAGGGTCTGTTAAGTCACTGTGAACACTGAACTAGCAAATACTAAACCATTGCTGCTAAGGGAAATAGAGGATTAGGTTCCTGCGGTGTCTGATTACATTTTTATCACTAACCAGTATATAACCTTGTTTTATGTGTGCTTCTGTTTAAGGACACCATACTTAATGTATTAGTATATTGTTGGTTTATTAACATTGAACTACGGCCAAGAGTGCTGTCACCCATACCTGAACAAAGCTTATCGAACACGTGGATTTTTTTCTGTGAGGCACATCACAGCCGTCTTGTACTTAGGACACTAGAGAGCACTTAGCACTGTGCTTGGGAGGTGTGTTAGACAGCAACGTCACCAACAAAAAGCACAAAGATGTGAAAAACAACATGGCACTAAATAGACCATGAAAAGGACCCTGCGTAACAGCCTGAGAGCTAGATCAAGAAGGCAGAGCGTGCCCTGCTTCAACCTTAGCTGGGCATATGCATGTCAGTGACTCAAATTTTTTGCCACACTACGTGGATTCTCAAATGACCATGAAAGTGCCACATGTATTGATTTTTGAGGTTACAAATCAATTTTATCAATTAGCCACAATTCATAAATATGGAATCTGTGAATAATGAGGATCAGTGTATTATTCTTCAGACTGTACCATGGCTGTACCATGAAACTAGGGATCCTGAAACTAGAGAGAACCTCCCCAAGCCTTTGAATTACTAGAGTGGAGAAATAAAAAGGTTCCTTTCTCCCGATAATTTTGTAATTAAATGAGAATATGTGAGTCCTTTATAAAGTGTGTTTTGAGATCTAGGTTACACCTTACAATGACACGGTTTCTGACGTGTCCTTTTTGTTTGTTTGTTTGTTTTGCCATGAAACTGAATCATAAATGGCTCCCCTTCAGATGCGTACACAGACACACTGCTACTCTGGTGTTTGTGGAGCCTTCGTAATACCTCCTCACTCCATACCCCAAACAAACCAAATTCCTGAAGAAAGCACTACTACGGAGTAGCTCAGAAGCATGGGGTAGGGGAGAAACAGCCCTCTGTGTCTCAGAAGGGAACGGTGGTGATAATATCACCTTACATTTATGAGGGGCTTTAGCATTTGTGAGCTTCTTTGATGTGGTCTAGTTTCCCCAGAAAAAGACATAAATGTGAACTGATGGTAATCATATCTGACCTTACCTGAAATGACTATCACACATTTTGCCCCCCGGAGAAATCCAGGGTGTGAGTCTTGATCCTTTCTTTAACCAGCGCCTGTTTGGTGAGAATAGCTATCCCATTGGAAAACACAGTACCCCTCATATGACCCACAATTCCATGACAAAACCACTCACATTTTCACCATCAAAGATCAAGAAGCATGTGGTGTAGTGGAAAGAGTGTGGCTTTTGCAGTCAAGAGGAACTGATTTTGATTTCCTAGTTCTACCCCTTCCTTAGCTGTGCAACTTTGGGCAAGTTGTAAAGCCTCTCAGAGCTTGCATTTTCTCGTTGGGCTAATGGGATAATAATGACCCCACTCGTGTCTGTTGTGAAGATTAAATAAAATAATATACTTAGCCACTTTCCTTATTATACTTCTGATAGTACCTCTCTTGACAAGGAGCTTATCAATAGATCCTTAGAGAAAATCAGTGAGTCATCTTGACGGTGACCTTTGTTTCCCAGCAACTCGACCTGAAGTTGATCATTCTCAATAACACCATTATCAAATAACCAGTGTGGACTGGGTTTTGCATCCATGAGTATCTAAGCAAATGTCACTATTTAATTTTATTCTTCCAAAACATGTTATTTTTTCCCTGGTGTGAGAAACACAAATGTTCCAAAGTAAACATTCATGAAATACCCCTTAGATTTTTTTTTTTAATCTTGATTGGGGTGTTGACAAGCTTTATGTCTGTGTTAGCTGTTGAATAAAGCCATAGAAGAGACTTACTGAATATAACAGACCCAGGTCAAAGGGGTGTGGGAAGAGGCTACTGCAACACTGGTGCCTATTTAATCCATGGGAAAAGCGAAATATAAGGAAGTAACTTGCACAGAAGGATCTTGAAACCAGGGAAAGCTTCCCCAAGCCTTTGAATTACTGGAGAAACAAAAAGATTCCCTCTCTCCTGATAATTTTGCAATTAAATGAGAATATGTGAGCCCTTTATAAAGTGTGTTTTGAGATTAGCTTCCACTTTACAATGACATCGTTTCTGACCTGTCCTTTTTTAAACATCTGTGGGAAGTTAGCAAGTGAATCCCAACTGCTGGATTGCCCATCACGGGTCAGTATCAGCCTCACTATGGCAGAGATGATAGGGTCAGCAGTCTGAATGCTGAACTCCAGGTCCAAGTGGCTATTTCCTTTTGCACTTTGATAGCTGGCATTTGCCTAAGAGAAAATGATACTTCTTTGGGCTGACTTGGCCTTTGAGATTGCCCTGAGACCAGTGATCTCTGTACCCTGATGTGAGGTATAGACTTATTTCTCAACTAGGAAGAGGTACACCTTCATGTAAACATGTTTGGAACTTTGTTCCATTCTTGTGTGAATGTCCTGTATATTTCTGTTGACTCCTGTGGTGTAAGTTGGTAACAGACAGCCATCCTTAAGCCTGGGATCGTCACAAAACTGATGATCCTGCTGGTTTTCATCGTCATCACTAAAACTCATTTGAATGGCCAGTTGTTCATTATGTTGTGCAGGTCACAGAACAAGGACAACAAAATGCATCTGATATACCTTCTTGGAGTTTGCAGTCTATAACAGATAACTGGATAGGAATGGTCAATTCGTTTTCATGAGGCTATTCTTTAGTTATGTACTAATACTCATGCTGTGGATTCAGTAGGAAAATTGAAACTAGAGAAGTCTTGTGGTGAGCCCAGCACACTTTTGAATAGCCAGGACGATCCTCTTAAATGTTAATATTTACCTTGGCCCAGGTAAATCAGTGTCCTGTTTCCTTCTGTTAACTTGCAGTGGATATCTGCAAGTAAGTAAACAGTCTAATAGTGAGAAATTTAGTAGGGACATGGAACTGAGACACCAAAATTCCAATATATTTGCTTTATTCCAACTTTGTAGAGTTGGAGAGTTGGAGGAGATAGAGAAGCTACAGGTAAGTTTTGGTCCCTACCGTAATGTTCCCCTGGCTACTAGCAAGATGAAGCTTGGGCACTAGTTGAGAAAAACAGTTTAATCGTGAATTGAGTTTCAGCATGATGTAATACCAGCTTCAATAATGAACTAGTGAGCATGTTTTAGGTAGTCCTAGTAGACTTTGAGCTGCAAGACAGCATGTTTGCATCTCCAGAATTTAGCACAGTTGACTGACACATCATGAATTTTGAATATGTCTTAGCTGAATTGAAGCCAAGGTGGTCAGAGAACAAGGGTAAGACACAAGAGCGAAGAGGCCTGGAGACAGGGAGTCATGGGAAAGCACTGTCTTGTGAGGTCCTCACTATTAGATCCAGGGGAGGAATTGTTGAGGTCAGGTATGGAAGTACCTCGTTTATCCAGGGAGCCAGAAACAGAGCAGGAGGAGTTGGTGGGGTAGCTGCAGAGTGGCAGGGCCTGGGGCTCCAGGCTAGTGAGGGAGCCAACTCAAATGAAGGTCGGGCTGGAGGAGGCCTGGCACAGTTATAAACCTCCTGCAGAGACAGGGCAGGGGAAGGAAGTGAATGTGGAGGTGGATATTCCAGGCGTGACACCAGCCAAGCCAGGCTGTGACTGGTCTTCAGTTAAGAAATGTGTCTTATGTAAATGTGTCTACTTTGAGCATTTCAAAAATTCCTCTTCCTCCCTCCCCTCAGTTTTCCTGTAAAAGTTTCTTTAAAAAACTCAACTTGTTCTTGGCTAGACCATCAGGAAAAAAGAGATTTACCTAAACCTAGGCCAGGGCAGAACAACTGACCTGTGATCTGGGAGCCCACGTATGAAGTCGCGGGTGCCATCTTAGTCTGACTTCCTTCTCTAAAGGAGTGAGCTGAGGGGGGCAAATGGCGGGATCAAGACACAGGTGTGGAGAGGCTCAGGGGAGCCCAGAGGGCACAGACCAGGGCCACACCCCCAGTTTGAGGCTGCCTGAAAGTGTCACAGGTTCTCCAGCTCTCACATTTCTCTTCAGGATTCATTTTTCCTCCTCATGAATGTCTTCAGATAGTAGACACAGAGAAGCGAGGGTGTAGGCGAGGGAGTGGACAGAGATGTAGCCAGTCAGTGGGTGTATTAGTTTTCTCTTGCTACAGGTATTGATCGGGTGTGGCTGCCATAACAAAATACCACAACTGGGAGACTTAAACGACAGAAATGTATGTCTCATGATTCTGGAGGCTGGGAAGTCTGAGATCAGGGTGCCAGCATGGTTGGTTTCTGGTGAGGGCTGTCTTCCTGACTTGTAAATAGCCACCTTCTTGCTGTGTCCTTACTGGGTAGAGGGAAGAGAGAGAGAGAGGGAGCTAGGGCTTCAACATTTAGATTTTGGGGGGGGACACAGTTCAATCCAGAGCACTACACCTAACAAATTACCACAAACATTGTGGCTTAAAACAACCACATTTATTATCTCATATTTTCCACGGGTCAGGAGTCTGGGCATGGCTTCACTGGGTCCTGTCCTCAGTGGCTCACCAACCTGCAGTTAGGTGTCAACTGGAGCTGCAGTCTCATTTGAGGCTCGAGGTCCTCGTTCAGGATCACATGGTTGGAGACAGAATTCAGGGTTTTTATTTGTTTTTGTTTTTGTTTTTTTAATACATCTTCTAGTGGTTTGCCTCTTCCAGGCCAGCAGGAGGAAAATTTTTCTCATTTCTAGACCTTCTTTTAAAGGGATTGCCTTATTAGGTCGGACGCACTCAGGATAATCTCTATTTTGATGAACTCAGAGTCAACTGAATTGGAACCTTAATGACACCTACAAAATTGCCTTCACCATTGTAACCCGGCACTCACAGGACGGCCATCTGTCATAATCACAGGTTGTACAGGCCACACTCAGGGGAAGGGGGTTATACCAAGCATGTTACAGCAGGGAGCAGGAATCTTGGGGGTCATCTTAGAATTTCAGCCTACTACAGTGGGCAGGAGAGAGTGTGTGGCCAGTACCTGTTTATTCTTTCCATAAAAGCAGAGGGATTTAACAGACTGTAATTTGGGGGAGGGTGCATTTGCACAGCAGGATCAAAAATATTATTTTAAGTATTTGTGGCTGGTAGCTCAAGTCATGAGAGAGAACAGAAGTGGCCACTAAATGCAATCTAAAGATAAAAGCTTAATTGTAGTGGCTCAGGGTGGAAATTTGGATTTATGAAAGGAAAAGTGTTTTGATAGGACAATTTGTTGGGAGTCATTTCGGAACCCACCCTCGTAAGGAGGGGAGTGAATGAAGAGGAGCTCCTTTCTAGCATTTAAGGTTCTAATACAAAACCTGTGCGTTCACCTGTAGGTAGCCATGCTTGTCGGAGACAGGCCCAGTTATTCTTAGTCCAGATTGCTGTCAACATGGAGGGCAAAATTAGAGAGCAGATTTCTGTCTATGTGACATTTAAAGTGTCAGAGGAAAAAGTATCTGTGATTTGGGGTATTATTGTCCTGCAGAAAAGTCTGTCTTTTAGGCCTGTGCCTGCCAATGGGTTTGCTTGTTTATTTTTTAACATGCGTAAAATATAGAGTATCTATCTTTTGGGCAGAAAATGTTGTCTCTAGTCAGTTGTCTTCCCTGGTTTTTGTTCCCTGAGGACTATTTAAACCAGGTCTCACTTAATTCAGTTAAACAGAGTCTGTTTTGAAAAAACAAATGCTTTCTTCCTCCCATTGTAAACTAGAGGTCTTCGTTGTCAGAAATATAGATAAGAATAAAAAGACCCTGTTAGCACTACCCAGAAGTGCGTCAACATTTTGCTAAAAGGCTGTCCATAGATTTTTATATTCTAGCACTTATAATTTATACTTTCAATTAAAAGTTATAAATTCTAAAAGTATAAATTTATGAAATAGATAAAAATACATTAATGTATAAAGTATGTAACAAAAATGTATACATATATAAAGACAATTATAAATTAGGGAATTCAGTTTTCACAATATATTTCATTTAGATATATGGTATGGACATTTCTGTATATTAACAGATAGTTTTCTACAATAGCAATTTGTTTTCAGTAACCACTTAGACATACCTTAATTTATTTAAATACTCTTACATGGGCTATTTTAAGTTTTACAGATCGATGGATCACGATTCAGGGACATCTACCTTTGATCAGTAAGCTGTTCTTTCTGATTGTGATCTTGTTGCCTTCACTCAAATGGTCTAATGTTCATTGATTCAGTGCTTGCTGCTTGCAAAGGCAAAACTTGTGCTTTAGGTTTACTTTTTCCATGGTTGGTTCCCAAGGCTACATGCAGAGTTTTAAAATACCTCTTTTGTGAGCTAGAAGACCTAATAAACCACTTTGTTGAGACTGGGAATATTAGCACTGGCACAATTTCTTAATTTTACTGTGCGTTTGCAGACATCATTAGGCAGAGAGGTGGTCCAGCTGCACCTTCGTTCCACACACGGACTCTGTGTACAGCTTTGTGAATTGCTATTTTTCTTTCCTTTCTAAATGGGCTGCTGGTGGCAAAAATCTATTTAAATAAAGGTAAGCAAAAGATCAGTTTAAAGCCCAGACTTCAAAAGTTAGAGGTTTAACCTATTAGACACCCAGACTTTGCAAATGTGAAGAGTATTCGGATTAATGGGGAAAGGGGCTCTTGGATATTGGTGGGTCTTTAGACAGTGAAGAGAATACAGTTTCATGCCAGAGACAGTCGTGAAGAGAAGTTTCTGACACAGTGCTGCATTTTGCATGAATGCTGAAAACACACCCTTGGAAAGAACCTAAATCGACGTTATCAATCCCTCTTAGTTGGGTCTACATTTTGAAAGCTCCTTTTTTGACTTTTGGAAATAATATGGTGGCAGTTTTGGTTGTTATCACAATGGGAAGGGGGATGTTACTAGCACTGTGTGCCCAGGGGCCCTGGAATGTGCAGGAAAATCTTGATCAATGAAGAATCATCCTATCGACAATATCAACATGGCCCTGGTTGAACATCTCTAACCACTTCAGAAATTGTTAGTTTCTTCTGAGGAATGGGGCAGAAAACATGAAACTATGGCCCTGAATTTTTTTTCTAGGCTTCCCAGAAATTGTCTAGTGCCATTTCCCTCCCCCATTTCTCACGGAGGTTCTGCATAACTGAGGCTAGAAGATATTGGTAGATGGAAAGAGGTTTGGTTCAGGGGAAAGTAGTACTGTAGTTTTAAGTCTGATACTGCTCTCCATCTATGCTTGGTCTCCACAAGTTGAGTCATTTTTTCTGATAAAGCCTGTCTGGTTGTTTGTCTCAGAGACCAGCTGTTGAAAGGGCGGAAATCATCCAGTACTGCCCAGCTGTTAGCTCAGCCATCCTCAAGGGAACCCATTCTTTGCCAAAAGGAGTCTCAGAAAAGGCCAGAGAGGGGGAGTTGCAGGGAACATTGACTCAGGCTTAAGATTTATTTTCAGGCTGTTTTACTCCTTTAGGTGTGAGGGGAAGCAGAAGCTACCTACATCATAGATGGTCTCAGAATACCAGAGCTGCAGGGGTCTGGGAGACCGCCTGGTCCCACCTCTTATTTTATTTCCTAAGAAATAAGAGACCCAGAGGGATTCAGTGACTTGTCCGAGGTCACAGAACCAAGTAGTGACAGAGCTAGGTCTAAAACCCAAGCGTTTTGATTCCAAACAAGGCATTCTTTCTGCTATGCCAGCAACTACCCCTTTGACTTCTTACTTCTTAATGAAGCTGTGCTGACTTTCTTTCTAGAATATCTCCCCACTGCCCCCCACCCTGAGGCATTGCATCATTATTACATTCAAACCTTGTGTACTTTCTGATACCATTGGCTTTATAGGTAACAGAAAATGATCTTTTGTGACTAGAAGGCAAATGTGTCCTATTCATGATCCAATAAGCAGGTATCCACCATTGTTCAGTCATGAAAAAATATTCAGAAGCATTGCTCTACCTCGTCTTTTGGGAGAAAAATATTCAAACTGGGAATAACTTTTAACATATGGTGGTTGCATGTGTTTTCCAGCAGGACTGCAGACTATCTCTGTTTGCTTGTTCTCATAATAACCTGCTGAGATCACTAGATTCTATTTATGGTCTTTCTTAGAAAGAGAATATTATGGCGTCGTGGGTTTTTTTCCCCCCCTTCTTAGAAATTCTTCGACTCTACCAAGTTGAAGAATTGAAGCTCCATTGTTTTCAATAAAGAACCTGAAGTTAAGGTACACTAAACCACTACCACTACCCGCAAAGAAGCAGAGTTTGATGTTTCCCTATTCATTGAGAATGGTTCCTTTCTATTCCAAAAGTTATGACAGGACTGTGGCTCAGTGACGGGGGAGATCCGCCTGAGGGCAGAAGGATTTAGAGGGACACTTTTAGGAGAACCTGGACCCCACTTCCGGAGAAAGATTTGAGAACCTGAAAATATTCGTCTGATTTTCAGCAGTGCCACCAAAGCAGGAACTTGATAGTGCAGTTCAGCTTTAAACAGTTCCTTCATAAAAGTTTGAATGAGAGGTTTGCCTAAAAATTATAATTGCTGGTTAAGATGAAAGGGCGCTAAAGAAGCATATGGATGTGAGCACAGTGTGGCTGGTGATCTGTGGAGAAATTGCAGGGAATGAGAGAGATGCTTTGAGACTGGAGATATGGGCCTAGTTTTCAAAAAACGGGAAAGGAAGATCGATCAGTTATGAATTGATGAACTGAAAATGAGCCCCCTGGTAAGCAAATGGGCAAACTAGAATCTACTGAGTTCACTAAAGAAAAATGGTGTTTTATGACCCTCATCATTTTTTATGGTGTTAATAGACTGATAAGTCAGAGAAATGCTTAAGAATTTTGTCCCGGTTTTAGCGAGGCATGTAATACAAACAACAACAAAACAGCTAACATTTATTAAGCTCTTATGTGAAAGTAACTCTTCTAAATGAATAGAGAAACATCAAACTCGGCTTCTTTGGGGTAGTGGTTTAGTGTACCTTAACGTCAGGTTCTTCATTTAAAATAATGGAGCTTTCCTTTCTGATCTGTCTGGTTTCTAGAAATGTGGTTGGAATGAATAACCTGGCTGGGGCTAGCAATGTGGGATAACAGAGAGCCAACCGGAGCCCTTTACTTCCCACTGCTCCAAGACAGTCTGTCCTGAGCAGGCCTTAAAGCTCTTGGATTCTGGTAGCACTTAGAGATAGAAGAGGGTTCATTGCCTCAGCTGATTGAGGTTCTTGAGAGGAAGGAACATGCAGAAGCAGACAGCCATTGGCTGCTGCGCTCCCAATAACTGCTGTTGCTAACTGGCTGGCCACGATGGAGATAAGAAATAACTCTGTGGATGTCTGGGAAGTCACTTTCGTGTTCATAGCCTGCACGTGGTTTTCTTGGCCAGTTTTCACTTACCATAATATAGCACCATCTTGTATCTGGATTAGACTTGTATCGATGAATTCATTTTTATCTTCACTACAGGTTTGGAAGGCAGATTGGATTTCTCATTTTCTAGTGGTGTAGAGAGCGTGAGTGATTTGACCCAAGGTTCCTGCTAGGATCTACAGAGTTGATGTAGACTATATGCCTTCTGTCTCATGAGTCCAGTGCATAACACAAGGGCTCCAAAGGCTAAGATCCCCTGGTATATTTCAACACGTGTCATTCCAGAGAGGTGGGGCATACATGTGAGGTCTCACAGAGCAGGAGCCAAAGTGGCTAGAAGCCAGAATCTTCCTGGTCTCCCATTTGCTGACCTGCGGGATTCCCTTAGCTCTTATCTTGTGGTAGAGGGGTACGTCCTGGCAGAGTCATGCCTGAGAATTTAAGCAACACAGATAGTACTTTGTACCTCTCAGGCACTTTTCCTTTACCCCAGTGTGGTCCTCTAGGGATGAGATTATCTCAGTAATGCTTATGACATATTTGGCTCATAAATAAAGCATAGGTTTCTAGGAAGTATGCATACCGTTCATTTTTTCCCACAAACTTCATCACCCCGTTAGTGCTTCATACCTGATGTTTTTGGCATTGGATCTTGACTTGGAGTTGGAATTGTTCCATTGCAACATGCACGTTCTGTTCAGAGAATTCGGTGGGGGTTGTCTGTGGAAGCCTTTTCAGTCACCCATTTGGGGATCTTTATGTGTGGTCACCGTTTCTCTTGTTAGAGAAGTCTGTAGTGTAGATTTCAATTCTCAACTCTTTGATTTCATGTGCCATTTTGGACCTCAGTTTTCTCAAATTAGAGTGACCAGGTCAGGCCAGATGGTATCCAGTGTTTTCTCAAGCTTCATAAGTCTGTGATTCGGAGCCTGCTGTAAACCAAAGTTTTTCTGGAATGAATGGCAAAGTACCAGATTGTATTATTTTAGGGTAGGACGCAAGAGCGTAGGAATAGTAAATACCTTAGCTTGTGCCTTCACTGAAGGATATGAGGGGATGCCCTGGGTGTTCCCTGGCGAGGTAAAGACTGAATTGTTGCAGATGGAAGGTGTATACTGTGGGAGAGGGAATGGGGATGGCTTCTGTTTAAGAGAGTGGAAGATACCAGAGAGGAGAATCTTATGACTACAGAGAGGGCAAGAACCTCATTAGAACAGTCTGACCAAAAATCCCTCCAAATTTCCTTATATAATGAGCATGTAAAAGGGTTGAAAACTGCAAATTGAAGGATAAGGGACAGAAGGAGGGATATCGACAAGGAATAGAACATCAATTAGGAAGAGTATCTAGAGAATTTAACTGGGTAGTAAGAAATTTAAGTCTACTTTAACTCTCACGCCGGGTGCGGTGGCTCAAGCCTGTAATCCCAGCACTTTGGGAGGCCGAGACGGGCGGATCACGAGGTCAGGAGATCGAGACCATCCTGGCTAACACGGTGAAACCCCGTCTCTACTAAAAAATACCAAAAAAAACTAGCCGGGCGAGGTGGCGGGCGCCTGTAGTCCCGGCTACTCGGGAGGCTGAGGCAGGAGAATGGCGGGAACCCGGGAGGCGGAGCTTGCAGTGAGCTTAGATCCGGCCACAGCACTCCAGCCTGGGTGACAGAGCGAGACTCCGTCTCAAAAAAAAAAAAAAAAAAAAAAAAAAAACTCTCACTGTGGGGAATTTGGACATAGATTGAGTTATGTGGGAGGCTCTTAAGTGTGGGAGGGTTAAAAGCAAATATTTTTTGGCCTTGGCATGTGGGATAGACCAGGCAAAAAGCCCTGCTGGGCCTCCAGCACTCCCGTCCAAGAGTGTGGTGTAGAGTCTAGACTCAGGGATAGAAGTGGGGAAAAGGAGGAGGGAAGAATTGGTGGTCCTGATGGCAGCTGCTCTCAGCATCCCAGTCTCCGTGGCTTCCCCACCACAGATGATGAGAACAGAATCACAGGTTCTATACTGCCTCAGCCTTGAACAGTTGGCTTGATCATGGCTTTGATGGTCTTTCACTTGTTGGTGAGATTCAGCTGTCTGTTGCGGCAGAAGGAAGGGGCAAGAGGACTCAGGGATGGTTTGAGTTTCTTGAAGCAAATCAGAGGACTTCTCCACCTGATACGGGTATTTCTGGAACAGCTCTGCGTGCTCTAAAAGGATCCTGAGGGTTTCCTCCATTAACATGAGGAGACTGCCCTTTTCTCAGGCCCAAGTTACAATTTAAAAAGCATTTTTGGGGAACAATTAGAAATCTGAGCTCCGAGTTCTCTGTGTTAGTGATTGGGAGACAGCAGGGACTATGCTGAACGTGCCTGGGAAGGGGAGAGCAAAAAGGAGTCCTGCCCTACTCCAGGCTGCCCCACTGTCTCCACCCTCGGGATAATTCTCCATCTTGTGAGGATCACATACAGTCACAGTGTGCAAGTGTTTTGTTGTATGTAAATACTATGCATTGAACATGGAAGGTGCCATTATTATTATATTTTCTTCGCAGTATTTTTATTCGTGTTGGTACTTGTTGGATACTCTTGGGCCTTGGAAGGACAGGTCCTACCAGGCTAGAGGCTAGTTTGGGTTCAGAAAGAATGAAGAAGTGCATTTTGGGGGCATTTGCGGCTATATGTGTAAATAAGCCAAGAAGGAAGCAGATTGAATTTTTGTGTGCTGGCTAATTCTGAATCTTGCAGCTCTCCTTGGTTATCAGGAGCCACCTATGGGATATTTCTGCCTTCATCTCATTAACTGATTTATTTGTATTGTGGGCAGATGCTCTTAAAATGAAACAGTGGATTTTTTTTTCCATATCAAATTCTAATAACTGCTATAGGCCATTCAGGATTGGCATGCATTTGGGAAAGTGGATCATTACTTGTTTTAATGATGAACAACTATGTAGTTTAAAAGGAATTAGTGTGGTGCATGACCCTTGAAGCAAATATCATATGTAAAAATTCATTTTTACATAACATATACATCAGGAATGAGTTTTAAAAAATAAACCATTTCTGGCCGGGCACGGTGGCTCATGCCTGTAATCCCAGTACTTTGGGATGCCGAGGCGGGCAGATCACAAGGTCAGGAGTTCAAGACCAGCCTGACCAACATGGTGAAACCCTGTCTCTACTAAAAATACCAAAATTAGCTGGGTGTGGTGGCGCACTCCTGTAATCCCAGCTACTCAGAAGGCTGAGGCAAGATAATCGCTTGAACCCGGTAGGCGGAGGTGGCAGTGAGTCGAGATCACACTGCTGCATCCCCCGCCTAGGCAACAGAGTGATCCTCTGTCCCCAAAAAACAAACTCCCATTTCTGAGAGCAGTTTGAGGTTCAGAGCAAAATCGAGCAGAAGGTACAAAGATTTCCCATATGCCCTCTGCCCCACGCATTCATAGCCTCCCCATTGTCAGCATCTACCATCATATTGGTAGACATGATGGTAGATACATTGACACATTGTTATCACTCAAAGTCCATAGTTCACATTAGGGTTCACTCTCATGTACATTCTGTAGATTTGGACAAATGTATAAAAACGTGTCTCCACCATTATAATGTCCGTGTCAGAGTTTCACTGCCCTAAAAATCATCTGTAGTCCACTTATTTATTCCTTCTTCTCCCAGGATGACTCCTTTTACAAAATATCGAATATACCCTACCAATGTTATACCAATATACCCTACCAATGGATTTATAATAGGTTTCCTTTAAATATCATCTCTCAATGCCTTTATTGCTTAATCTGTTTCACATACTCCATTTATTCATCTGGATACTACCAAGCAAGGTGTTTATTTATTTATTTACTTGTTGTAATAAGGCCCTTTAAATTTAACACAGCTTTTGTTACTGCTAGTGAAATTTTGGTAAAGGAAATATCACTTCAGAACAAAACAACCCTCCCTAAAATAACCCCTGCCACAAACCTCCAAACCTCTGGTGTAATAAAGAGTTCCAAACTCAGCCCCCATTTTTTAAAATTTAAAGAAATAATGTAATATGCCTACATTTTTCTACTAGAAAAGAATTGGGTATCCTTGAAATTTTACTGTCGTGGGGTTTGACTTGTGAGCCATTTTTTTTCTTGGGACTTTGACAAGGTCACCTTTTTACTCCTGGTTGGCATCTGGCCCTTTTCTGTGTGTTGTGTGCAGGGTACTTGTGTGAGAGCCACTCAGGTCTATGGTGCACTGGTTTTGAAGGCAGTTCCCTTCTCTCCCTGCAAGGGGAGGAGGGAGGGTGGCCTAGGGGATGCCAGGAGCCCAGGGCAGCTCCTCCCTGCCTGAGCAATACAGTCAAACTGTGTTTTGCTGCAAGGGGGCCTTGGTTTCTAATGTGAATTTGAGGTGTGTCCTCTGAATCATTTATGGAGAGGGTCAGCTTGCTCCCGCCACACTCACTACTTCTATGGCTCCAGTCTTTGGGAGGCATTCTGTGCTCTAGGCAAGGCTCCTAGCCACGATTTTTAAGTACAAGGCTTCTTCTGCCTGCCTGAGAACTGTCTTTTCAGCCAGAGACTGGCTGCAAAGCATCCCTGTTTCCCAGGGGGCAGGGCTGGGAATTGCATGCTTGGGGAGCTCAGACGGAGCCCAGGCAGGCCTTGGGCCTCTTGCTGCCAGCCCAGCTTCTGCTTTCTGAATCCTATTACCTGCCGTGCCTACCTGCTTCACTGCCCCTGGGCAGGTGTTACAGGGGCAAATCTAAACAAACCCGTGAGGCAGAAAGAGGGTGTTCTCCGTCCTCCTTTTCCCAAGTTGAAAAACCTTTGTAGCTCCATTTTATGTTGCCTGCAACATTTTAGAAAATGATAGGGTAGTAGAGCTGAATAGGTTGTTAGCCATGACCTATAAATATCCCTCTGTTATTACTGCTTTCGCTGCTGGCAGGGTTTAACCCGGGATCCATGGAATCCCCCTGCTGTCTGCAGACAGACTTCAGGGGCGGGTCAACCTCCTGAAATACTGGGCTGTGTTTGTGTATATGTGACTGTGAGCATTTCTCAGGCAGGACTGTCATTAGATTCCCAAAAGGAACATTAGATTCTCAGGCAGGAGCATTCATTAGATTCCCAAAAGGGTCCAAGAAATTTAAAAAAGGTGAGAAAAGATGACAAACTACTGAGCGGGTTTAAAACCCCAGTACCCATACACTCACACACTCACACACACACACACACACACACACACACACACACAGAGGTTTACAGATAAGGAAACTGAATCTAGAAGAGGCAGAGTGACCACCAGGGAAGTGCAAGGCTGGGACTAGAACTCCTGTCCCTAACTGGTCCGGTGCAGCGCTGTTCTGTTAGCCTGTGCACAGAAGAGGCCTGTTGGGCTGACTATGGGATGGCAAAACTGCTTTAGAACACGCTCTACAAGTTCTCTGGAACATACATTCTGGATAACTCATTTTGCAGCTTGGGACAATTCTCTCTTTATAAGACCTTTATTCATCTTTCTGCCCATGCTCCCACTGTATTTGTTGAGTGGGTGAACCTCAGTGGAGAGTGCTGTATGGAAGACAGGTTGGTAGCTTTACGTAGCCAGTTATTTGAACTAAAGAATCATGAATCCTTCCTTTTCCTCCCACCTTGTTCCCCTTTCCTCACCCTCGTGACCTCAGATCTTAGGGCAGTTGTTAGCAGCAGGAGGTGACCCAGATCATAAACCACTCCATCCTTGCAAGCTACTTTGGCAGTTCATTAGTGACCCGAAAACTCAAAGCGTAAATGCTTCAGAGCCAAGGTAATTTTTTATAAAATAAGTAATTCTTGTAAGGGTAAAAATTTCTCCTAATTTATCTGATTTTCAAATTTGGATATACATTTTAAATGTTTGAAGACACTTATTTTTAACTGTTGGGAGATCTAGCCCTAATTTGGATTTATCTTCTATTTCGTTAAGATGTTATAGAATGATAGTAGATCCAGATGAGATAGTTGTTGAATGCAGCAACTATCTACGATCTATGATCTCTGATCTGGGCTAGGTCCAGAGAGAGGGGTGGGTAAACGGTTTATATCTGGACCATAGAGTTTGGAAGGCCTACTGATAAGATATTTAAGTAACTTGGCAATGAAAGGAACATCAAAGAAAAGGAAAAAATGTGTCAAATTAAGAGATATTTAAAGGACTTTACTTGTTTAGCGAAATGAAAGATCAATTCAAGGTGTATCTGTCTAGGGATGACTTTCTAAAAGAAGTACATTTGTTCTGTCTTAGGTAGCTTACTGATTGGTAAAGATGAAAATGAAAGCATATTCTAGGAAGAACAATGCAAGAAGCTGGTGTACAAGTAGAAAATGCCAACATTTTATTGTTTTAATTATGCTAGTTTTTCAAAGGAGCTTTTTTAAAGATTGCTATGCAGTGGAGTGTTAGGTGTATTACATGCATTATTTAGTTTAATTCTCATGACACAAGGCCGGAACTATTGTCAACTTCACTTTACCGGCATTATTGTTAACTTCATAAACCAAGGTTTGGAGTATGGAAATATCTTGCTCAGGCTTGCACAGCCAGGGTTCAAATTCAGGGCTGACTGACTCCAAAGCTCTATTGCCACAATGCCATACACTGACCATTAGGAATGGAATGAAGGTGTTGTGTTTATAAGAATAAAGGGAGACAAAACTTTCTGGGATAGTTGGAGGATGTTTAATGCAGACTCTTTAGATAATGGGAAGATAAAACCTGACACAAATGGGGCAGATAAAACTTGACACAATTTTTAAGGGAAGTTGCCATGTATATTCTCTGAACTGGGTGAAGAACATTTATGTTGTGAGGCAGGGGTTCGATCCTTTTAGGAGATTTCTTTCAACTCTGAGATTCTGTGATGTTACCTGAACCCTTTGGCAGAAATATCCTTTAAGTCCGAATAACTATCTCCATCCTTATTGCTGATGTATCACAGCAAGTGATACCAGGAGCCTGTCCTTCTAACAAACTCTTGGCATGTTTCTACAGGTTTAGTGCAGGAGACCGTGTGTTCATAGTGGATGACCGTCTGCGAGCCTCTCTTTATCTAGCTTTAGAGGCTGATGCAAATGAGGCAGCATGCTATAGTAGAAAGTGCCTGGGATTTGGAACTGGCTGAACATGGGATGGAATGTCAGTTTCACCTTTCATCAGCTGTGCATCTCAGGGCAAAATAGCTAAGTATCCTGAGCCCCAGTTTTCTCATCTGTAAATGGGGACATGTTTACCTTATATTAGGAAAACACCCAGCTCATTTTCTGAAAATCTAATATGTCAAGTACTTAGTCCATCAGACAAGTCTAGCACCTAATCCTGTCAACATCATCATCCATGATCATCACCATGATGGTTTTACACTTGTTACAACCTCTCCATACAGTTGGATTGTGAGGCTCAAATACCTCTTTCCTAGGATAAACAAGAAGGAAAAAATTCAGTGAATTTGAAATAAGAGTACCCTAGTTCAAGGTCTCTCAGTTGGGGACAGAGATCTTGGACAATGGACTAAAAGCCAATTTACAGGATTGTCATGAGTATTGAGTGAGGAAAAGGCTATGAAATTACTTTGTAAACCCATAAGGTTTGATTCAAATATTAGACAGAATGGTAAAATGTTGTTATGCCATTGCGTTTTGAAGGAATTAAACTAAAATCCCATAACCCTTGGGTTCACATGAGTAGTACTTTGCTAAAGCGTTTGCAGGATCCAGAAAGGCTTCCTCTTTGAGGCTCACTTTGCTCCTCTCTCTGGTTTTTGGCCTTCAGGACCATAAGGCCCCTCTCCAACTGGCTGGCATTAAAGACGGGCCCACTCTGGCCTGATCCTGGCACCAGCAATGGGATGTTGACCTGTCTGTTGAGTCTTGGAGCCCACCACTGCTAAGGAGACCCAGCTGGAGCTAATTTGCTGGGCTGAGTCATAGCATGTGGTTGGAACCGGTTTCTTTTCCATCACAAGGATCTCCCTGAGCCTACTGAGAGCTCACCACTTTGCTAAATTCCTGGGTGTGGGTGGGTGTTTAGGCATAGTTAGGCTTCTGAGGAGGATCCTTTTCCAGAGGGGAGGTTATGATACACTTGATAACAACTGCGAACGCTTCAAAACTGTCTATCATTAGGGCTAAATGGTTTGTAATATGAGAATTACTGCAAAATCCAAAGTGGGGGGAGTTCAGGGAAAGTTAGCAGAGTTAGAGAACATTTATTATTGGTTATCCAGGGGATGTTCATGAAAACATTCATTAGTGCTGCTCAGAAGAAAGAAAACAGAGTGTCAGCAGAGCGGGCCAACCTGGGCAACTTCCATGGGAAAGCCTGGCCAATCAAAGAGAGCCTTGCCTCGGGATAGAATGGGATTCCAGAGCTTTAGTGGCCAGCACAGCAGATCGGGACTTGACCTTGTAGTTCAGGGAACAAAACTGTAGCTTGGAAATACAGGGACTGTGGGTTTACCTCTTGCATTTGCATGTTGCATTCGGTTATTTATTTCTCTTTTTGTTAACTTAGTTTTGTCTTGAAAGGATCTCTGTCAAACAGTTGCAGAGTAGTCACCATCAGGCAACCAGGAAATTTGTCCTTGGGGAGCTAGTTAGGCAATCAAATGCTGACTTAGATTGTTGTATAATCAGGAAGTCTGGTTCTAATCTTAGCCTTGCCACTGCTCTGCGCCTTGCTGCCCAGAGTGTGGTCTGTGGAGTCACAGCTTTACCTGGGAGCTGATTAAAAATGCAGAATCTTGGGCCTGCTTAGACCTGTGAATCAGAAGCGATGGCTTAGGAGCCCCAGGTAATTCACCTGCACATAAAACTTTGAGCATTGACCTAAGTGGTAAACTCTGGTAGGGCATGGGCATTTTCTAGTTTCTTATTTATTATTTTGTATCTCCAGTGTCTATCTGAAGTTTAACACACAGTAGCTGCAAAATCCTTGAATCTTCCTCTTACCTTGGGCATATTTGAACTTCTAGGATCTTTGTAAGCTTCTAGGGACTTAACTGTAAAGTGGCGTAGGGAGAGGAGTGTTGAGTGGAAAAGGAGCCAGTGATTGAGAAACTGAGGTGACCATAGAAGGACTGGTGTTGTGAGTTTTGTTGTTGTTGTTATTTTTTGTAGAGATG
Organism: Macaca fascicularis; assembly: GCF_037993035.2. Taxonomy (NCBI): domain Eukaryota; kingdom Metazoa; phylum Chordata; class Mammalia; order Primates; family Cercopithecidae; genus Macaca; species Macaca fascicularis. The sequence goes on along the minus strand of NC_088377.1, from coordinate 179,598,898 downwards.
GGGTCTTGCCATGTTGTCCAGGCTGACCTTGAACTCCTAGGCTCAAGCCGTTTGCCTACCTCTACCCCCCAAAGTGTGGGAATTACAGGTGTAAGCCACCGCACCTGGCCTAGGTGGTAGTTTTAATATAGATGTTTTTAACCTACTAAGTCAAAGTCTATGAGGGTGGCTCATCAAATTTGTATGTTTTTATTTATTTATGCCTTTAAACCACATTCTGAAAGCAAAACTTTTGTGTTTTTGAAAGTTCCTTTCATGTTAAGGAATATTTTTTGCAATATTACATATAGTAAAGAAAATGTAAGAGTTCCTCAAGAGGAAATGGATAAATACAATGGAGTAGAATTCAGATGTTTAAATCAATGAAATAGGGCTACATGTATAGACATAAATAAATCTAAAAAATTTTTTTCAATAAAAGAAAATTGCAGAGGATATATGAGATATGGTACCATTTACTTAACGTTTTAAAGAAGCCTATGTATAACAGATACATGCATATGTAGTAAAAGGATAAAGACCTGGATGGGAAAGATAAACACTAAGTCTGGCTAATGGTTAACTTTGAGACCGATGAAGGGAATAATGGGAGCTTTAACAGTCCTTCATGTTTTATTTTTTGAGAAAAAGAAAAAGCAAAAAAAAAGATTACAGCAGCAAACATGTAAAAATAAGATTTTTAAATTTTGTATTTAAATTTTTAAAAATTGTATTTATTTATTTTTAAGACAGAGTCTCACTCTGTTACCTAGGCTGGAGTGCAGTGGTGTGATCTCGGCTCACTGCAACCTCTGCCTTCTAGGTTCAAGTGATTCTCCTGCCTCAGCCTCCTGAGTAGCTCGGACTATAGGTGTGCACCACCGGCTAATTTTTGTATTTTTAGTAGAGATGGAGTTTCACCATGTTGGCCAGGCCAGCCTCAAACTCCTGACCTCAGGCGATCCGCCTTCCTTGGCCTCCCAAAGTGCTGGGATTACCGGCAGGAGCCACCAAGCAAGCCTGGCCAATTTTTTTTTTTTTTTTTTTTTTTTTTTGAGACGGAGTCTTGCTCTGTCACCCAGGCTGGAGTGCAGTGGTGTGATCTTGGCTCACTGCAAGCTCCGCCTCCTGGGTTCACGCCATTCTCCTGCCTCGGCCTCCTGAGTATCTGGGGACTACAGGCGCCTGCCACCACACCCAGCTAATTTTTTGTATTTTTAGCAGAGATGGGGTTTCACCATGTTAGCCAGGATGGTCTCAATCTCCTGACCTCGCAATCCGCCCGTCTCGGCCTCCCAATGTACTGGGATTACAGGCATGAGCCACCATGCCTGGCCTTTTCTTTAAAGACAGGTTCTCACTCCATCGCCTGGGCTGGAGTGCAGTGGTACAATCATGGTTCACTACAGTCTTGACCTACTGGTCTCAAGGAATCTTCCTGCCTCACCCTCTCGAGTAGTGAGGACTACAGGCATGCACCACCATGCCTGGCTAATTTTTGTATTTTTTTGTAAAGACTGTGTCTCATTATGTTGCCCAGGCTGGTTTCAAATTCCTGGGCTCAAGTGATCCTCTTGCCTCAGCCTCCCAAAGTACTGAGATTACAGGCATGAGCCACCTAGCCCTGCCCAGTTTTTTGTTGTTTTTTTTTTTTTAAAGGAATGACTACATAATTGTTCATAATATGTATAATCTTTCTGAATGCTTAAAATATTTCATTATGAAATGACTAACCCAAATTTCCCTGGTAATCGTGATACAGGCAGTTGGCAAGTGGCCTCAAATACTCCTAAGGACCTTCCAGTTTGAAATGTATTTGTACTCAGACACCTCTCTCCCTGATCCTCTCTCTTGTTCTCATAGACAATCATGACTATTAGGACATACCCAAGTCCTGTAGCTTCCCTGCATTCTGTCCTGATGAAATGCCATGTCCCGTGTTTGTGATGTCAGTGAATTTCACTGTTCTGACTCTTTAGGGACCTAGCCTGCAGGGGCCTTCTCTCTGCTGTTCACTTTGCTTCTTTATTTTTTTATTTTTATTTTTTTTGAGACTGAGTCTCGCTCTGTCGCCCAGGCTGGAGTGCAGTGGCGCGATCTCGGCTCGCTGCAAGCTCCACCTCCCGGGTTCTCGCCATTCTCCTGCCTCAGCCTCCCTAGTAGCTGGGATTACAGGCAGCTGCCACCACGCCCAGCTATTTCTTTTTTTGTATATTTAGTAGAGACGGGGTTTCACTATGTTGGCCAGGCTGGACTCAAACTCCTGACCTTGTGATCTGCCCACCTTGGCCTCCCAAAGTGCTGGGATTACAGGCATGAGCCACCACACCTGGCCCTATTTTATGTTGTTATTATTATTTCTAATATAGTCAATAGCAATGATTCTAAACCAGGGGTGACTTTTTCACCTACAGACATTTGGGCAGTGTCTGGAAATATTTTTGATTTCACAACTGGGGGAGTGCTACTGGCATCTAGTGGGTGGAGACTGAGAATGCTACTAAATATCCTGCAGTGCACAAAACAATGCCCACTCCTGCCCTTCACAACGAATAATCCAGTCCAAAATGTTATTAGTGCCAAGGTTGAGAAACCCTGCTCGGAAGATCCTCATACCATGAATATAGACCCATCAAGGAGGGAGAGTGGACGGGACTGCAGCTCCTTTAGAGTGGGACAGTGTTACAGCGGGTATGGGAATCCCAGGGAATTTATATGGGCTAGTTCTATATTATGTCCAAAGCATGATGGGGACTGGAAAGTTCATGGTATTAGAGATGAAGGATGGGAGGATATTAAGGAAAAACCAGAGAGGAACAAAGTCCAGGCCATGGGGAGACTAGAGAGAAGCCACCTCTAATATTTTTGGGCATGGCACCTTAGTGTAAACTGCACCTTCCTGCTATAGAAATAGAGGATTGCTTATTTAAACATATTAATATTATCAGTGCAAAATGTGGTAGGTCATGACAGCAAGGACCCCCAGTGAATCATGCCCCCCGCACCGTCCACACTCATCTGCATTGTGACTCTGCCATTCCTCTCATCAAGCAGCGGAGTCTGTTTTCCTGCCCCATGGGCGTGAGCTGGCCTTGTCCCTTGCCTTGACCAAAAGAATGTGGAGGGTGTAATGGTATGTGATGTCTGGGGCCACTCAGCTTTGGTTTTTCTCCCTCATGGAAGATTTCTGCCATCATGGGAGGAAGTCCAGCCTGATCTTCCCTTTTGAGAAAGAGGCCCAGGTGTCCAGGGGTCCCAGCCCAGCGCATTCGCAGCCAGCCTTCCCACTAATGTGCTGTGTCAGGGAACCCAGATGAAATCAGCTCACCCATCCAGCCTAACCCACTGAGGAGTGAGAAGTAATATATTAATATTATGGTTACCTTCAGCCACTAAACATTGGGGTGGTTTGCTACACAGCATGTGCTAACTGGACATTGTGTGTGTAGAGGGGACTTCATATCGAGCATGGACGAGGTAATTTGCCTTAGAATATGTGTGTAGGGTAACTATCGCATCATGGTTAAGAGAAACTGAGTTCTTCCTCCTTTGTTTCTTGTAGCACTTCTCAGAACTTCTGGATGAGTTTTCCCAGAACGTCTTGGGTCAGCTCCTGAATGACCCTTTCCTCTCAGAGAAGAGTGTGTCAATGGAGGTGGAACCTTCCCCGACGTCCCCGGCGCCTCTCATCCAGGCTGAGCACAGCTACTCCCTGTGCGAGGAGCCTCGGGCCCAGTCGCCCTTCACCCACGTTACCACCAGTGACAGCTTCAATGACGGTAAACTCAGAGGAGGAGGAAGACCTAGACCTTAGCCCCTTTGGTTCTGAGCTCTTGAGGGTGCTGAGTGTGTATTATCTTAAAGAGGGTGTCAGCACCCTTGTTAGTGAGATACCTACAGTGTGTAAGGCCTTGTGCTTGGGCTGTGGGGAAAAGCAAAGAGGCACAGGACCCATTTCTCTACACTGCTCAGGTCCCCTGGGGACTTGCCGTAGCTGAAGGATAGTCATTACTCTCTCGTCCTGTGGCTTCAGCAGCAGAACAGCTTTTTGCAAATCAGCCCGGCCTATCTGGCTGGTCGTTCCTGCCAGTACAGTAAGTCCATTGTTTCAAGGGGTCATGCCTTTTTTTTTTTTTTTTATGAAAAAGAACCATTCCTCTATAGAAGCTTCTTGGGCATCCTTCTAACCCACTTCCATCATGTTCTATTGACCCCATGTCCCCCACCCCAGATCTTAGTGGACATTCCTAGACTTTCTTGTTGGTTACCCTTTCATGCCCATCATCAATGCCATGAGTGTGGTATTTGTTGAAGGTCTAGTTTTTCTGACCTTGGAGATATTAAGATGTTTTCACCATTACTCTACAGCCCATAATTGGTAAAAACTGTATCTCGTTCCAAACTCTCCAAGGCATATATATATATCTTTTAAGTGTAATTTTCTTCTCTTCTTTTCTTTCTTCTTCTTTTTCTCTGTCCCTTCCTCCTTGCCTCCCTCTTCCTCCCTCCCTGCCTCCCTTCCCTTCCTCCCTTCCTTCTTTTCTTTTCTTTCTTCTTCTTTTTCTCTCTCCGTTCCTCCTTCCCTCCCCCTCGCTCCCTCCCTGTCTCCCTTCCCCTCCCACCCTTCCTTCCTTCTTCCTTTCCTTTCCTTTCCTTTCCTTTCCTCTCCTCTCCTCTCCTCTCCTCTCCTTTCCTTTCCCTCCCTTCTTTCTTTATTTATTTTCTCTCCTTCCTCACTTTCCTTCCTTCCTCTCTTCCTTCTTTCCTTCTTTCTTTTTTACACAGGGTCTTACTCTGTCATCCAGGCTAGAGTGCAGTGGTATGATCTCAGTTCACTGTAGCCTTGACCTCCCGGGCTCTCATGTAGTCATTCAGCCTCAGCCTCCCAAGTAGCTGGGGCTACAGGCATGTGCCACCACACATGGCTAATTTTTTTATTTTTTATTTTTTTGTAGAAATGGGGGTCTCACTATGTTGCCCAGGCTGGTTTCAAACTCCTGGGCTAAAGTGATTTTTCCTCCACAGCCTCCCCAAGTACTGGGATTACAGGCATGAGCCACCATGCCCAGCTTTAAATTTAATTTTCTATGTTTTGTTTTCTTAGAGGGATAACCAGCTATTTTAGTACTGTAAATTTTTAAAACTACATTTCCTACTGCCAGTCCAGCATATGCCTTCTTCTTTACAGGAGGATGACATGGTGAGGAATACTCACTAACTTGACCTTCTTGATGTTAGTGTTGACCTCTTGTTCTTATACCACTGTACGTATGGCAGCATCTTTTGAAGATGGCTGCACCTATCAACCCATCCTCTAGGGATCTGTGCTAATGCTGTCCCTCCCCTTGCTCCCCACCCCCCGACAGGGTCTGGTGTGTGATGTTCCCCTCCCTGTGTCCATGTGTTCTCATTGTTCAACTCCCACTTATGAGTGAGAACATCTGGTTCCTGTTCTGTTCCTGTGTTAGTTTGCTGAGGATGATGGTTTTCAACGTCATCCATGTCCCTGCAAAGGACATGAACTCATTCTTTTTTATGGCTGTGTAGTATTCTGTGGTGTATATGTGTTACGTTTTCTTTATCCAATCTAGCATTGATAGGCATTTGGGTTGGTTCCAAGTCTTTGCTATTGTAAATAGTGCTGCAGTAAACATACATGTGCATGTGTCTTTATAGTAGAATGATTTATAATCCTGTGGGTACATACCCACTAATGGGATTGCAGGTCAAATGGTATTTCTGGTTTTAGATCCTTGAGGAATCGCCACACTATCTTCCACAATGGTTGAACTAATTTACACTCCCACCAACAGTGTAAAAGTGTTCCCGTTTCTCTGCATCCTCACCAGCATCTGTTGTTTCCTGACTTTTTAATGATCGCCATTCTAAATGGCATGAGATGGCCTTTTATTGTGAGGCCAAAGCATTCACCATTCAGTTCCCCCAGCTGGGGCTTTGTTTTCTTTATAGCCCTTAGGCTGTGACAGGCCATGCTGGTAATTTGCTGAGAACAGGCACGGTGGGTCAGATGTATTTTACAAAGGGTTTCTGATCCACAGCTCATCTTTTTTGAAGTACCAATGTCTTCCCTGAGTAAAAGTCACTTTCCTAGGCCAGCAAAAGCACTTTTCTGAGACAGCAAACACGGGATACACTTTGGGAGGCCAAGATGGGCGGATCATGAGGTCAGGAGATTGAGACCATCCTGGCTAACATGGTGAAACCCTGTCTCTAATAAAAATACAAAAGAAATTAGCTGGGCATGGTGGCAGGTGCCTGTAGTCCTAGCTACTCAGGAGGCTTTTTTTGGTCACCAACTTTTTTGTGAGGATACTAGTCATTTAAGATGTGTGAAATCAGAGTGAAGCAGTGTGGATGAGTGGATGGGGAACTTGCCCAGCAAAGCTTTGTCTGGATCTATTTTTCTGAGTTGTGTGGATGGGCAGATGTTTGGGAACATAATTATTTTATTCATGTGAACCCCAGTTTGCATCCCCCTTAAGGTGGCGATCCGTGGGGTGGGGGAATCAATCCACGAGTATTTCTCCCAAATCCAAGTGCTCTGTTAGAGCAGATAACACCCTGATGGAGAAGGATGGTTTTTTTTAGGCAATACATAAATATGTAGCATGTATAGACAGCTGTATACCTTAAATTAAATATTCTTTGTCTGCTGTATGGGGATAATAGCTTAAGCAAAACTAGGAGTCCTTGTGTTCAGTGATGGATGGGGAATTAATATTTCATTATACCTGGGAAAACCAATGATTCAGCTCTCCCTGTCCAGTTGTACTTAGATTAAATACAGTTCTTCTGCAATTGCTTCTAAGCCTGGAAAAAGAGTGATGACACACAGTTAAGTGGAAACTCCTTCCTAATTTATTAGAGTTTTTCTTCTTTTTTCTCCCTCTGCCTCCTGCTTCCCCTCTCTCCGTCTCCTTCCCACTAGAACTCTTCTCTTTCCCTCTTCCTCCTTTGCCCTTTTTCTCCTAACCTTCCCTTCCTCCCTCCATCCTCCACCTGAACCCCAGGGCAACTAAAAAGGGCACGCGCAGATGTTCTTATCCTATCATTCTATCACGGACCTCAGATGGACTGTGGACCCCTAAAACTGTATATAAAAATTTGGGCTATCTATATTTGTTAATTTTTTGAGAGTTATTGCATCTTTTCTTAGATTCTCAAAAGAGTTTGTGACCAAAAAAGTTAAAAATAACTGTTCCAAGATTCCACAGGAGTCATCTATCTCAGGGGGACTTTGAGTGTGGACTTCTGAAACACTAGAGCTAAGGAACTTCACGTGGCCCAGCAACCACAGGAGCCAACCCTAGAAATGTAGGTGCAGGCTTCAAAACCAGCAGAAAGACATCCTACATCCAACTCAGCCATTTCTCCCTGTGATTAAGGCTGTGAACCAGACGCTAAGCAGGGTTTTCTGTTCTACAAAAAAAGGCAACAACAACAACGAAACACCAAAAAAAAAAGGAAGAAAGAAAAAGAAAAAAACGTGTAATGAGGTTAAGGGCAAAAAAGCAGAAGCATCCAAGCAAAATATTTGTGATACTTTTATGCTTTGAGAAACAAAAGCTTGCATTTGAATGACCAAGTCTTATACCTCACCACATGGAGGTTGTCTTTATGAGTTACTGTATTTCAGTCATGTTCCTTTGTGTAATTCAATTGGGATGCTAGGTATGCATTTGCATTGTCCTTTAATATTGGTGTTCTTCCTAAAGAAGAAACTCTGTGGTGCTGGATGAGGGCTGTTCAGAGAGAACCAGACATGGCCCCTATCCTCTAAGATGATACAAGAACAGAGCTAAAGATTATATAGACTATCAACAGACCTTAGCATAAAATATGCTAATACAGAAGTGGTCTAATACTACCTTTGCATCACAAATGTAGTTAAGGGTGGAACAAAGGATCGTTAACTATGGCTGTCCCAGGTCTACAGGGACATGGATAAGAATCATCTTCCTCCTGATGAATTTAGTAGGGCTCTCAGTGGCAAGGGATGGCTGGATAGGCTGGTTCACTATGATACCTTAAATTTATGGAGCTGTGTTCTCAGATGAGAATGAACACAGTAGTCTGTGAGGTAAAGGTGAGCGGACATTGCTGGGGCAAAGTCACATGGGGTAAGTGAGACAGCCTGGAGGAGGGCAAGGACTAGGGTTTGATCTCTGCCTGATGGGAAGCAGGGACTGAGAAACACAGGATGACGTTTTCTGGAGCTTAGAAGAAACACAAAAGATCTCATGGCTGCCATGTGAGAACAGGGAAGGTGTGCACAGATACAGTTATCCGGGGAGAAGAGGAAAGGTATATGTAACGTGATGGCAAAGAAAAAATGGGTTTTGAAATGATTTGATGAAACCTGCAGCAGGAAAAGCACAGGATCGAATATGCTGAGGAAGGGGCAGAGGTGAGTCAGAGGTGACTTAGGTTTTTGCTTTGCAGTGTTGAAGAGATCTTGATGTTGACATGGTCCATGGAAGCGAGACTTGAAAATCACAGAAATGAGGTGCATAGCGGTGTCTTCATCACATGTAGTGTGAGCTGATGACAAGAACATCAGTCTGAATCATCGTAGAGTAGCCAGACTCAGGGGTAGAAGAGGAAGGTGTGTGTATCTACCGAGAGAGTCACCGGGTCCTCTGTCCTGCACGGCCAAAGAGAGAACCTGACAGTGACTGGGGAGGACAGGCAGAGGACCAGTTGACCTCTTCCGTCTGAAGCTTGGGTTTGTAATACACGCTATTTTGCTGTTCCTCCCCGTTTTTGGTGTTACCTTTTACTTTTTTCCAAACAGATAAAAACAATAATGATGTTTCCCCTTTTTATTTTTTGAAAAATAGTAAAATAATGACTTCTCTACCTAGCCATTGCCATGCTAGATTAGTATAAGAAAGCAATGTTCACATTAATCTAGTCATTACAGTTACTTTGGATATTCATGAATGAGAGTCATAACTTCTTCAATGAAGAAGAAAGGATGTAGTAAATATTTTCTATTTTTACTATTATCACCACCTCTTCATGCCATTCAATAGTGAAAGTTATTTCAGGGTTAAGATACTCAGGAACGGGGCCAGGGGGAGATAGTCCTCTAACTTCCATTGGAGCATGTAGTGGGCTGTAGTTTAATATGATTCTGACACATTTAACTGAATTCTTGCCCCTTTCCCCAGCTTCCAGAGCCCAGCCATTATATTTTTCCTTTAAGAGAATTTTACATTAAAAAATTGGTCAAGATGTGCCAACTCCTTTGAAAATTTTCAAAGGGCAAACAAATGAAATGCTAAAGGATTTAGATGAGGCATATTTATTTAATTTAAACAATTTTCTTTTTACTTTAGATATGTTATGTAAATAGTAAATGGATGTACAGTCAGCCCTCACTGTTCTTGGGTTTTGCATCCTATGAATACTGTATTTTCAATCAATGTTTGTTTAAAAAAAATCTGCTTGTGAGTGGACCCGCACGGTTCAAACCTGTGTTGTTCAAGGACCAACTGCGTATGTGTTTTTCTCATGCTTAAGTGGTAGTACGTCATCTGATTTCTCTTTTTAAGAATAAATGCCCATTCTCTCTATGTTCACATGTATATAAGTGTGTGTGTGTGTGTGTGTGTGTGTGTATTGTAAACCGAAAAGTATCTGATACAGGTCTCAATCAATTTAGGAGTTTACTTTGCCAAGGTTAAAGACATACCCAGAACAAATAAACACAGAATCACAGAAATAATCTGTGGTCTGTGCCTTTCTGCAAAGATGACTTTGAGGACTTCAGTATTTAAAGGAAAAGTGGCTGAACAGGAAAGAAGGGAGAGTGTGGTAATCCACATGTTGCAAGAGAGAAAAGGAGCAGGTGGGGAATAGTCCATTACGCATTCATCTCGTGCTCAGTAAATCAACACTTTTCATTAAGATAAGATGAATGTTAAGCTGGGTGCTCATGACTGTGATCCTAGCACTTTGGGTGGCCGAAGCAGGAGGATTACTGGAGCCCAGGAGTTTGAGACCAGCCTGTGCAGCAACACAGTGAGACCTCTTCTCTACAAAAAATAAATAAAAAAAAAATTAGCTGGACGTGGTGATATATGCCTGTAGTCCCAGCTACTTGGGAGGCTGAGGTGACAGGATCCCTTGGGCCTGGGTGGTCAAGGCTGCAGTGACAGAGCAAGACTGTCTGAAAAAAAGAAAAAAAAAAGGTCAACATGGAGTGTCTACTTGTGGAGATCTTTAACCTTTTATCTATAATTGTGCTTAGGAATAAAAGGAAAGGTAGTTTCTTGCATGACTCAGCTTTCAGCTTGATTTTTCCCTTTGGCATAGTGGATTGGGGTCCTGAGTTTTTATTTTCCTTTCATTATATATCAAGATAATGCCAACTCCCAATTTAGGGTTTTTGGTTGGTTGGTTTGTTTTTTCCTTTCTTTCCTAGGAACCTGTATCCGTTCGTGCTTATCTACGTGGCACATATGGAAAGGATGGAACACCTGCATTTTGGTGTTGCTGTTACCTTGGCTTTGAGTTCGTGTCTTTTTCAGTCTCTTTGTCCATCTCGATGATTTGATAACTTGGCATCTAGCCCCATTGATCATGGCTGCTCCGTTTTGTCTTTGGATGTAAAGGACTTGCTTCTCACCACAATGGTGGCTTGTTTTTATTTTTTTGGCGACAGCTAAGTGGTGAAGCTGAGGAAATGTGCCAGTTTGACCTTTGACAGGAAGCTGTTTGAATCAGCTGATATGGGGGGGCGGGGGTTGTTCTTATTCTTCACACTGTGGACTGCTAAACTTTACCAGGGATGTTTTTCATCTGAAATGACACTTAAAAGACGTATAAACACAATGCAGAAAGAACATTTTTATTTTTTCCACTCGGTATCTCAGCTTCAAGTTTTAGAAATTAGAGGGTGTACAGTGTCTACTGACTCTTACGTTTGTAGTTTAGCCAATAACTAAGACATCCAAGGATAATTCCAGTTCTAAGCCAGGGTAGCCCTACTGTTCTTTTTGCCAATAAAGTAAAACTACAAAAATAAGGTCATGGAGAAACATTGTGTTACATATTCTGCTCCTTCTCCTAGACTCTGTCCTTCCTTAACCCTCACTTCATAGATTACATTTGTCATTTTGTTTTCTGTGATTTGGTATTTATTTCCATTGAGTAAGAAAGTACAAGCCAACCTCCAGTAGTTCAGAATAAAAGCTCTTTTCTTTCATTTCAGCTACCACTGGAATGCTGTTCTCACCAAACTACTTACTGGCTGACTTTCTTCATATGAAGTCATTTCATATTTTATGATGTAACTAGTAGGTCCGATCAGCCAGTCTACAAATATTTATTGATATGATCCATAGTTGATGGTTCAGAGGAATTATTTTGGAAATGAATGTAGTAATTTTATTGTAATAGATTCTAATGTAATGGGTTTCATTTATTTTTCATACATTCGGCTATATTGTATCGGCCAGCTCTGTTGCGGCATAACAAACCACCCCCAAACGCAGTCACTCAGTCATTTATTATGGTAATCCACGTGTCTGTTTCTGCGTGGGGGTCAGCAGAGTTGTTCTGCGAGTTTCAGCTAGATTCACTGGCATCTCTGAGGTCAGCTGACAGTTGGCTAGCCTTGGCTCAGCTCCTCTGGGGGTGACTGTTCTCCGTGGCTGTCATCTTTCTCCTGAGATAACTAGATTATCCCAGCTCATTCTTCTCATGCTGATGGCAAAACTGCAGCAACCTTAGTTCCATCCTGCAAGCACATTCCAAAACTCTGCTTGTATTAAAAAGCTCACATACTATTGGTACATCAAGCCACAGAACCAAGCTGTAGGTGGGGATCAGCCCATGGTAGGAGGGCACTGCAAAATTCTAAGACAAAAGACCTGGAAGGAGGGAGGAGGAAGACCTGGAGCCAGGAATGCAACGTGTTTACATAATAAGGGACTCATTGACTCTTACTGAGTCAAGGGCTTCTAAATGGCCCCTTGGGCAATTGGAGCCTCTATCCAATAATTACCATCCTAAGCCATGAAGTAGAGCAGGCCATGTCCCTGTGTGTTCATCCAAAGACAATAGTGTCCCAAGATTGGAAATCCAGAAGTACTATAAAATTTAAAGAAAAAGTCATGCATGTTCTGAACGATTATCCAGAGATGCTTACTATTTGACATATTTCTTTTGATTCTTCTCTGTCACTTTCTTCTTTAATAGTATATAAATTTATATAGAGAGTTTTTATCTTAATATTTTATTATGTCTTTCCTTTGTAATTAAAAAGGCTGTATACATGTAATATTAATGTCTGTGTAAATATTCCATTGTATGGATGCACCATAATTGACTTAACTTTTCTCTTGCTTTTTAATGTTTTGGTTATTTTCAGTTTTTGGCATTATACACAATGCCGCAGTGAGCATTATTTATGCATAATCTTTATCCACATAGAAAGTTTTCGGGTTAATGGGAAGATTACTGGCCAGAGTGCAGAGATCTGGGTTCTGCCACTAATTTGCCATGTGACCTAGGCCCAGGTGTCATTTTCCTCATCTAGAAATGATAGGCTGGACGTGGTGGTTCATACCTGTAATCCCAGCACTTTGGGAGGCTGAGGCGGGTGGGTCACCTGAGGTCAGGATTTCGAGACCAGCCTAGCCAACATGGTGAAACCCCATCTCTACTAAAAATACAAAAAATACAAAAATTAGCCAGGCATGGTGGCACACACCTGTAATCTCAGCTACTTGGGAGGCTGAGGCAGGAGAACTGCTTGAACCTAGGAGGCAGAGATTGCAGTGAGCTGAGATCGCGCCACTGCACTGCAGCCTGCGTGACACATCAAGACTCTGTCTAAAAAAAAAAAAAAAAATATATATTTGAGCTCGATGGCCTTAAATCTCTCTATAACTCAGGATCAAGGACTAAATTGCTATATTGGAGTGGGAGCACGAAAGCAGCGCCAGTTGTTTGTCCTCAAACAAGCTCAGGGGAGAAGAGGCCACTGCATTGGGCTTCTCTCTTGGAAATGTAGTTGTCCTTGAGAGAGAAAGTTTCCTTTTACAGTTCAGGTACCATCGCTTGCCCTGCGGTTTCCATTCCCTGAGGCAACACTGATGATATTTGCACATTTGTAAGGAAGGCTATAGGACACTGGGCATTAAGAATATAAATGGTCTTGACTTGTTTTATGAATGTGCATGCTTTGAGAATGGCTTCGCTAGATTGGAAGAACTGATTCTATCAACCATCTTCATTTTGTCTTATAATTTTTTGTATTCTTTTTTTTTTTTTTTTAAACTTTTGCCTCTTCTTTTGTTTGCCTTGTGAATTAAGTTTCATCACAGTCGCCTTCACTGCACAGTCAAGGGACCTGGGCTTATCTCACAATTTCCTGGTAATTGTGTGCGACCTTTTTCTCAGGGTTGCTTCCTTACCATCCATTTCAGCCTGTACTGAGGCTATATTTCATCTTACCGTCTTTCTTCCAGCCTCTGCCAGGGATAAATATTGCTCAATGTGGGCAGGCTTTAAGTGTTGACTTCAAAAAGCAAAAGCATGGCTATGCAGGGTGGCTGACACCTGTAATCCCAGCACTTTGGGAGGCCGATCACCTGAGGTCAGGAGTTCAAGACCAGCCTGACCAACATGGCAAAATCCCATCTCTACTAAAAATACAAAAATTAGCTGGGTGTCGTGGTGCACACCTGTAATTCCAGCTATTCAGGAGGCTGAGGCAGGAGAATCTCCTGAATCTGGGAGGCGGAGCTTGCAGCGAGCCAAGATGGCGCCACTGCACTCCAGCCTGGGTGACAGAGCAAGAATGTCTCAAAACAAAACAAAACAAAAAAAGCAAAAGCATCACCATGTCATTGCTGAATGGAAAAAATGAAATCTCTGATGTCTCTGGCTCCCCAACCCTTCTCTGACTGTCCTAAGTGGGTGTTCTTTGCAGCAGACAGTGTCTTCCAGCTCCTAAACTCCTTTGGGGAGAGTCAACAGAATCTTTTGGCTGGTGGTCCAGTTGCTTCTTCTCTGGGCTGAGCTGGGGCACGGTCTGAGTCCGGTACAGAGTGGTCTCCCTCCTCTGGCCGCCATCAGAAGGCCCTTTGTTCCCCCTCCCTCCCCTTCCACCACGATATGGCCCACACCCCATGAAGGATGGAAATCCCCGTCACACCATAGCACTCAGCAGCGCCACTCTAAAAGCAAAACGTCATCCTCCACCAGAAGGCCTGCCCATCCCGTCTTTATTTCACCGCGGGAAATAAATTGAGGCTGGGATAATTTATCAATTATAAGCTGGATTTAGGGGGGAAATAATTTTCCTCAAATATGAACCTGTTTTTGCACTTGAAGGAAGTTGCTTATGAAACACAAGTTTAATAATCTTAGATTTTAGTTCTTAGTTTCTGCATCTACCCTTCCCTTCCTGCTAGCGGTTCTGAATGATTGTACCGTTTCATAAGAAAACTGGAGTCACATTCTTAAATGTAAAATAAATTTATAATGTGAACGACTTGGCTCTCCTAACAGTCATGGGTCACTAAGTATGTGAAATGTGGTGTATGTGTTTAAGCATTTTGGTAAAGGAGCATGTCTTTGCTTAATTTTAGCCTCATTTTAGTAAAACTGGTATCAGCTAAGGAATGTGGCCTTTAGCTTGCTTTGTCTTGTTCTGTGGCTGTTTCCAACCCTCTCGTCTTTCCCTTTCCTTCCCTCCTCCCTGCTTTTCCAGGCAGTGCTGAGGCGCTAGCCCCAAAGTAATTTGTTAAGAAATACAGGGTACCTCTTAGACTCTGAGAAGAGTGTGCATTAAGTGGCGGAGGCACTCTGTCTGTTCTCTAATCTTGTCTCTCGGTTGTTAGCTATCTCCAGGCCTGGTGATGATCAGGAAAGACCAGACAAGACCCAGACTCACCAAGATGCAGCTGTTTTCTCTGGAAGAGTATTTAGTCCATTTCAGCAAAGGGCAGATGGTTATTGCAAACCAAAGTCTCCCAAAGGGCTGAGCAAAGTCTCTGGAAGTCTAAGTTAAGGTTTAAGGCCTAGGTGGGATCACAGTGAAAACAGAAGGGAACAAAAACAAACAAAAAAAATGGAGTGAGAAGAAAAAATATGAAAAAAACCAAATATCTTCCCTTTGGGCAGAAGGAGAGAGAGACCTACTCACCATGCTCTCCCATCGTCTCCCCTTGGTTGCCAACCATTTGCTTGCTTCTCTCTCTCTCTCTCTCTCTCACTGGCTTGCTCTCACTCTCACCCTCGCTCTTTTTCCCTCCCCCCCTCTCTCTCTCCCTCTCCCTCCCTCTCCCTTCCCTTTTTCTCTCTCTCTTTCTTGACAGGGTCTCACTCTGTTGCCCAGGCTCTGGAGTACACTGACGTGATCACGGCTCACTGAAGCCTGGCCTTCCTGGCTTAAGCAATCCTCCTGCCTCAGCTTCCCAAGTAGCTGGGACCACAGATGCTCACCCCTGCACCTAGCTAATTAAAAAAATTTTTTTTTTTTTGTAGAGACAGGGTCTTGCATTGTAGCCCAGGCTGGTGTTGAACTCATGGGCTCAAGCAATTCTCTTGCCTTGGCTTCCCAAAGTGCTGGGATTATTTGTGTGAGCCACTGTGCCCAGCTGCTTCTTTCTTTAATGTTTTTAAATTTGCTTATTTATCTGTTTTTGATTAGATAACACATTTACATGATTTGACAACCAAAAAGAGTAGCTCATTACATATTCAAAATCCTCCCTCCTATTCTATTCCCCATCAACCCAGGCTTCTTCCTGAGAAACGCAGTTTCTCTTTTCTATGGATTCCTTCCAGAGTTTCTTTAGGCACACTCACATGCAAGTGAATACAAGTATCGATTCTTACTTTACTGTTTACATCTATCGATCTTTTCTCTCACATACTTCATTTTCTTTTATTCCACTCTCAGTAATCCTTCACTGAGCTTTTTTGGGGAGAAAAACCAGTGGTTGTTTGTTTTGCTTATGCCTGATGCCCTGAACAAGTTCACATGTGTGCTTGTCTTTTTCCTGCAGATGAGGTGGAAAGTGAGAAATGGTACCTGTCTACAGACTTCCCTTCAACAACCATCAAGACAGAGCCAATTACAGACGAACCACCCCCAGGACTCGTTCCGTCTGTCACTCTGACGATCACAGCCATCTCCACCCCGTATGAAAAGGAGGAACCTCCTCTGGAAATGAATACTGGGGTATGCTCAGTTTTCTTCTGTATAAACAGGTTGGATTAAAAGATACAGGTAGATCATTCTCCAATAAGGTGTTTAATCTTTTTGGAGTTAGTGGCTGTGTACATTTAAGGACATGCAACTTTGTATGTGTGTATATACATATGTATACATTTAATAAGGGTATGTTGATTTGGTGCCAGCTTCCTTTAAAGCCATTGTTTGGAAAAAGATAGTAGGTAAGCTGATTTCAGTCTGTCTTTCATTACTGTTACAAAATAAAAAACACAGAAAATATCTATGGTAAAAAAAAATTCTCTATGGCACTGATTTTTAAGCAGTGGAAAGGGAGTGATTGAGGTGATGACACAATCTGTGGCTTACAGTGCGTGGCTCCTGGGAATGTGAGCTCCTGTGTAGTATTTTACTTTCCTAGTGAGATGCTGAGTTGTCCTTACTCAAGTCCGGAACCTCCCACCTATTGATTCATATAATAATATGAATATAATAACAATATTAATAACATTATAATAATATTAATAGTAATAATAACACTTATTATTATGTTACCCGTGGAAAGCATAAGAAATCAGGATTTTTTCCTTACTGGATTCCATGCCTACTGCAAATAGAATTTAATTCTACTCTACCTTCTTTCTGGGTATGTCCAGTGTCCGGCCATGGACCAGCATCATATTTGTACATCTTCTTGCAAGTGTTGGAAGCCTGTCTTAGCTTCCCTTAAGTTCAAAGCCTCGGGTTATAAACAACAACTTCATTAACATTCCTTAAGTCAGATTTCTTTTTTTTTTTTTTTTTTGAGACGGAGTCTTGCTCTGTCGCCCAGGCTGGAGTGCAGTGGCCTGATCTCAGCTCACTGCAAGCTCCGCCTCCCGGGATCACGCCATTCTCCTGCCTCAGCCTCCCGAGTAGCTGGGACTACAGGCGCCCGCCACCTCGCCTGGCTAGTTTTTTGTATTTTTTAGTAGAGATGGGTTTTCACCGTGTTGGCCAGGATGGTCTCGATCTCCTGACCTCGTGATCCGCCCGTCTCAGCCTCCCAAAGTGCTGGGATTACAGGCTTGAGCCACCGCGCCCAGCCTATTTCTTATGAGCAAGATAGAGTGTCTACCTGCAGCTGGGCATGGTGACTCATGCCTACAATCCCAGCACTTTGGGAGGCGGAAGCTGCAGTGAGCCGAGATTGCACCACTGCACTCCAGCCTGGGCGACAGAGCAAGACTTGTCTCAAAAAAAAAAAAAAGAAAAAAAGATACAATGTCTGCCTCTTCAGAATAAGATAACACTGAATCAGTAGACTCATAAAATGTCACTGCATACTCACTTGTTAGTCCATCTGTGTAAATGATGAAGGGTTATAGACAGAGGCCTCTGCAAGTGTGCTAGGATTCCTTTCTCAGTAACTACCTGAGTCTCTTTATTAGACTAGGCTGTCTGGGTCTCTATTAGTCTCCTTGCTCCACAGGATTTTAGTTATTTTATTTATTACTTTTTTTTTTTTTGAGACAGAAGTCTCACTCTGTCGCCCAAGCTGGAGTGCAGTGGCACGATCTCAGCTCACTGCAACCTTCGCCTCCCGGGTTCAGCGATTCTTGTGCCTCAGCCTCCCGAGTAGCTGGGATTACAGGCACCTGCCACCACCTCTGGCTAATTTTTGTATTTTTAGTAGAGATGGGGTTTTACCATGTTGGCCAGGTTGGTCTCGAACTCCTGACCTCAAGTGATCTGCCCACTTCGGCCTCCCAAAGTGTTGGGATTACAGGCGTGAGCCACACGCCTGGGCTAGTTGAATTATTGTAAAGCATGTAACTAGCAAAGCTCGGAGGCATGGCCTTGCTCCCGTGTATGGGCCAGGTAACTTTTCTCCTTTCCCTACCAGGCATTTCATGATTAGATATAATCAGTCATTAAGAAGCCTTAATAATAACATTAATTATTAATATTAATTATATATTATAAACATTATTAATAATCAATATTAATAAAGTTATATAAGAGAAAGGATGTAGTTTGGTGCACAGTCCCTACCCCAGGGCAAGCTGGTGGACGCCTGTGACTTTTTAAAATTTAGTTCCCGTTTTCCATGGTGATTGACTCGATTTAAGTGCATTGTGGCTATATGTAATTTACAGGCTGCTTTACATTGCAGGCAGGGAAAACTCCCAGGCTGGTGTGAGGCTGAACTGGGATAACAGACCCCCTGGCCCCTCCTCATTCTGCTAAGGTCACCACCTCTTAGAAGGTCTCTTATTTTCTTTCAGAGATCAAATGCACAGTTATGCTCTACAGCTAAATTCTGCAGTCTTGGGAATCCTGACCCGTATCAACTATTAGTCGCTTTTTAAAGCCCCAAAGTGGAGTGAGGATAGAGGGAGTGGAAGCAATGTTTGGTTCTTCCTTAACCCAAACTGTGTATAAAGAATAAAGTTAGCAGAATGATGCCACACAAAAAAAGTACCAGAATATTTTGTAATAAAATGCCTTTACAGTACTACAAAAACTTAGAAAAGAATATTGATATAGTCTTGGGCTTGAGCATTTAACTTTCAACTTTAGAGTTCTGAGCGTTCTTTTCTTTTTCTTTTTTTTTTTTTTGAGATAGGATCTCATTCTGTTACCTAGGCTGGAGTGCAATGGTATGATCACAGCTCACTGCAGCCTCAAATTCCCGGGCTCAAGTGATTCTCCTGCCTCAGCCTCCCAAGTAGCTGGAACTACAGGTGCACGCCATCACGACTGGCTAATTTTTATATTTTTGGGGGAGATGGTGTCTCACTATGTTACCCAGGGTGGTCTCAAGTAAGTTCGGAGGGTCCTGTCAGCTGTAATGCCCAGTTTGGCGATGAGAAAAAGGTTAAGAACTAAAATGACTCCCTGTCAGGGAAGCTGCATACACTCAGCTATTCTCCAGGATAGGCAGGGCTGTCCCGAGAGGAAGACACAGGTGACAAATAGCTCTGCTGCGTGTGTCGTCAAGGCTGTGATTGGTTTTTAAAACTTGTGTTTGAAATTCTTCCTCCAGGTTGATTCCTCGTGCCAGACCATTATTCCTAAAATTAAGCTGGAGCCTCATGAAGTGGATCAGTTTCTAAACTTCTCTCCTAAAGAAGGTCTGTCTGCCCTCCCTGTGTCCCTTTGGGTGTGGAGATGGTCTCTGAGTCTACAGAGAGGGAATATGGTGAGAGAGCTGGGATGAGTTTGTACCACAGATGTAGCTGACTTTATGAAATAGCTCTGTTCTTAAAAAATAAAAATTTTGCTTCCAAATAAAAATTTTGCAAGCTAAATATTATTTTCCCATATATGCACTTAATTAAGTTTCGGCTAAGTGTTACCATATTTTACTTCTAGCCAGGGTGATATTTTTCAAAACCTTTATGGACTGCTACTATAACACTATCAAACAAGAGAACTGCAGCTCTTACTCATCCAGGTGTGAACCCTGTAGAACCCCACAAATCAACAACCATCTACAAAGGCACCTTGCTTATTTTAAACAACTCTAGTTTCAACTCTTTGTGAAGTAAATTCACAATTAATTATGCGGCCAATTCATTGTTTGTAAACATTGACTTTGGATGACAGCCATTGCAAGGAGCCCCCTCTCTATTTGGTCATGTTCATAGTTTACAGTTGTGCATCTTTTTGGGCTTCTTGACATCCATCCATCTAGAATTAACACGTCCTTGAGAGGTGGTCATACTTTTTTCTTTTTTTTGAGACAGAGTCTCACTCTGTTACCCAGGCTGGAGTGCAATGGCACCATTTTGGCTCACTGCAACCTCTGCCTCCCAGGTTCAAGCGATTCCTGTGCCTCAGCCTCCTGAGAAGCTGGGATTACAGGTGTGCGCCACCACACCCAGCTAATTTTGGTATTTTTAGTAGAGACGAGGTTTTGCCACATTGGTCAGGCTAGTCTTGAACTCCCAGCCTTAGACAATCTGCTTGCCTCGGCCTCCCAAAGTCCTGGTATTACAGGCATAAGCCACCACGTCTGGCCAAGGTTGTTATATGTCTATATTTTTCTTTCTCTATGTCAGTTTCTTTCTGAGTTTCTCTTTGTTCTCCTGTGAAGCCCATAGCTAGGAACGGATGCAGACCCCTGAGCCTCATAAAGTCTAATGAAACTCTCTCTGCCACCTTGTTTATACAGATTCTCCTGTATAGGTCCTGCTCTTCTCACTTCTGTGCCTTCGGTCATGCCCTCACTTCCCTTTTCATTCCTACTTTTTATTTATTTATTTTTTCTGTGAAACAGGGTCTCATTCTGTTGTCCAGGCTGGAGTGCAGTAGTGCAGTCCTGGCTCGCGGCAACCTCAACCTCATGGGCTCAAGCGATTCTCCCACCTCGGCCTCCCAAGTAGCTGGGACTATAGGCATGCACCACCATGCCAAGCTGAATTTTGTATTTTCTTTAGAGACAGAGTTTCACCGTGTTACCCAGGCTGGTCTGAAACTCCTGAGCTCAAGTGACCCTCCCACCTTGGCCCACCAAAGTGACAGGATTATAGGCATGTGGCACCTCATCCGGTCCCATTCATACTTTCAGTACAAATTTTGAAGTACAGTTCATTACTTTGGTCAACAAATAAGAAATTGGCTTATACAGTTGTCACCAAAAAGGTATATGTGCTACAGTATATAAACGTGAGGATATTTACATATGAGCACTTCTCATGAAAATATCAGCTATCTTCTTTCCATTAGAAACTAACTCAGGATTTGGTTTGTAACAATGTAGTCAGGGCTGGCCCTTTATTTGCCTTTATTATCAATAAAGACATGATTAAATTTTAAAAGTTAACAATACTGAGTAGAATCCATATCGAGACACTATTTCTTTGCACTGAGTGACAGACAGTAGTGCCTTGCAGCTTCATATACTGCTTCAAAGTAATTGCTTTCATTTGTATAACACTAGTTATTACTATCAAATGCATCTTACTCTTTTAATTTTATGCTTCGATGTGGTTCAGAAGTGTCATCACCATAACAATGAATCCCATAGTGGCTTCTGAATCCAGGGTTATTGGAGGAGAAATGTTTCAAGAATAAAGTAAAGGACAGCCCTTCCTTATTATCCTGGATAAACAGAGATAAGGAAATTCTATATCCTTGACTGCAGCAATTTCTAGGCAAAGTAGCTTGTTGTCCCCAGACCTTGCAGTAACCCAAAAGCAGCATTTCAAATGATATTTAGAAATCTGATCCTGAGGTGCCTCTGGCCAGCCCTGTAGCTCTTTCATAGGTAGGAAAGACAAGATTTAAGTTGCTTCACTTGCTTTTCTCATCATTCTCTTTCTGTCTTTTGTGAAGGGCCCTCTGCTTAGACGGAAGAACAGTATTAGAATAATTTGGCCCCTACCAAGTGAAAGGGACAGGGTGGCTTTAGGTACTTTAGGTACATTCTTGGGAATGTAACAGCACAGAGCCCCTATTAGGTTCGTCTGCTTCCTGTTTTGTTTTGTTTTTAAACTATGAAGTGCCATAATATTCATGGCACTCAAGAAACCTTGATTAACACGCTTAGGACTCCTCCTTCTTAGCCAAGCACCTGCATATTTAAGGCATGTGGTTCCCTTCCTGGGCTGCCTGCACCCGTGGCAGGAGTAGTGGGAATAGTGTGACAAGGATTATTTTAGCATATTCTTTAGCTGTAAGAGTGCCCACAGAGACTAAAAACCCCAGGGACCTCTTTGGCAAGACTGGCAGAGAAAAAGGGAAAGAGGAAACATCTAGAGAAAAGCTATATGTGGCAGAAAGAGAAAGAAAGAGTGGGAGAGAGACAGGGAATGGCAATGAGAGAGAGAGAAGAAAAAATAGCATGCCGGGGCCGGGGGACCAGGCATCGCCTGCTGTGGCCTCGGCTATTCAGGTATTCCTGTAGGAGAGAGCTGCTGATTGCTGCTTATCCTCTCTGAGGGCAGTGTATTAGTCCGTTTTCATGCTGCTGATAAAGTACCCGAGACTGGGCAATTTATAAAGAAAAAGAGGTGTAATGGACTCACAGTTCCACATGGATAGGGAGGCCTCACAATCATGGCGGAAAGCGAAAGGCACATTTTACAAGGCGGCAGGCGAGAGAGAAAATGAGAACCAAGTAAAAGGAGTTTCCCCTTATAAAACCATCAGCTCTCATGAGGCTTATTCACTACCACAAGAACAGCATGGGGGAAACTGCCGCCATGATTCAGTGATCTCCCACTGGGTCCCTCCCACCACACAGTGGAGTTGTGGGAGCTACAATTCAAGATGAGATTTGGGTGGGGACACAGCCATACTGTATCAGGCAGCTATGAATGAGGTCATCTTTCTTGGGTCAGTTGTTGTGTCTCAGGAGGGCCCTTCCCGTCCATAGTACGTTGGGTAGTCTCCATTGGAAGAAGGGACGAGGAGGTGATGCGCTGAGGCTTCTCATGGCCTTCAGCAGTTGGTTCCCTGGCCGAGCAGACCTAGCTGTGTGGGCCATGCCCACCGTGGGGCTGCCGTACAGAGGACTCATTGTCCTGGAGGCTCCAGGAATGAAGTGTTTACCTGCAGTTATCTCCCTTGGCTCAGTAGCAGTGGCTGGTACAACAGAAATATGCACTGTTCAGAAAGAACAGTGAGAACCAAGAGTGCTTTCATTTCAAGGAATCCTGGTTGGATTCCTCCTTCAGAAGCCCATCTCTGCTGCCCTGGAGATGCCTGATGGACACTGGCCAAGGCTCCATAGGCCCTGGCAGAGAGGGTGTTGTGCCTCCCTGAGGAAGGGCGGAGACTTTACAGGAGAAAGTCTCCCCACTGAACTCTCACTTACTTTTCCTGTGCCCACTCCCCCATCTGAAGATGGGTTTCATGTTTTCTGAATGAAGAATGCCTGGCGTCTTGCCTGCAGGCATGACCACGCACATTGCTCCAGAAACAATCTGGCTTTTTTCAAAGCAGCCACTGACTTTTTGAGATGGAGTCTCGCTCTGTCACCCAGGCTGGAGTGCAGTGGCGTGATCTTGCCTGGGTTCAAGCAATTCTCCTGCCTCAGCCTCCCAAGTAGCTGGGACTACAGGCTTGTGCCACCACACTCAACTAATTTTTGTACTTTTAGTAGAGATGGAGTTTCACCATGTTGGTCAGGCTGGTCACAAACTCCTGACCTCATTTGATCTGCCCACCCGAGCCTCACAAAGTGCTGGGATTATAGCCATGAGCCACTTCGCCTGGCCCCTGGTTGCACGTTTATTGGTTTCTTGTATACACTTCCAGTGTTTCTTTTTGCCAATACAAGCAAATATGGGGTCCATATCCTCTTTGTCTCTGTTTTCATGCAAAAGGAGGACTCCTGTATCCAGCCTCTGCACTTTGGAGATCTGTCTGTGTCAGCTCATGGAGGCCCCTTGTGCTTTAGTTCACTGTCCCACAGATCAGTTGTATCCTGATTTGTGGCTCTGGGATGGATGAGATGTGCTTCCTTTTTTGCAGCCCCAGTGGACCACCTGCATTTACCGCCCACCCCCCCGAGCAGTCACGGCAGTGACTCAGAGGGCAGCCTGAGTCCCAACCCACGCCTGCACCCCTTCAGTCTGCCTCAGACCCACAGCCCCTCCAGAGCTGCACCCCGGGCCCCCTCCGCCCTCTCCAGCTCCCCTCTTCTCACGGCTCCTCATGTAAGTATGCAGCGGGCGTTCCTGGACCAAAAGGAACCTTCTCCATTCATTCCCATGGGGCTGTATCTAGAGCAGGACCACTCAAGGCTGTTTGTTTTTCACTTTTGTCAAGAAGTTTCTGATTAATGGCCAAAGCGGAGTGATGTCAACCCTAAAGAACACTTTCCAAGAACTGCCTGCACACCTCACCTTTTACTACCACAATTCTCTTCGTTTTCACATGCACACTTCCGGTTTTTATTCGTATGTTTATTTTACAGAGCTATAGGCATGAGGAATAAAGATTTGGGGTTTTTCTCCTCAAAGTTCTATCATAAATATTTGTGTTAATGATCCTCGTGACCTATGTCATAGGAAATACCTTTTATATTTTAAATAAGCAATTTTTGGTGAACTTAAAAATTACTATGAGATTAATGTCTTTGATGCCTAAAGGTCAAAAACAGTTTAAGCCTTTTCTGTGTGTCATATGACTCTTAACCCAGAAACTCAGATCAGACATCAAGACCCATCGTTCATCCCTCACATACATGAGGACACCATAATGAAGAATAGATCATTAACTTCTTATTGTTCTAGGAGTGAATTGATTTCTATGAAATTGTAAAAATTATAATCAGCTATTTTGAATTTACAGTATCACAACTAGAAAATTTAAATGAAATGAGATGTTTAAAAATTCTGTAAGAACCATCCATCCATTAATTAACATAACTTTGAAAGTTTGTATTGATTCCATCCCTGAAAGTTCTTGATCTGTAACCACATTCTTATATTTCACTGTTACTGAGGACAAGGGAATTCACCTTTCCACTCTTTCTTCACCTTTTCAACTGGAACCTGACTTCACTCCTTGGATTAGTAGAATAGCTTGTATCCTATATACCTGTGTGTACTACTGTGATCTGTCCATTCTACATGTTGATGGAGGAACTCTTCCCCATGTCAGATGCTTGCACAACAACTATGTTGTGTTTCCCTATCATCTATTGGCACCAAGCCGTGACACCTTTACTCATTATCAGGTGTCCAACCCTCCGCTGCTTCAAGAACTCCTTACCCACACTAGGCAGAGTGGCTTCTTCAGTGACTTTTCAAAATACTGCCTTTTGCTTAGAATGCACTCCTCTCTCTTATGTAAATCATCCCCTTTCTTTCAGGAGGCCCAATTCAAATCTCATCTCCTGCCCTAAACCTTTCCTGATTACACAGCTCATAGCACTGTTCTCTTACTTCAAATTTTTAGTGCACCTTTAGCTAATGTATTATTTCATTTTCATGCTGCTGATAAAGACATACCCGAGACTGGGCAATTTACAAAAGAAAGAGGTTTAATTGGACTTACAGTTCCATGTGGCTAGAGAAGCCTCACAATTATGGTGGAAGGCAAAGAGGAGCAAGTCAGGTCTTACATGGATGGCAGCAGGGAAAGAGAGAGCTTATACAGTGCAATTCCGGTTTTTTAAAACCATCAGATCTTGTGAGAGTCATTCACTCTCACAAGAACAGCACGGGAAAGACTCACCCCATAATTCAGTCATCTCCCACTGGGTCCCTCCCACAACACGTGGGAATTATGGGAGCAATAAAATGAGATTTGGGTGGGGACACAGAGCCAAACCATATCCGCTAAGAGTACAGTTTAGCATTTAATTACTCTTATCCTTTCATGGGTATCAATTCAGTCTCACAGTCTTGATCACAAGCTACTTGAGAGATAGTCCTCCATGGCATTTAGTATGGAGCTAAAATGCAATAGGGACTCTGATTAATTATAAACACGCCATTCTACTGTGGGGTCCATGAGATGGGCTACTGTTCTTGTCTTCATTGCTGATGGACAGTCTGAGACTGCTAAAGCCAGAGGCTTCTATGGAAAGAGTCTGCAGGTGTGTCCCTGGGTGCTCTGCACCCTTAGCTAAAAGTGGAGAAGTGACTCCTGGTGTGTAGAGAGCACCTTATAAAATTGCATTTTCAGAAGGAGAACAACAAAACTGTTGTACAAAGCAGGGCTGCAAATGAATCCTTCATCACTCCAAGGCCAGGAAATCTCTAGGGATGTGGGAAATGACTTCTCTACTTTTTCTTTTCATGTTTTAGCGAGCGGGGTGCTTCCTGGGAAATAATGGGTGGAGGTTTCTTTATTCTTTTCCTTGAATTATAACCCCTAGGTTATAACACTCACATGAGAGTGTCTTCCCCATCTTCCCATGCCCTTCAAAATACCCATCTATCATCCAAAGCAGGTGGGGCATCCTTGTCCCAGAGCCTTCTGTAAGACATTGTAACAGATTCTCGTCACCCCATCGGGAGGCTATTCTTCAGTGGTCCCAGTTCTTTTTCTTTGACCCTTTTCTGCTCCTTGGTCTGCACAGAAACTGCAGGGATCAGGCCCTCTGGTCCTGACAGAGGAGGAAAAGAGGACCCTGATCGCTGAGGGCTATCCCATCCCCACCAAATTGCCCCTGTCAAAATCAGAGGAGAAGGCCCTGAAGAAAATTCGGCGGAAGATCAAGAATAAGGTGAGCCTTTCAAATCTAGGCACTTCTAGAGCAGAGACACGAGCAGAATCGAGTCAGCATCCCCTTCCCTGCCTTCCCAATGACCAGCACTACCCCATCCCATGGCAGAGACTCCAAGGCCAAGCCCCTCCCTTCCCTAGGCCCTGGGAGGAGCATCCTCACCACGTGCCCCTCTTCCTCCAGCCCATCCCATCCCTCTTGAGGCCAGCAGACTCCCAAATCAGTGTCTACCTCCTTGGTGCCCACGATGATACATTCAGGGGTGGGAGGAAGCTATTAGAATTTCCATGTAGTTTTTCTTTAAAATCTCAGCCTTTTAAATTTTGGGCTTACGATATATACAATAGTTTCCTCTAGTAGACATATATATGTATTATATATGTTATATGTTATATATTATATATGTATTATATATTATATATGTATTATATGTTATATATTATATATGTATTACATATTATATATGTATTATATATGTATTGTATATATACATGTATTATATATTATATATGTATTATATGTATTACATATTATATATGTATTATATATTATATATGTATTATATATATAAAAATACAGCATATATGTATATTATATATATAATACAGATACATTGAGAGTGCTTGGTTAATTTTTTTTTTCTTGTAGGGTTTAGTGATTACAAAACTTCTGCAGTTTGCTGGTCTGTATTTGGACTCAGTAGTGTCCTACGCCTGGGCCACTCAGTGCTGAGCAGGGCTGACGAAAACCAGGGGGATGGCTGAGGCACAGGCCTACCGGGAGGGTGGGGGCAAAGAGGGAAGGAAGACAAGAGCTTAGTGTCACTCTATCCATGCGCAGAACCAGCAGCAAGTTGATGTATGACCAAGCCCCAGCTGTCTTATTTTATAGATGTAGTTCAGCCAGCAGAGGTCCGGGAGTTAAACTCACTTATCTGAGACCACACTGATGGTTTGTGAGCTACATGTTCTGGCCTGGCTCCTTACTCAGTGTCCATTTTTTTCTCTTCTTTTCTTTTCTTTCTTTCTTTCTTTTTTTTTTTTTTTTGATACAGAGTCTCACTCTGTCACCCAGGCTGGAGTGTAGTGACGTGATCTCAGCTCACTGCAACCTCTGCCTCGCAGGTTCAAGTGATTCTTCTACCTCAGTTTCCCAAGCAGCTGGAACCACAGATGTGCGCCACCATGCCTGGCTAATTTTTTTGTTTTTGTTTTTTGTTTTGAGACGGAGTCTCACTCTGTCACCTAGGCTGGAGTGCAATGGCACAATCTCGGCTCTGTGCAACCTCTGCCTCCCGGGCTCAAGGGATTCTCTTGCCTCAGCCTCCCAAGTAGCTGGGATTACAAGCATGCACCACCGCGCCCAGCTAAATTTTGTATTTTTAGTAGAGATGAGTTTTACCATGTTGCCCAGACTGGTCTTAAACTCCTGACCTCAGGTGATCTACCCGCCTTGGCCTCCCAAAGTGCTGGGATTACAGGCGTGAGCCATTGCGCCCAGCCATTTTTTTGTATTTTTAATGGAGATGGCGTTTCACCATATTGGCCAGGCTGGTCTCGAACTCCTGACCTCAAGTGATGCACCCACCTCAGCCTCCCAAACTGTTGGGATTACAGGCGTGAACCACCGTGCCTGGCCACTCAGTGTCCATTTTACTGGGGGCCTACTTTGTAGGAAAGTAGGTGTGAGTTTGGCAGCTGGAAACCCAGGAGGACAGAATAGGTGACTAGTTGATGAACCAGCAGCTTAAACAAATGGCAAGCAGCTTGCAGAAGTGAGCGGGACTTTAGTGACTTCTACACTAACCACCTCCTGTCTTAACTGGTTTACTCACAGAGCTGGAAGTTAATCATTCTCCTCCCACCCCTCTCTCTCAGATTTCTGCCCAAGAAAGTAGGAGAAAGAAGAAAGAATACATGGACAGCCTGGAGAAAAAGTAAGCCTGCTGGCAAACTGTTGTGTTCATCGGGCAGTACGGGCAATATGCACTGAGAAATGTGGGTGTGTGGAGAATCGGGGAGAAGCAGTTCAATTCCTCTTTCTGGCCACCTTGGAAACCCGGTGGTTTATCAGCTATATTTTGCCTGCCACCTAGTGGTTATTTGGAGGAGATGTCTATAATAAAGCAAGAAAGAAGTAAAAGCACCTTAGTAGGTGTTTGAATCACACCACTGCCAGCCAGGACCCCGGAGTCCTCAGAGACTTCCTTTCTAACACGTACAAATATTAACATTCCTGCACATTCCTGAAACTCCTAGCAGGAGAAACCCTGTTTTAGCCGAAAGGAGCAGTGCTACTTAATCAGCCCGCATTGGCCAAATTCCCTCACACTCTAGAGAGGGCACGCAGGGAAAGAAAGATGTCAGGTTGGCGGCCTTTATTTTCCAGCCACTACAATTCATGTTTTTTTGCAAAAACACTTGAAGGCAATCTTTGTTCTTTTAAAAAGTCTATAACATCAGGCGGGCTGTTAGAAAAAGAGGAATTAAATACAGTTTTGTCTTAGCCCTAGAAGTTAGTTCTTCAGCTAACAAACTTAAGACCTTTTTAAGATGGGCATGAGGCCCCAGACACAGGAATGAACTTCATGTGGATCTGGGGAAGGGAGTGGCTGGTGGTTCCTGGCTGTTTCTCGAAGTTACTATTTAAAGTCTAGTGCTTCTATCACCTGACTTAAGTACTGGTAATGTAGCATTAAGCATAGTCAGCGCTCCATATCTGGGGGTTCTGCGTCCTCAGATTCAACCAACCATGGGTCTAAAATATTCAGAAAAAAACCTCAATAGGCTGGGTGTGATGACTCATTCTTGTAATCCCAGTGCTTTGGGAAGCCAAGGTGAGAGGATTGCTTGAGTTCAGGAGTTCAAGACCAGCCTGGGCAATGTAGCCAGACCCCCTAAAAAATAAAAAAAAAATTAGCCAGGCATGGTGGTGCACATCTGTGGTCCCCGCTACTCAGGAAGCTGAGAGGGGAGAATCCCTTGAGCCCAGGAAGTTGAGGCTGCAGTGAGCTGTGATTGTGCCACTGCACTGTAGCCTTGATGATAGAGTGAGACTCTGTCTCAAAAAACCCAAACCAAACAACTCAATAATAATAATAAAAAACACTTCAACAAAAATTAATACAACTATAAATGCAAGATAACACATATTTACATAGTATTTATATTGTGTTTGGTATTATAAATAACCTAGAGATGATTAACATATACTGGAGGATATGTAAAGGTTATATACAAATACTACACCATTGTATATCAAGGACTTGAGCATTGGAGATTTTGATATCTATGGGGAGTTCTGGAACTAATCCCCCCCGAATACAATGGGATGACTGTAGTTCCATGCTGTCCCCCGTTTTCTATGGGCATCCAGGGTTAAGATGTTTCTATGAAAATCTCTTTATTGTCTCTTTTGGGCATGTGTGCCCCAGCACCGGGATTCCTTGTCCTGGGCTCTTGTCCTCCCTCTTGTCCTGCCCTTTGCTTAAGTCTCTTCACTTCTTATCAGTCCTGGTAAGAGTGTAGCCGGGAGTGTCCAGATCATTGTAGTATAGAGGGAGAAGTATGATGGGCATTGAGAACACTAGGGAGGAGGTGAGAGGAAAGAGGGTTGTAACACCCTAAAAGAGGGTCATATTTTATACCGTCCCTATTCATCTTGCATTATTCAGGCACTTGTCACTCAGCTCCCTCTTTTTTTTTTTTTTTTGAGACGGAGTCTCACTCTGTGGCCCAGGTTGGAGTACAGTGGTATGATCTTGGCTCACTGCAATCTGCCTCCCAGGTTCAAGTGATTCTTCTGCCTCAGTCTTCCAAGTAGCTGGGATTACAGGCACATACCACCATGCCCAGCTAATTTTTGCATTTTTAGTGAGATGGGGTTTCACCATGTTGGCCAGGCTGGTCTTGAGCTCCTGACCTCAAGTGATCTGCCTGCCTCAGCTTCCCAAAGTGCTGAGATTACAGGCATGAGCCACTATGCCTGGCCCCAGCTCCTTTTCTTCTTTCTTTTCTTTCTCTCTCTCTCTCTCTCTCTCTCTCCTTCCTTTCCCTCCCTCCCTCCCTCCCTCCCTCCCTTCCTTCCTTCCTCTTTCTTTCCTTTCTTTCTTGTCTCTCTCTGTCACCAGGCTGGAGTGCAGTGGCTATCTTGCCTCACTGCAACCTCCGACTCCCAGGTTCAAGCGATTCTCCTGCCTTAGCCTCCCGAGTAGCTGGGCACGACACCACGCCCAGCTAATTTTTGTATTTTTAGTAGAGACGGGGTTTCACCGTGTTGGCCAGGATGGTCTTGATCTCCTGACCTCATGATCCGCCTGCCTCAGCCTCCCAAAGTGCTGGGATTATAGGCGTGAGCCACCACACCCGGCCTATTTTTTTTTTCTTAAGTCTCTTCGTCCTTCTTTCCATACTTTCCCACACTTCCATGGAGTAGCAGATCCCCCCAACCCTCATTTTCCTCATCCCCACCTACCCTAGCTCCTGGCTTAGTGTTTGCTCTATGGATAATAATTTTCTTCTTTCTCCCTCTTTTGTAGAGTGGAGTCTTGTTCAACTGAGAACTTGGAGCTTCGGAAGAAGGTAGAGGTTTTAGAGAACACTAACAGGTAAGTGTCACTGGGCTGAGAGCTGATCGTGCTGCCAAATGGAAGGTGGGGAAGAAAGAGGATAGAATCCAGAACCAGGGATGGAAGAAAAGTAAAGGAGGTCACAGTGAAAGTGCAGATGTGCTGAGATGCTCAGCATGGCCAAACTCTACCCACCCGCTCCTGCTACACACACACATATGCACACACGCATGCACACGTGCTACTCTCACACAAACACATATGCACACATGCTGTCATATTCACATCCTCAATACACATGGACATACTCTCATATGCACACACATGCACACACATGTACACATACATGCATATTCTTTACTTTTCCTAAATGATATAGCATTGAAGAAGAAGGTGATCATGACAAGGACTATTACTAGGGGGTTAAAAAAGAGGCTTAGAGGAGAATAAGATCAACAAGCCTGATTCTCCTGAAAATGACATCAAAATTTAGAGGTGAACAAGGAGGCACTGGCCACTTCGTTATAATCCAATTTTAGTAGCAAATGATACTTACTAGTTTAAAAAAAGAGAAAATCATTGGTGTTTTTTTTTTCTTTGTTTTGAGATGGAGTCTCGCTCTGTCACCCAGGCTAGAGTGCAGTGGCATGATCTCGGCTCACTGCAAGCTCTGCCTCCCGGGTTCAAGTGATTCTCCTGCCTCAGCCTCCCAAGCAGCTGGGACTACAGGCATGTGCTACCACGACCAGCTAATTTTTGTATTTTTTTTAGTAGAGATGGGGTTTCACCATGTTGGCCAGGATGGTCTCAATCTCCTGACCTCATGATCCGCCCCCCTTGGCCTCCCAAAATGCTGGAATTACATGTCAGAGCCACTGTGCCCAGCTGAAAATTGTTTTTTAAATTTGTTTTTAAAAATTAACTAGTTTGTTAATTAATTGTATTTCAAACCCATTTTACAAAAATTATAATGGTACCAAGTTGATAAATTCCTCTGGCACTTACTGTGCCAAGTGCTGTTTTAAGCACTTTACAGCTATGAACTCATTTAGCCCTATGAGGTGCCATTATTATCATCCTCACTATATAGAGGAGGTAACTGAAACTCAGAAAGTTTAGGTGATTTGTCCAAGGTCACACAGTAAATGCTAAAGCTGCATTTGAACCCAGGTGGTCTGGCTCTGGAGTCTCAGTATAGGAGGAGTATATGGAGGTTTATGTCTGGGTCATACGCAAGAGGAAGGGGTGAAAGTGCAGGGTTAAGAAACTGGCTTTTGGGGAGTTTCATCCAGAATGTATGTGTTCATGTGCACACGTGATACGTGCCTGTGCTGTGACAATTATTTCTTAGTCAGAGACTCCTGTCACCCTGAGTGTTAGAGATCCAACAAATTAAGCAGAGAAAAATGAACTTACTGGGTAAACAAAAATTTAATCAGATTAAGGGTCAGCATTAATGCCCAGTAACAGTTGTGCAAATATTAAGGGATCAGTTTAAATCTCTTTGCATGTTATTTGATAATAACAAATGAATTTAATTCCCATTTCCTGATTCTTTATGGTTTGTTGCTCAAAAAGCTGGCTAATATAGACATAAGCTAAAACTACCATCAGTGGGATCCCCCTGAAATTTTCTCTGCATTTCTGGGAACGTGTGCTCAGAGAGCAGTCAGGGACAGTTCACCGCAAGTGCTCTGTAAGACAGACTGCCCGAAGGGAGGAAGCGCCACCAACTTAGCTTGGCATTACCTTGATCTCAGGAGGCAAGGGAGCTGGTTTCACTGCTTGCCTTTGGCCGTTCGTCTCCTGGGGCTTCCTCTCTTTTTATCTCCACTTCCTCTCCCCTGGGGGGATTGCCTGAGGCGGCTCTGGTTCTCTGGATCCTGCCCAGCCAGCATCTGTATCCAAGTTTTTAGCATTCTGAGCAGATATCCCGGCACCCATCCTGGCACTTGCTCCTGCAGCAGTCCCATGTTCCTAAGTGGGTGGGACAAATCCCGGCCAGGAATTCGTGAAAAGGGAAGAGCAATCTGTCAAAGACTTCCTTGGAGTTCGCGTTCAGGTTTCGTCCTCTACAGCCTCAGTGTCAGCTCTTCCCTCGGCCACATGGGGGCAGCAGAGGCACAGCAGGGATGTGCTGGGGGCAAAGTCGGGCTGTGTGAGGGAGAAGGACCGATCCACCACCTTGCCTGGGCAGTCTCTCCTCTCCTCTGCAGGTGGACTGTGCTGCTTGTTCGTTCGTCCCTCCCTCCCTCCCTCCCTCCCTCCCTCCCTCCCTCCCTTCCTCCCTCTCTTCCTTCCTTCCTCTTTTCTTTCTCTTTCTTTTTTCTTTTTCTTTTTTCTTCTTTTTCTTCATTTCTTCCTTCCCTTCCTTCCTTTCTTTTTTCCTTCCTTTCCTTTCCTTTCTCTTTCCTTCCTCCCTCCATCCCCCCTCCCTCCTTTCCTCCCTCCTTGCACATTTTCATTTTTGTTTGCTTGTTTGAGTCAGATATCCAAATAAGGGCCATGTGTTCAAACTGTTTGATCCGTCCATTATATCTTTTTGTCTGTACGTTCTCTTGAATGTCTTTGCTGTTATCTAGTAAAGGCCGAGTCAGTTGTCCTATAGAGTCTTCCGTGGTCTTCGTTTACTTGTAGTATCCTTGCGGTGTCTGTTAGCATAGTCCTACGCCCACTACAGACTCTACTTTGTTTGGTTTCAGTTTTCGGTAAGAATTCGTCATAGGTTCCACTACACGCCTCTATCAGAAGGAACATAAAATTTGCGTATTTGGTTCTCAACAATGTACACTTATTAACTAGAGAGAGCAATACATTAGGGGTTTGAAAGTAGCCTTGTAGAATTCTATCGTTTCTCCTCCAGTTATTAGCAGAATATTTTTGTAAAGCGAGACTCTTCATCATTAACGAACATGGGTGCACAGGTAACTCTATAAGATGCTGATTTCATTGTCTTTGGGTATATACCAGCAGAGGGATTGCTGGCTTATATGCGAGTTCTGTTTTTAATATTTTGAGGAACCGGCCGGGCGCGGTGGCTCAAGCCTGTAATCCCAGCACTTTGGGAGGCCGAGACGGGCGGATCACAAGGTCAGGAGATCGAGACCATCCTGGCTAACATGGTGAAACCCCGTCTCTACTAAAAATACAAAAAATTAGCCGGGCGAGGTGGCGGGCGCCTGTAGTCCCAGCTACTCGGGAGGCTGAGGCAGGAGAATGGCGTAAACCCGGGAGGCGGAGCTTGCAGTGAGCTGAGATCCGGCCACTGCACTCCAGCCTGGGCCACAGAGCGAGACTCCGTCTCAAAAAAAAAAAAAAAAAAAAAAAAAATATTTTGAGGAACCTCTACACTGTTTTTCATAATGGATTTACTAATTTACATTACCACCAGCAGTGTGGAAGGGTCCTTTTCTCCACACCCTTTCCAACACTGGTCACGCTTTGTCTTTTTTATAATGATTGTACTAACAGATGTGAAGTGATATCATGTAAGGTTTTGATTTGTGTTTCTCTGACGACTAGTGTCAGTGAGCACCTTTTCTTATACCAGTTGACCATTTTTATGTTTTCTTTAGAGACGTGTCTATTCAGGTTCTTTGCCCATTTTTAAAAATTGGGTTTTGTTTTTGTTTTTGCTGTTGAGTTGTATGAATTTCTTATATATTTTTAATATTAACCCCTCATGGTTTATATGGTTTGCAAACATTTTCTCCCAATCTGTGGGGTGCCTTTTCATTTTGTTAATTGTTTTTTGTTGTTGTTGTACAGAAGCTTCTTAGTTTGATATAGTTTTACTTGTTTATCGTATGTTTCAGACTTAAGGAAGATGCATACATAATATGTGCTCCTTGTAAAAATAATGTAGAAAAAAATAGAATCCTTTCGCTCAGAACTGTCTTTATGTTTTGGAATATTTTATGTGTACGTATTTATATTGTGCTTACTTCTTTGTTAAGAACTATTTCCACATAACAAAACACTGGACATATTCTCATACATTTCTACAGGATCTTTGACTCACCATTAAAAATAATCTACCTTGGTCAGGTGCAGTGGCTCACCACTGTAATCCCAGCAGTTTGGGAGGCCAAGGCAGGTGGATCCAACATGGTGAAACCCCATCTTTACTAAAAATACAAAAATTATCCAGGCATGGTGGCAGATGCCTATAATCCCAGCTACTCGGGAGACCGAGGCAGGAGAATCACTTGAACCTGGGAGGCAGAGGTTGCAGTGAGCCGAGATTGTGCCATTGCACTCCAGTCTGGGTGACAGAGCAAGACTCCATCTCAAATAATAATAATAATAATAATAATAATCTGCTTCATGCTATTGGGATCTTTAGCCTTCCCTGATAGGCTGCTGTAACTAAATGTGACCAGGGCTAGTTTAGCCACCTGTTAAAGCAGGGAAAGTTTTTTGTTTGTTTATGTGTTGTCAGTGTTATTAAGGTATAATTGACAAAATTGCATATTTTTACAGTATACAATGTAACGAGTTGATGTATGTGTATATTGTGAAATGATTATCACAATCAGGCTAATTAACACATCCATCACTTCACATAGTTACCTTTCTTTTTTCTTTTTGGTCAAATGCTTAAGAGCTACTCTCTTAGCACATTTCAAGTATATGATATGGCATTTTTAATTCTAGTCACCATGCTGTACAGTAGATCCTCAGAATGTATTTACCTTATAACTGAAACTTTGTACTCTTTGACCAGTTCTCCCACTCCCAGCCCCTGATGACCACCTTTCTATTCTCTTGTTTCTGTGAGTTTGACTTATTTTTTTTTTTTTTTTTTAGGTGTAAGTGATACTATACAGTATTTGTCTTTGTCTGGCTTACTTTACTTACAAAGCAGGACAAGTGTGTTGATGTTCCTCTTCCCCTTGGCCTCCTTCCCTGTACTCTGTGCCTTCCCTTGACTCTAGGAGTGCAGTGGCTCCGTTTGGCTTCTTCTCCCATTTCTACCTCTTCAAGACTCACCTCTCCTCGTGGACAAAACTTTTATGGTAGTAATGGCTGGCAATGGATTCATCTGTGATCTTCCCACAGATAATTGTAGCAGGGACCTCCTAAGGTCATATAAGACCAGTAGCTTTTAAGGCTGGGTGCGGTGGCTCACGCCTGTAATCCCAGCATTTTGGGAGGCTATGGCTGGTGGATCACCTGAGGTTGGGAGTTCAAGACCAGCCTGATCAACATGGAGAAACCCCGTATCTACTAAAGATACAAAATTAGCTGGGCATAGTGGCGTGTGCCTGTAATCCCAGCTACTCAGGAGGCTGAGGCGGGAGAATCACTTGAACCTGGGAGGCGGAGGTTGCGGTGAGCTGAGATTGCGCCATTGCACTCTAGCCTGGGCAACAAGAGCAAAACTCCATCTCAAAACAAACAGACAAACAAAATCAGTAGCTTTTAATGTATTTTGGCTCAAGAGGGAAGTAAATAAAAGCAGGGCTGCCTCACTCAAACAGGGGGAATGGACCTAGACTTCCTCTGACTGCTCTTCCCCCTTTCTCTTTGTTTTCTGCCAAGGGCCTCTGTGGTACTCAGAGAACACCACGCTAACCAGAATGACTGATGTAAGCATTGGCAATGCCCTGCCCTAGAGCCAGCCATGGGGAACTGGTGATTGGGGCGCTGGGCAAGGGAAGACGTCGGGACCCCTTTACTCACATCGCCCCATGCAGGTGACCGGTGTTTGAGCTGTGTGCAGGGCTGGGCTGGGGAATGCACACCTGTGTGTGTGTTCCTGTTGGTGCTTCTCATATTATCATCCTTCAGAGGCAGCTGGATGGAAGTAGAACAACTTTGATAAGTGAACAGGATCCTGGGTCACCAGAAATGGGGAGTGGAGAGGCCTTGGGGGCCATTGTTTCATGTGGTGTGGCATGGCATGGCAGGGAAGGGGAGTGGCTGTTTCATCACTGACCAAATGGAAGAAAATGATACCTCTTTACTTTTTTTCCACTCCTATACAATACCCCACAGGGGACTTTCCCATCTACCCAGATGAAAATTTGTGCTCCGATTATGAGTCAATCCTGAGTTAGTTTTTCTTTCTTTTTTTTTTTTTGTACTGGACTCAGCGGCAGCCACCTAGCCTATTACTGATTTCTAGGTGAAAAGACCTTTTATCTGAGCCATGGGAACTGGAAGAGGACAGGGCTGGGAGAGATGAGGAAGTCCTCTTCATCTTTCTTCGGTTTTTCTCTGGGAGCCTCTCGGAACAGAGCTGAAGTGTGTGAAAGCACCTTCACACTTCCTTTGCTGAGGTGATCCGCTAATTGCATGCTATCAGGAAATGTGTAAGATGGGAGTGAGATGGTTTCCCAGGGGGCCCTCCTTCCTGTGCTCCATCAAGAAATACATTTTCACTTGCCAGTGTCTGGGCAGTGCCCGTGTGTGGCTGCTAGAGAATCCTTCTGGCTTTTCTAAGTGAATGCACCTCTCTAAGCTGCAAGCTCTCTGGATGGCCCCACCCTGGTCTCATCCCTAAGAAATCTTGTCATTTTTTCCCACTGGTATAGTTTTCTTCTGCACGAGTGATGCACATACACTGGCCGGCCCATCACTTGTAGGCGTTTGTGGCTCAGTTTGCTCCATTTATTACTTATTTTGTTATCAGGCTTCTTCAGGGCTGTGAGCCGCAGCCTCTCTCCTTGAGCATGGATTTGTAGAATTGTAGGAGCTTAGACTTGATTTACACCTTAGACATCATTGTATTGAACTGCTAATCACTTTATTTCACAGAAGGAGAAACTGAGGCCTGGTGGGGTTAAAGTCATCTAAACATTTAGAGCTAGAAGGGGGTGAGAACTTGGTCACTTAACTTTTGAACTGGCCCTTACTTCGGTTTCTCTTGCTGCTGTGCCTCTTGCTCCTTCAAGGACCTTGCCCCAGCAAGAGCCAACTTAAGACCTAGACACAAGGGCCCTTGATTTGGACTCAGTGTTCTAGAGGGCCCTGTGCTGGCTGTCCTTTAGCCATGTCCCCCTCCATGGGATGCGTAGTTGGCAGGAACAAAGGGATGCGTCCATCTGGAGTTCTCACCCTAGCCCTCTAGAACTTACCCTACTACCTAGGATCTTGGAATTCCCTGTCCAAAGGTCTTAGCTCATTTCCAGGGCCTATGTGGACTTCTACTCCAAATCTGTTCTCTGAAGGGCAAACCTGGGGACCAGCGGGCACCAATGAAGCCAGTGGGGTAGACAGAGACAGCTCTTTGTGAGGGCTGCATATGGAGTTTGAACCAGGGCTGGTGTGTGCATGACATCCTTCACAATATGTCAGCTCTGGGATTCAATTTAGCCTTATTTGTAGAAGACATGCGATTCCTGGGTCAGAGACAAAGGACTGTATTGCTCAGCAGGCAGTATGAGCGGAAGCGTATATGTATCAGTTCTCCTTGCCCCCAGGAGCCAGGACAGATCCGGGTGGATGCTGTGCTCTCAGTGGGGATTGTGTCACAGCTAAGGAAGCCTGAGCTTGGAGAATCCACTGCTTTTATAGCAAGCAATCAATAAGCCTGCTTCTTGCCCAGAGAGAGACATTACCTCATCTGTTCAGGTTACCAGCTTCATAACAACCTTGAGAGGTGGCCCATCATAAAAGAGCAGTGAGAGCCTTTCCATCTTGGCATCCCCAGCAGAATGTATAGGAACACAAGAAGACTCAAGAGACTGTCTCTCTCCAATGGAGTGGAGCAGGCTGAGGCCTGGGGTAGTTCTGCTTATACTACCACATTTTGGCAAGCAGCCCTGGGAGGTCCAAGAATTCTAGTTCAAACCTGGCCATAGAGGGAGCCGGAAGGAGCAGGTGTTGGGTTGTTTGGCTTGGAGTAAGGCAAGGAGAAACCTTAAGATGTGTGGCATGGGGACTTCATTTGTACACTTTCCTCGGACCTCACAAGTAAGGGACATGCTTGCCTGACATTTATCTCTATTGTTATCAGAAATAAGAATTCTTTAATCTTTCTCTTTGATCTTCCTCTTAGCTATAGTCTTTAACTCTACTTTTCTTGTTCTTGAAAATCTCTATATGGTTCCTGTTAAAGGTCTTTCCAGCCAAGTTTACTGGGCTTTGACTGGATTCTGGCTCTCCTGGTCTGTTTGTTTAGCCCACACAGCTGTGTCTGTTTGCACTAATTTTGTGTATTTGTTCCCTACACACTATTACGGTTTTCTGTGTGTGGGTTCATCTCTTCTCTCTTAGACTGACAATAACTGGCTGAACCCACCCCCAGCTGCACACAGAGAAGCTATTTGAGGACTGATAAATGACCCAAGTTCCTCTACTATACACTTTTACCTTGGTTTTAATTCACTTTTCGTTTCTCCATTATCTCTAATTTCTGGTTGTGCGAAGAGTATGAACTTTCTTTTCACGTGGAAATATTTCAAACTTCAAAGGATTATTGGGCACTAAACTATGTTCCCCAGAGAGATGAGAAAGGCGTTTTAGTGTAATTTAGTGTAAAGTTCAAAATTCCACAGCCTCAGGTTTTGTTCCTCGGCCAGTGTTTGTTCCTGGGTCAGTAGGTAATTTAGCATTTCAGAAATGCCCTCTGCTTCCTGCAAAATCAAGAAGCCTCTTGTAATGTAGCAATTAACACAGGAAGAAAAAGGAGAAAATTTATACCCCCTTTTTTTTCTTTTAGGCCAGAGCCCCATGAACAACCTTCAAAACTTAAGTAAAAGACTGTAAACATAGGTATTTACTCAAGGTTTAGGAGTCTGAGCTGATATGGTTGTCTTTTGTGTATGACACACTTTAGTATTTAAAAGTCTTTGAGATTGTTCATGATTTTCCTTACATATCCTTATGAAATGTGTAGAACTTGTAATTATTAACATTGTATCCGGCCACCTCCCTGCTGTCCATCCCGGGACTTTGAGGTAGAGGTTTCAGCTGTTGGACACGCCCTCCTCACCTCAGAATCTCCCAGGCACTAACTCTACATGTGACTCAAGTGGGGTGGGAAGGGATTCAGGGGAGATTTTGCCTCAGAAGGACATGGATGCTCACCTCTTCCATCATTAGGCCACCTGATCGTCGCTTGAGTTTTGTCTTTTTTTGAGATGGAGTCTCACTCTGTCACTCAGGCTGGAGTGCAGTGGCATCATCTTGGCCCACTGCAACCTCCGCCTTCCGGGTTCAAGCGATTCTTGTTCCTCAGACTCCCAGGTAGCTGGGACTACAGGCACACACCACCACGCCTGGCTAATTTTTGTATTTTAGTAGAGATGGGGTTTTGCCATGTTGGCCAGGCTGGTCTCGAATGCCTGACCTCAAGTGATCCGCTCACCTCAGCCTCCCAAAGTGCTGGGATTACAGGCATGAGCCACCATGCCTGGCCAAGTTCTGTGGTTTTCTTTGTTTGTTTGTTTGTTTTTTTATTGTGTGCTCTAGATAAGTGACACTCAAGCTTTTTGGATTGTACAATTATTTTAGTTTA
The DNA here is from genome assembly GCF_037993035.2 of Macaca fascicularis. Classification (NCBI taxonomy): domain Eukaryota; kingdom Metazoa; phylum Chordata; class Mammalia; order Primates; family Cercopithecidae; genus Macaca; species Macaca fascicularis. Next base: position 179,558,499 of record NC_088377.1, on the reverse strand, counting down.
TGCAGTGTCAATGGCACACCAGACATACCACACGAACATGTGCATATACACATACACCTCACTAATATGAATGCTGCACAAATCGATAGTTCTTTACGGCATACAGTGCCCTCTGATATTATGTATTCTGTTTGATTCCATTTCATTAAAAACATATACCAGTCACAACCCAATTGATTTCACAAACTCACGAATGGTTCATGGTTTGGAATTTGGAAGTTATTGCTCTAGGTGCTTCCATAAGGCTGTGAAAAAGTTCCTTCATCTCAGAAGGTGGGTGATATACCCAGGGAATAGTTTACAATATGTGCACCTGCACACACCACTTCCCAGAGAGTTCCATTTCTAAGCTGTGTTACAAGATTTGATGAAAGTATATCTACAGAGAGGGCCTAAGTTGAAGCTCCCAACACAGCAAATAATTGGGAACCACCACTTTTTGTTTTTTTCCCCTGGTCCTGGTTTCTGACTCCAGTGAGAAATTAGGTTCCTGAATGTTCAAAGTCCAACATTCAATACCTGTATGACTGTTCTCATTCTTTCTTTCGCAAATAAGGAAACACATACAAAAAGCAAAATTAAACCAAAGACAAAGAAAACACGAGACTGTTGATGCATTTCCCAGTTATTGTAAGATTGTGTCTCCCACTCTTGGATGCTTCTGAATGTTTTGCCCCATTTCCTTTGATGCCTCCCAAGATATAGGGTGATGGTTTATTTTGGGCAAGGCTGGCAGCTGCTTTCGACTGCTCTTTTGCAAGGAACTGCATGAGGATAGCCACTGAGTTTATTTTTACATCTCACCACAGGACAGAATCCACATTTTCAATCAAGTGTTGGACACTCCAATTTAACAAGTTGTGAAAAATCTGTTGGCCCAGATAAACGTATGCTAAGAGTATTCCTTTCTCTAAATTAAGATTTTGTTCCCGGAAGCCCAAGAATTCATTAAGGCCATAATTAGGCATGATCACTGATGATTTAAAATACAATAATAAAGAGGAAGTTTATGCTGAGCTTCGTAGGCACCATTGGATCTGTCCTGCGGTTGACTTTTTATAGCTGTAGTTTAAAAATAACTTTTCCATTTCATCTGCTGGCTGCCTTTTCTCCACCCAGCCCTTCATGTAAGTAGGGTGGGGGTTGTCATCCAAGCTCCCATTGCCGCAGGCAATGACATCTGTTTCAGTGACATCAGAGAAAGTGCCACATCATCTCAAACCAACATATCAGTTATGAGGTCACAGGCTTTCCCATAAAAAGGGCTGGCCTCATCTGTCATCAGTGAAAAGAGACAGCAAGCACCCTTCAAACATGTATCTGCTTCAGCAAACCCGGAGTTACCCTGGGAGGGGGCATACTCTCATGATTCCATTAGCTGATGTGGTCAAGGGAATTCATCTGAGTAGCTGCCGAAGCTTAGAACTTAACTTGATTAAAGGCACATATCTGTCGTCCTCTGATTGAAACTCAGGTGTCTTTGCTTTAGAGCCAATCCTCCTGTTTTGATCTATATGCATCAGCTTAGCAATTCTAAAGCCATCTCATCAGCTTTTTTGGTGCTTGACAGAGGGACAGATTTTATATTTTCCATTTTTCTAAATAAAGCCCAGGCTTGTCTTCCTGACACCTTAACTAGGCAAGGAGTACCCTTGATTCTTTTATCTATTATCTGCATTTTATCTTTGGTGTACCCAGAGAAAATACCACACAATAGTCATTTGCCTTGATGGGTTCTGTGTCGTTGTTACTGAAATTTTGTTAGTATGCATCTTCTTGCCATTGGAATGGGTTTTATTGTGGCTCTTCCATCTAAGGCTTAGTCTCTTTTAATAGTAATATTTTCATATTTAATGGTGGACATATCTGCCAGTTGGGCTGGTGTCAATATAATGTCACTGGAGTTAAGAAAAATATACTTAAGATATGCTTTATTATTAATTTGAGTAGGTTATTGATTAGGGTACCATGCTGTGCCACGTTGGAATGTACACAAGCTATGGGGTCAGATAGGTTTTGGTTTACATCTTAGGTCCTCTACTTATTAGTTACGTGACTTTGAGATGATTATTTAATATTTTAGTGTATGTAGTTCCTGGAACTCAAGTAGTAGGCACTCAGTACTCTGTCATTGTTCATTTTCTTTTTTATGATGAAAAGGAGTGTTTCTGTTGTATGGATGTGTATGAATTTCCCAAACTTTATTGGATCATCGAAGTCTGTTTGGATTTTGGTTGAATCCAAAATCCAACACTGCATGAAATGCCTCAGTGTTGCTGATTGACGGGGCCTTGCGCATGTTGTCATTTCCACCATCAGTTCCTTTTACTTTCTCCAGCACCAGTAGGAGAACCAATGGCAAACAGTACATTATTAGTCACTGTCGCGCTTTCCACCAACATTTCGCACTAAAAATGTGTATTTTAAACTACATGTTTGCTCATCTTAAAGAGTTAGATTATAAACTGTTAGAAATCAGGGACTATTAAACAACCATTTTCATTTGCAGTGGATTCAGAATATAATCATCTGGAGTTGGGAAAGGATGTGTCTGCGAATGCCCGTGAATGCCAACCAAAGTGCTGTGCAGTCAGGAAACACCAGCCCTCCCTGCTCTCTCCAGCCCGTCTTAAAGGGTCCTTCTTCCCAACTTGTAGCACTTCACACCTGTAACTGGGAAAAGGGGGATTCCAATTTGAGCCTAAGATATTCTTTCAGGGGGCTTTGGATATATCTGGCCTGCTGCAAGTCTGTTTTCAGGAGGTACTGGGGAGCCTCCTGGGAGACTGTTCTTCCTAGGGGAAGGGGTACCAGGCCCAGAGATCTCAACCAGAAATTGGAAGGCAGGACTGATTCCAAGTATTGTGTGGATTTTTTTTTAAAGCTATTCATGCTCTAAGGACCAGGCAAGGGGTAGGGGATGGGTAGGGAGGAAGTATGGGCTGGCCGCAGGTCAATAGGGATTGTTGGTAAAAAATGGAGTGGTCCTTCCCCTTTCAGAACAGCTTAAGACTTTAGAGCAAAAGTAACGTGCTTCGGTACCATCTGGAAAGGTACTGACTGAAGCCTGGATGGAGAAACGTTAACCCACTCATGCCCAGAGCATAGCTAAACTTCAGCACCTTGAGGCCACCAGCTTACGGGCGGCAGGAGTGCCCAGTGGAAAACTGAGGTGCCAGGAAAAGTGGCAGCCATCACTTAAAGAAGGAGCTCTTGAGCAGGCCAGGGGAACAGGAGACCGCTTTTCATAGCTTAGCAGGAAGGAGAGACCCGCTCCTACGATGGAGAGTGGCCAGCAGTAAGAGGACAGGGTTTGTGCCGTGTGGTCTTATCTGTGGGCTTACCTGTAAATTTACCCGAGGACTTGAAGAGATATCAGCAGGGAGCACCCAGCGAGGGCTTTGGGGCTGGCATTACAGGTGGTAGACGGTCAAATATATGCTCTGACCAGTGAAATCTCACTGTGAGAATGAATGCACACTCGGGCAGTGGCTGTGCAGAAGGAAAAGGCAGCTGTGCTGTTGGGTAGAAAGGGAATTTTCTGGGGAAGTCCTGGGAGAACAGAGAAAACGCTTCATGAAGAAGGAAAGGTGCTGCATCGTAGAACCATTTAGCTCAAACTTTCTTTAAGTAGAATTTGAAGTAATTATGCTGTTGAGTATTTCTCAGCATTAAGTAAACATACAAAATGCTTTTATTTTATTTTATTTTATTTTATTTTATTTATTTATTTATTTATTTATTTTTTTGAGACGGAGTCTCGCTCTGTCGCCCAGGCTGGAGTGCAGTGGCCGGATCTCAGCTCACTGCAAGCTCCGCCTCCCGGGTTCACGCCATTCTCCTGCCTCAGCCTCCCGAGTAGCTGGGACTACAGGCGCCCGCCACCTCGCCTGGCTAGTTTTTTGTATTTTTTTTAGTAGAGACGGAGTTTCACTGGGTTAGCCAGGATGGTCTCGATCTCCTGACCTCATGATCCGCCCGTCTCGGCCTCCCAAAGTGCTGGGATTACAGGCTTGAGCCACCGCGCCCGGCCACAAAATGCTTTTAAAGAAAATGGTGCTGGGCGCAAGTGGCTCGTGCCTGTAATTCCAGCACTTTGGGAGGCAGAGGTGAGAGGATCTTTTGAGCTCAGAAGTTCCAGACGAGCTGGGCAACAAAGTGAGACCTGTCTCTACAAAAAATAAAAAAATACAAAAACTTAGCTGGGCATGATGACTCATGCCTGTATTCCCTCCCGGCTACTCAGGAGGCTGAGGCAGGAGGATTGCTAGAGCCCATGAGGTTGAGGCTGCAGTGAGCTGTGATCACTCCGCTGCACTTCAGCCTGTGTGACAGAGCAAGACTTTATCTCCAGAAAAAAAAAAAAGAAAAATTGTACCTGAATACATTTAAATATAAACCAGGTCTAAACTATATTCAGTCATACTTCTATATAATCAGAAACAAACAAAAATGTACAATTAAGTACAAAAAAAATCTTCACATTAAATAGAACTTAATTTAGTGATATTAACTCATAGAATGAATGATCTTTTTGTTGCTTAAATTAAAATCACTATACCTGGGAAAAATGTCATGTAGATGGAACCGTATAGGAGTGGTTTTTTTTTTTTTTTTTGAGATGGAGTCTCGCACTGTTGCCTGGGCTGGAGTGCAATGATGCAATCCCAGCTCACTACAGCCTCTGCCTCCTGAGTTCAAGTGATTCTGCCTCAGCTTTCCGAGTAACTGGGATTATAGATGCCTGCCACCATGCCCAGCTAATTTTTTGTATTTTTAGTAGAGATGGGGTTTCACTATGTTGGCCAGGCTGGTCTTGAACTCCTGACCTCGTGATCTGGCCAACTTCGGCCTCCCAAAGTGCTGGGATTACAAGCGTGAGCCACAGCGCCTGTCCCGCAAAGGCGTTTTGAGTCCAGAAAGCTTCTACTCCGTGTGCTGAGGGTTGCTCCAATTCACCCACTACTACTAGCCATTTGAACTGCTGAAAGCAAAACCATTCTTGTGGCCAACCTGTCCTTAATTTGCTTGAATTGGGAGAACTTGTTTCATTGGTACTAGCTGGGGGCGAAGATGCAAGCCCAGGAAAAATCTGCTTGTCCTTCTAGCACCTGAATGCTATTCGGGGGTAGACTGTGATGAGAAGCAAGTTATCTGTGAAAGCCCACAGTGTTCTGTGAATAAATGATTTGATGATGTTTTCCAATGAACTTATGTGGCTGTCTAACATTGTTACATCACAGCATGCATTTTCTGAAAATCCTTGAGACCCAAGAGAGAGCATCTGCTCATCATATCTTTCCACTTTGCCATATGCACTGGGTTTGGGGGTGGGGGATGAGGGTAAGGAGGAGCTTCAACTCTTTACACCACTCACACGGAACTCATCCCGGGTGCTGTAACTCAGGAGGGTGTGTTGTCAGATCCTTTTCTACGCCTTGCAGTGTTCAGAATTTGCAAAGAATTTTACCATCTGCTCTTTCTGTGTGCTGATGTCACACAGAGCAGAGTATATAAGACTGTTCTTATCCCTCAAACTTTGCCTTTTAAGGAGAGGCACAGTTGTCCAATTTTAGGGATAAAATGTCTCCTTTTTTTTTTTTTTTTTTCCTACTCTTGCTCTCTTGTCTTTTTCCTGGAGAAAGGCTAGAGTCTGTTTCAAAGGATGGTTTTAAAGACCCCTGGCTCTGGGCATGAGGGTCCAGTTGAGCAGGCATCTCTGTTCTTTCATATGTTGGCTTCCTTTCTGACTCTGGAGTTGCTGTGAGCCTTTAAGAACCATAGGCTTGAGCTGCAGGTGGCTGTTTGCCTCTCTGCCCTAAATAGAGCTGTGCTTGTTTTTCCTCTCCTTTCTCTCTCTCTTCCAACCTGCCTCTGAATGCCTCTTACTCTGAATTGGCATTTCCAATTACAGCCCCCCACCCCTGGCCACTCCTTCTGTTATTCTCTGCTGGTCATTTTTTATTTTTCCTTCTCTTTGCCTTTGTCCCTTTTTTATGTTTTTGTCAATGTTTCTCATCTCTTGGTTAAATGAGTTCTTCTTTTAGTCAACATTTTCTTAGTCTGTTCAGGTTGCTATAACAAAATATCATAAACGAGTCACTTATAAACAACAGAAATTGATCTCTTACAGTTCTGGAGGCTGGGAAGTCCAAGATAAAAGTGTTGGGAGATTCAGTGTTGGGCGAGGGCCTGCTTTCTGGTTCACAGGAGGCAGCTTCTTGCTGTGTCCTCTCATAGTGGAAGGGAAGCACTCTAGTCTTTTCAGCTCCTTATAAAGGCACAAATCCCATCAATGAGGCCTCCACTTTTTTTTTTTTTTTTTTTTTTTTTGAGACGGAGTCTCGCTCTGTAGCCCAGGCTGGAGTGCAGTGGCCGGATCTCAGCTCACTGCAAGCTCCGCCTCCCGGGTTCACGCCATTCTCCGGCCTCAGCCTCCCGAGTAGCTGGGACTACAGGCGCTGCCACCTCGCCCGGCTATTTTTTTTTGTATTTCTTAGAGATGGGGTTTCACCGTGTTAGCCAGGATGGTCTCGATCTCCTGACCTCGTGATCCGCCCATCTCGGCCTCCCAAAGTGCTGGGATTACAGGCTTAAGCCACCGCGCCCGGCCGAGGCCTCCACTTATAACTTAATCATCTCCCAAAGGTGCTGTGTCCTAATACCATCACATAGGGGACTGGGTTTCAGCATAGGGATTTAGGAGAGACACAACCATTCAGACTTCAGCCACCATCCAATCAGAGTGTTCCTTTTCCTTTGTTCTCAATCGCTGAGAAACAAGCCACAGCCTGTCAGGGGTAATGTGGAGGCAGCTACTTCTAACTCAGGGCAGTGCAAGGACAGGACCTTCAAGTGTGAAGGCTGATTCTGAGCCCCAGTGAGCTCTGTGACAACAGTGCTAGAAGGCACTGGTGTTCGTGTCTTCTTCCAGAGGAAACTGTCCCTTGGGGCTCTGTTGAAATGCAGGCATGAAGCCACGGCAACCTTTCTGGGTCACATGGGGAGATCAAAAAGCATCTCTTCTCTGTCAGACTCCCCTCACGGCTGTTGTTATCATTGGCAGGACTCTCCTTCAGCAACTCCAGAAGCTTCAGACTTTGGTGATGGGCAAGGTTTCTCGAACCTGCAAGTTAGCCGGCACGCAGACTGGCACCTGCCTCATGGTGAGCTTCCCAGCAGGGTGGTGCCGTGACCGCCCCTGGCCTGGCCCCTGTCTCCCATCTCCCTCTGCTTACCAAGGCCAAGTGCTGTGCAGCAGGAGAAACCACACGGAGGAACTCCACTCCGAGGCTGTTCCTCGGTGAGGCCTTCCGGTGATGTCACCCGTGGGTGCAGTCCACCGGCCTGAAGAGGAGCGTCTGTGTCCCTGGCTCTCCCAGGGTATAAAGCTGTGCTGTCCAGAGCCTGGAGTCTGCAGCCCCTCGTGTTCTCTCTCTCCCCACAGGTTGTGGTGCTGTGCTTTGCTGTTGCATTCGGCAGCTTCTTTCAAGGCTATGGGCCCTATCCTTCTGCCACCAAGATGGCTCTGCCCAGCCAGCATTCCCTGCAGGAGCCCTACACAGCCTCCGTGGGTAAGACAGCACGTGGCAACTTGGGCAGGGTCTTGTTTTATTTCCCTGGAGCTGGGTTTCTCAGCCTTCCAAAAGGAATCTTCTGTGAAAGTTCAGTGTTTAAAAAGTGGTAAAAGTGGAGCTTCTCCCTTAGAAGAAGCAAGTGGGGGTTCCCCTGGGGCCCCTCATCCGCTGGACTGAGGCATCACTGGGAATTTTCTAGAGCTGGACAGAGCACAGTTTGCAAACTACTGTTCTAGACTGTGCTCCCTGATCCATTCTGACATCTAATTTTTGAGTTCTGATAAGGGAGAGGGAAGTACATGAGGGACAGAGTCTGTCGCTTTCTGTGACGTTTTAAGAGAACTGCTGTGTTTCTGCCTCCACTGAGTGGGATTGTATGAGTAATGTAATGTAATGTATATGGTAAGGGCTTGTAAAGTGAAGTTAAAGAATCAGCAAGGTCAGGGCCAGGCGTGGTGGCTCACGCCTGTAATCCCAGCACTTTGGGAGGCTGAGGCGGGAAGATCATGAGGTCAGGAGACCAAGACCATCCTAGCTAACATGGTGAAACCCTGCCTCTATTAAAAAATACAAAAAATTAGCCGGGCATGGTGGCGGGTGCCTGTAGTCCCAGCTACTGGGGAGGCTGAGGCAGGAGAATGGTGTGAACCTGGGAGGTAGAGCTTGCAGTGAGCCAAGATCGCACCACTGCACTCCAGCCTGGATGACAGAGCAAGACTCCATCTAAAAAAAAAAAAAAAAAAAAAAGAATCAGCAAGGTCAGGAGTTCAAGACCAACCTGACCAATATGCTGAAACCCCGTCTCTACTAAAAATACAAAAATTAACTGGGCGTGGTGGCGCTCGCACCTATAGTCCCAGCTGCTTGGGAGGCTGAGGCAGGAGAATCACTTGAACCCGAGAGACGGAGGTTGCAGTGAGCAGAGATTGCACCACTACACTCCAGCCTGGGCGACAGAGCAAGACTCCATCTCAAACAAAAATAATCAGCCTGCCTTACAAAACCTTAGGCCCAAGATCTAGAGAATTTGGGGACTCAGGTGTCAGATAAGAAGTGTATGGTGTTCTCATCTAGAAATAAAGGGATGGTGAGTAAGGAATACACACACAAATTCATACATACACCTATAGGAAGAAGCGTGGGGTTAGGTGGTATAGTAGGAGGTTTTGCATTCTAAGGTTTCAGTTATCTGTAGCCAGTGAACATACCTGCAGTTCCCTTAAAATAGCTGAATACACTATAATAAGAAACGCTACCTGCAGCCAATAAAAATACCTGCGGTTCCCTTAAAATAGCTGAATACACTAAATAAGAAACATTACCTGCAGTCAATGAAAATACCTGCAGTTATGTGAAAATAGCTGACTACACCACAATAAGAAATTTTGAGAGAGAGAGGCCACATTCATGTAACTTTTATTGGAAGATATGGTTAGAGTTTTTCTATTTTATTATTATTGTTGTTAATTGCTTACTGGGCCTAATTTCTAAATCAAACTTTATCATAGGTACATATGTATAGGAAAAGGCATATAAACCCTATATGCTGTATGCCCATATATAAACCCAATATGGCTTTTCCTGTAATATATACCTTATACCATATACATAGGGTTCAGTTCTATCTTCGGTTTCAACCATCCACTGGGGTTCTTGAAACGTATACCCCATGGATAAGGGGCTACTGTATTATATTTGGGATAGGGAAAATTTTGCCATTTTGAAACATCTGTGGCCTTCACCAGGCAGGTGCATCTCTGCCAGGTATGACAGAAGTGCTGGCATTCCAATTAAATAATTTCAGTGGCCTGTTGGGAATTTTTCCCCCTAAGGAACTCTCTCTCTAAATTTAATTGGAAGCATAGTTTCTATGTCGTGGAAAATTGCTACAGAGCCATCTAGCTGTGTGACTGTCCTACAAAACAAAGGAGATTGTCTGTCCTTTGATGTATGGCTTTGGCTTTGTGTCTCTTCTTCACTTTCTAAATGAAATGCCCTGTACCTCATCCCCCTGCCAGACCTACTCACTGGGGATGCTTCTTCTTTTAGCTGGGTCTGGACATCTGCAAGTATTCCATTCCCATTCTCCACGAATCATGTTCCCTAGATGGTTATGGCTGGCAAGGAGGGGAGTTTTATATTTTCAAAGCAGTGGGGGTGGTAGTTTGCCTTGTGTTTATTTGCTTTTCTATTGTTCTTCCAGTACCGTATAATTGGTATAATTTTTCAACGCACAAACTCCAAAGCTCTAAAGTCTTTAGAGAAAGCCAAATCCTGTTGGCACCCATAGTTCTGAGCAACAAGAACCCACACGTTGTCATCTGCCACCAGCCCTTAGTACCTGGTGTGAGGAGATGTGTTGGACCCCCGTAGTCTTTTGCTAACACCTTGTTATTCTGCTCTGTCCTCAGTGAGATCCAGGAACCTGCTGATCTATGAGGAACATTCTCCCCAAGAAGAGCTGTCCAGCCCAGGCTCAGCTGGGGAGCTGGGGGGCTGGGACAGAGGTTCCTCCCTGCTCAGGGTGTCAACGCTGGAGTCCAGGCCGGATGTGGATCTTCCCCATTTCATTATCTCGAATGAGACCAGCCTGGAGAAGTCAGTGCTCTTGGAGCTGCAGCAGCACCTGTGAGTCATAGAGACACAGAGCCAACTCCTCTAGTGCACTGATGGTGGGTTATGAGTCACCAACCTGGAATGTGAGGTCAAGACTCTCCATAGGCCTGGTTCAGTCCCTCAGCTCTCTCAGGACCTATTTCCAGGACCTGGGACTGCGGAGAGTCTGTTGCTGGCCAACAGCTGCCCTGAGTAGAGATGGGGAAAAAACCCAGCATGAGCTCCCCTATGTCTGCTGCATCAGTGGGTAGCTGGCGTGATGGCATCAAGAAGTGGAGGAAGGGCTTGAATCCCTTCCCCCACTGTCTCCACCCTCCCTTCCAAGCCACACAAGTGAATGCACAGCCCAGGTAACCACAATGTGTTTACTGTGCAAATCCAACTTTAAGACATGTTCTGTGGCTTCAACTAGGGAGTAGATATATATTGGGCTATATGTCAATATATGTTTATGATTTATATGTAAATATACATATAATTTAAAGCTATATGTATATTTGTTATATGTGTTAAAGCTATAGCTATTATAGTTTTATACTTATAAATGTATGTTGAGGTACCATTTAAGAGGCGCTGGACATGCATTTCCACATTGAAAACAACCTCTATTTGGCTCCAATTCTACATGAGTTGTTTCTCTTAGGTAGTTTCTGGGAAAAATCCCTTTGTAAACATAAAGGCTTATGCGACGACAAGGTATTGTTATTGTGGTAGGGGAGGTCCCTGGGCTTGCACGCACGCTCCTGGTTACGTGTGGCATGGTTGGTGATTTAGCTGAACTCTGCTCCTGTGCTTCCCAGAAATGAGGCCATTCCAATGTAAATGTGAAAGATTTTGTTTCAGATTCTTCAGCTTTCATCCCCTAATTCTGCAGGGGATGGTTTATAATTAAGTACTTTTATGTGTGTACATTATACATACATATTTAACATTTACTAGCACTTACTATTTTAAGCACTTTATAGATGTGAGGCAGGTTGAGTATCCCTTCTCTGAAATGCCTGGGACCAGCAGTGTTGTAGATTTCAGATTTTGGAATATTTGCATTATACTTAACAGTTAAGCATCCCTGATCCAAAAATCCAAAATGCTTCAGTGAGCATTTCTTTTGAGCATCATGTCAATGCTCAAAAATGTCTAGATTTTAGAGAATTTTAGATTTTAGATTTTTGGATGAGGGCTAACAGTATCATACAAATCCTTTTAGCTATCCCAGGTGGTAAGGCATCATTATTATTCCCGTCATAGAGAAACTTCCCAATGTAGCCACCGCTGGGCTCCCTAGAAGACCCAATTGCCTTCTTACTTGGCTCTGGACACAGTTTCTCTCCTCTTAGCTAAGCTGTTCGAGGCCCCATTCAAATCCCATTTGTTCTGTGATGTCTCCTAGATAACAGAGCCTCCTCGCCGCCTCTGAATGCCTACAGATTTTCCATGTCGTTACACAGTTTAATAATGTATTGATTTTCTGTTATGGATTTATTATTATTTCAAATAGCTCATTGTTAAAAATCTTTGTCTGGATTATTAACTCTTCTAGGCCAAGGATCGGCTCTTATTTTATTTTCTCCTTCCCTGAGTTTAGCATAGGGCTAAACATCCTAAGTAAATAGAATAATTTAATGCATCTCATAACAGGTGATTATCAAGCCACCATGCTTATCCTTAGTAGGACTGGGATGCCTTGGGTGGGGATAAAGGCAAGAATGTGGACCAGTGCAGAGGCTGGTAGCAGGGGACTTTGGAAATAGAGAATTGCTACTAGGAGAGAAGAGGACAAGAAACATGCCCAGGCCATCTCACCAAGTTACAACCCCTGAATGATTGCATCACACTACAAAGCATGAGAATTGTAGCTAACAGCTGGTGACTAATACTTCTTTTTCCTTTTAATGCCTTCACAGGGTCAGCGCCAAACTGGAGGGAAATGAAACACTAAAAGTTGTAGAACTCGACAGAAGAGTGAACACCACTTTCTAAAGAGGCTGCCTGCACCCCGTCCTTTCCCTTAACTCTACTTTTACATCCCCAAACCACCTTTGTCATCAGCTTTTCCTCTTTGCCACCGGATCTTCATGAAGACATGGGCAAGCATTAGTGGCTTCAGATGGGAGGCCAGCCTGGGACTTGCCCTGCAGTGAGAGAGCATCTCCCCCTGGTCCATGCCCCTCCTGTGCAGAAGGAAGCCTGCATCCCTCCCTTCCTTTCTCTTACTGCCATAGGAAATTATTTTAGGGGCTGGAAGTGGGACAAGCAGGCTTGTTTCCACCAACAGTGCCAAAAAGATACTGCCTAATGTGCACTTGTGAGGCGTGATCCGCTCCCGCTTTGGAGACGAGATGGCTCTTGTTCAGTCAAGACCCCAGACTCTGGCCACAAAAATGCCATGATGCCTGTTGGTATTTGGCAAAGCACTGACCCCTGTCCTCCCTTGCTCGCACTGGGGTCTCCCGTGTGAACGCACCCGATGGCAGCCCTCCACCCACTCTGCCCTCTGGGAGCCCTCGCTGGATTGTCTCCTGCACCAGCACTGGCAGACGAGGGCTCCCGTTCATATTCTCAGGCCGCAAGTGCAATGCCTGAGGGGATCAGGCTTTTCTACTCCAGGCAAACCTGCCCCATCTTGTCGCTTTTAGGACCTCCCACAACCTGGTTCCCCACACATCCATAGTTCTGCCTCCCCGGCTTCTCCTCCCCACTTGTAAATAGTATTTATTAGCTTGCCGAGGCTTCCTGCTAGCAACCACACTGAAGAGATCAGTGCCTCCTTTCAAGCTAGCCAAGTTTTCTGCTAGCCTTCAGAGCGAGGAGGGCACCTTAGGCTCTGGGATCCCCTGTCTTTCCAGACAATGTTTTGTTTCCTTTCCTTTTTTTTTTTTTTTCTTTTAACTGGAATAATAACCATTGAAAAAGAAGTTCCCTTAAGCATGTATATGTCTGCCTCTAGGATGAGCTCAGAGCGAGAGATGGCACCATGCCTCTCTCAGGCCCGGGGCTCCCTGGCCACAAGCTTTTTCTATCCTGTTTTCGTGACAGAGAAGGGAAGCCCTGTTCCTGACAACAGACTTTTCAGACAGCCTTGCTGGCTTGTCTTTCCACACCTGCCTGGCCCCCTCCTCCCTCCACACTTCCACTTTGTCCTCCTCGTCCCCTGCCTGCACAAAGCACGGTGGGGTGGGTGACATTTGTGTATCCACATTCTTACCTTTGATAGTCAGGTTTGGCTACTTTGCAGCTCGCCCAAAGAGATACAACGTAACCCCCAACCTACTTTTAGTTGTTTTTTTTTTTTTTTTTATGATTAAAAGTAACTTTTGTAGTTTAAAAAAATCTTTCCTCTTTCATACAAATAAGAAATGGAAATTGCCTTTTTATTGTATAATGTAGAAGACCCTCAAGTGTTTTTTTCCCGGCTTAGGAAAGATTTTGTGTAAGAAATATGCATAGAGTTTGTATTTTATTTTTAGGAGCAGCTGAAATGCCTTTGGTTTTGGCTTCTCTCTCTCTCTCTCACTCGCTCGCTCTCTCTCTCCCCTTCTCTCTCTCTCTCCCCTCCACCACACACACGTCATCTGCATTGTTATTGGAGCCTGTACTTAGAGGGATTAAGCCCACAACCTGGCTTCCATTCCATATCAGGTACAGGATTTGATGTTATTAACATTTGTCATCGTATCTTATAAGCGGGGCCCTGCCTTGTCTGTCTAGGCCCGTTTGGGGCTCCCTGTGAGTGATTCCCCTCTCTCTGCTATGCTGGAGAGGGTTCCAGCCTGGAACGCGGCCAAGTTCATCTTCTCACTGTGAGTGGAAGCTGGACTGGGCCCCTGTAGTCCTGGCAGCCCTGTTGTCTGGAGGGTTCTTGTTGTCCCTCACATTAGCCGGGGTGGAGACTGTCTGGGCTGTGCAGGAGGAGGGTTTTGCTAGCAGGTTCTGCTTCTGCTTCTCTCTGCTCCACTGTCTGCAGGCCAGATCCTGTTGGGCCTGGCTGGTGTCTGGTAGCCAATGGGCCTCCACTGACCCATCCCTCTCTTTTAAACTGTCAGGTCATTATCAGGCATAGGCAGCCATAGGGCCCAAAGAAGGCAAAAAGATAAGATTTACTTACTTAAGTAGATTTGGGCAATGAGGAAGGAAAGGTTTCAAATTTAAGAGCAGAAGTGAGAGAATGAGCCAGCTCATGTACCTGCTGCAACTGAACCAGAGTGGGTTTTCAAGGCTCCCGGGTGTAGAGTAGAAAACGTGCTCTTCTGAATGAGGAGGGAGAAGGTAAAGGAAACTTCTAGCCCCTGTCCTTAGTGCTTTGAGGATTTTATTTTCTCCCTTACCTACTCTTGCTTGACATCACTCTGTCTAGACCTCCAAACAGTGGGACTCTTTCTCTGGGAAACTGTCCTTCCAAAACGGAATCTATGTAGAAACATGGGACATTAGCCAGAGAGCTCAGATGGCCCTTTTAAGGGGGCTCCAAGAACCAACATCACTGCTCTTTTAGATAAACCTCTGCCCTCCACTCCTTGCTTGAGTGAGTTAAAGGAACTAACAATTGTCCCTTTAGGAGGACACAATGGGGTCAAGAGGACGCAGAAGAGTTGTATAGCACCAGATTGGTTCCAAATAATTAATGGATGTGTGCGCATTTTCTGTTCAGGAATTAAGACCAGAATATCAGTGGATTTGTTTTCCCCATCAAGTGGCCTCTTAGACTAGTCATTAACTTATGATTAGCTCTAAAGATTTCAAATAGTGGCAGACATTGGCTCCTGAATGTAAGTTTTGAGAAATACGAGTCTGTCAGAGCGACCATAAGCAATAAAGAGTAAATCTCTTAATTATATTTTTCATCATGTAAACAGGTTTCCCATTTCCCTTTCTTAGATTGCACCAGTGAAAGAGCTATCTTGCAAAGATTCAGAGAACTAATTTTTCACTGGATAAGACCTGCGTAACCCAGACCCCCCCAGTGTGGTTCTTTTCGCAGCTCTCGACTTTGCACTTAAAAAGGGATATTGTAAATGAAAGGCTGCAGTGCCAGTTTTAAGAAAGAATTTCTGTGAAGTGTGAGGACTCTGGAGTCTAGCTCACATAAAGAGAGTGTTATATAAAAATCCGACAGCTGAACTAGGTTGCTCTTTTTTGGCAGGGAGTGGGGATGAGATTTGACACCAATATGGGCAAAATTAGATAACCTTTTGGTTAATATAAATGATTTTGATTTGGAGCCCTGATTTGTAGATTGTGAAAGCAGCTTTTAGTTCAACTTATTCACAAACCCCCTATAATTACCATGGTTTTTTTTTCTTCCTAAATCTCTCGGTTCAGCTTGTGAATCTTACGTGCCCATGAAGTTGGGATGTTGAATTGGCTCTTCTTTATTCTGGCAGGGAGTCAATGTCCAGCATTTTTTCACAAGTGTTTTATTAAAATTGTTTTCCAGCATTTTATGACTCCTCCCTCCCATGTCCTCAGACCCAGCAAAAGCGTAGAGGCAGAATCAGAGGCCTCTCCAGGCCAGCTCCTCTGCACACATGTCATACAAGGTGTGAAACTGAGCACAGTCCAGAAATGGGGACATCCCACCCCCAGTTGAATAATGGCCCATTCATGCTGACCTTGCCAACACAGAGAGGGCAGAGATGCACGAGAAGACCTTCATCCTCCCCTTCATCTGCCCCAAGTCACTACAGTTGGTTCTGTTAAAGCCAGTCTTTAAGAAACCTGGGTTAAATCCACCAGCCCTTCTGCTCGCTGGGCTGGCTGGACCTGTGAAGCCGTGGGCAGGTAGTGCCCTCTTGAGAGTCATTCTGTTTGGCCACCTTCAACTGAGGCTGTCCGTAGACACATGCTAGGATAGGCCCCACTGGGAGAGCAGTTACAGGAGGGAGTAAGTGGTGGTGATGTGGGGGCTGTGAAGGATCCGGAGACAAGTCTTAGATGTTTCATTCATTCATTCATTCATTCAGTTACTCCTAAGCCTTTTCAGTTTCATAAGGAAGAGTGTTGCCTGAGGCCCTGGGGAATATCAGGGAATAGAAGGGATTGAGGAAACATTAATAGTTATTCAAAACACCCAAATGCCTATGCTTCTCTCTCCCTCCTTCTCTCTCTGACACACACACACTCACATTCCTCCCTTGCATGCTCATTTGTGCCTTAAATGTGCCTTATATGTAAATCCAGGATGACTGAGGAATCCCTCGTCGCTGGGAGATTTTGTATATATTCTTCCATTACTAGATTGAGGTGGGTGTGGGGGAAAGAATTTTTTCCAAAGGCTGAAAAGTGGTTTCCTAAAAGTGAGCCACTATCAGATTTGCACATCAGGAGAAAAGAAATAGGGTTACATCCATTAGGAAAATCCCAGTTTGCAGGAGTGCAATCACATCAGAAAAACAACCAGCCAGGATTAAAGGTATTATAAATCCTCACAGTGGAACATTTCTCAGGGCAAAGGAACCCGGCCCATTTGAAGATTAATGTTCCATGCCTTTGTGGTCAAAGGGTCGGTACTTAGCACAGGAAAAAACTCGGTGTTGTTTTGTTTTGTTACTTTGGACAACATAAAATTCAGGAATGTTTTATTTAGTCTTGGTTTCTAGAAGGAAGGGAAATAATATTTCTTGAGCATTTACTAAGGTGTTGGGAGCTGTGCTAAGTAAGTGTTAAGTCTTTCAGTTTTATAGATACAGAAAACAAGGGTGACTCTTTACCACAGGATGAATAAAGAACTAAGTAATGTGGGAAATGCAACAATTTCCGGACTAGCTGAGCCGATTCCTTCCTGTTATCACACTGTAAGCTTTCAAGTTCTCTGGGCAGGAATTATAGCACCTGTCCCCTGCAATGGCCCTGCTGTGCAATGCTCATTGCTTCCCTTCATGCTGGAGCAGCCCCCCAGGTGTCCATCTCCTACCTTTTTGTTCCAATCTTCTGTAAGTTCCAGCTAGCAGGCTTTACATCTGGGGAAAGGAAAACCAGGGGTTTTAGCTCTGTTCTCTGCTCCCATCCTTTGCTCACCAGCTGAGTGAGAACATGAACTTTTTGCACCATGTACCCATGGCTTACACTACTTAGAAAATCACCTTTTCGGATAAAACACTTTCTGAGTTCATGGAGAACACCGGCACTCTTTGACAAAACTGTGAGTGACCCTTTTTAAACAATGCTGAGCAGACCCTGGGCTATAATCAACAGTGAGCTTTAATGTCTATGCTGACAGTTAGGTTTTGCTCTTTTTTGTAACAGGTTACGTAGACCAGCAGTGTTTAAATCTAAATAGGTTGTGAGTCTGTTATCTGTCCTATCGCGTTTTTTAAATGACTTTTTATTCTTTATTATAGCTAAGTAAATACCAAAAAAAAAAAAAAAAGCTTTGTAGGACACTTGTACTTAGTTTGGGGAAAAAAATAAATTGAAATTGTTATGCTTTTGTATTTCCATTTCTTGCAAATAAATATTTTTTCTTAAATAGTAAGATGTTGCCCAGTCTTTACAATCTTGGTACTATTTTGAAAAGCATTTTTTTTATGAGCATGGATTTGTGTATGTGTGCCGAACGAACCATTCTTTCCTGGATATCTACTTGGCCTGAAAGAAGAGCCTCAAACCAGCAATCGGCATGTTATATAGGACTGAATCCAAGCCTTAGTTGGAGGAATATTGCGAATGTAATTGTTTTTTTCAGGCAGCCACGGGAAGAAAAACAGTATCCTCTAGCGACTTCTGCAGCCTGACTGTTATTTTTGTTGTCTCCTCTAACCATTCCCTAACTAGATTTCAACTGTCTGTGGATTTGATTTTGCCTTCCCCATCTCTGGTTGCTTGAGAAAGATCCTTTGGACTTGAGCCAGAAAGGAATGATCCTTCTTCCTACGAACAGTTGCAGAGGATGTCTAACAGATTCATGCTCCAGAAATTCTGATGAAATGGTTGATAAAGGTCAATGCACTCAAGCAGAGTAATTTTCATTCCATTACAATGTCTGGATCCAAATGTAGCTTTCTTCACTCAGAGACTGGGGGCTTCGTTTAGTCTCAGACTGACTTGGGATGTTAGAAACTAAGGCCAGGGACTGTGCTCACTTGGAAAAACAAAACAAAATGTGGGATTTTTTGGTTTGTTTCTTTTGTGTGTTGTTTTTTCCTTAGCAGCATGCCCAACCCTGCCCTGGCCTTGAGGGTACATTGATCTGCTCTATCTTGTCCTCACCAGAGCACCTTGGCTTTCTGTTGTCACACAAGGGGGCCTTTCCCTTCAGAGGCTTTGATTATCATGCCCTACTCTTTCTTTTATGGGGAATCTGTTTCTGAAGCCCCCCACCCCCCAATATGCTGATATCTTTTCAGTGGTGTGTGGAGAGGGCAAATACTCACTGATTTGAGAATGTTCTGTGTTAATCATGCCTTTCCATTTTCTAAATTTCTAATGCTTTGACATCTAGGGCCTTGCTGACCCTGGAGGAGCCGCCCCTGCCAGGGCTAGCCCATTCCTAGCTTAGGAGCATGCCTTTCATATACAAACCGACCTGGAGCCCATAGCCCAGCCACCTCCTCTGTGCCCTCTCATACTCTGGGCCACTCTCCTTGTGCCCTAAGTACCCTAGGGCCAGGTACCAGACAACTAGACACAGTCTCTAACCCCGCAGCCTACTGAAATGACTCAAACTAGACAATCCAAAGCCTGTGTACCCTGCCTGGCCTGTTTTTTCCTGTGTAAACCACAATAAAAGCCCTTGCTTGCATTTTCCCTTCGTTCCTCCTGCTTCTTGACCCACCCTGGTGCTTCCCCATGTGGCCTTGCATGACATCCCCTCTCCTCTTGGGGACTATGAGTAACAAGCTGTCTTTTCAATGGCCTCACCATCCCCAAATAATTGTATCATAAAAATCTGCCGGCCTCGCCATACCCGAATAATCATACCATCAAACCTGCATTTTAAAATGAATATCAAATGAGAGGCTGATCCCAGACTCATGGGCATCTGGGGCTTCACAGATGGGCCTGCTGTGATTTAGCTTGAGGGAATACAGATCTATTACCTCTTTGCACACTGGTTGTCACTTTTGTTCTGGAGAGGAAAAGTGAGATCTCCAGGGAGTAGTGTGGCTTGTTCATGGGAAGAGAAAGCAGTGTCTAAAACGCTAGTCCTGTGCTCAGGTTCCAAGTTAAGTCATACTTGATATCTCTGACAATGAGTGCCATAGAGGCAAGGGAACACCTGGATACAGTGGGGGGAAGAAACAACTGGGACTCAGAAGATAGAGGTGTATGGGTTATTGCACTAGTTATACCATTAACTTGCTGGCCTGGAAAAGGAGACACTTATTGAGTGCCTACCATGTACCAGGAAGTTCTCATGAATTATCTTGAACTCCTGGGTTCAAGTGATCTTCCCACCTCAGCCTGCCGAAGTGTTGGGATTATAGGCTTGAGCCACTGCACCAGGCCAGTTTTCATGAATTATCTATGATCTTATTTAATTCCTCCAAAATCACCCCCTTCGTGGGGATACATATACCACCTTTAACATAAAGTTGAGGAAACCGGAGTTCCAAAAGAGTGAGAAACTTACTCAAGACCATCCAACAAAGCAGCTGCAGATGAGAGGTTGAGTCCTGGGCTGACACCAAGTCCACAGTCTTCGAACTACATTCCACAAGGTTGTAGGGCATTTAAAAATTATAGGTTAACTTTTCAACATTCAAAGGATTTTCATAAAACTCCAGATTTCCATCTTCTCTTGAAAGATTGGGAGACACAGCAACTTCCAGAGCTGAAAGGTATCGGCTCCCAGGACGGCGTTGTCATTTCTGGTGGCCACATTTTCCCACACCCAAGCTGGTTCACTCATTCATGGTACTTACCTGGTCCTTCTGTCATCTGAATTCACCGCCTCTGGTTTAGATGGTGGCTGAATTCTGGGGAGTGGCGACAGGGAATAAAAGGAAAGATCCTGTGTTGGTGATGGAACTAAGAGGTGGGGAGGGCGGCTAGTTTCACCCTCAGAGGCCTGAGCAGGAAGGCAGCTCGGCTGTGAGCTGTGGGGTAATGTGCACATTGGAGACCTCTCTTCTCACTACCTGAAAGAAAAACTGAAGTTTGTGGTCTGGTCTGGTCTGGTCTTCCTATTCTCAATGATGGATCTTCTTTAATCTCAAAAATTATATCAAATAGATAAACTACATGCGTATGTATAAAATAATTCCCTGACCCATAGATAACTCACATGGATACATTGGTGTGCATTTCCAGACTCCCAATAAAAACATGAATATGAATATAAATGAGTTTTTTCATATTTAGTTTTTGTATAAAAACAAAATCATTTTGGACCTATTGGTTTTATGTCTTATTTTTCTCCACCAAACAGTATATCATAAAATCATTCTATGAGAATCAGTATTAATCTACAGCAACATTTGTATTGTCTGAATACTATATTATTTTATATAAATTATTATAATTTAACTATTAAATAACATTGGGAATTCGGGGTTGCTGTTTCTTTTTTTTATTATAAGCATGCTGAAAAGAGAAACACAGTATACTAAAAAATCCTAATGATGTCACATGTCTAGGACCTTGTCCCTTACAGCAAGTCTGTCTACATGTTCTCTGCTGGACTGGCTGATCTTCCATGGGGAGGGTGGAGCAATCACTGTTGTCCCTGTTGCTCAGCTGAGAAATAGAGGCTGTAGAGATGTGGCTGGCTCCACAGTAGGTCACACAGTGAACGAGTGCAGAGCAGATCAGGAATCGGCTGTCCTGACTTCCATCCTTGTGCCGTTTCCATCAGCCGTGCCTCATCTGGGCAGGGAACACTCGCTGTCCAAGTCATCCATGACCTTCCATGGAGTTTCATTTATCCATGAAGTGAACCTGCTTTGCAAGGTGCCAGTGCCATGCTGTTTTTCTTAGCATCCTCAGGATTGAGTTGTGACCCCGGATTTGAGATACACCCGAAGGAGTCTGTCTCTACAGAGAGGGAAGAAGAAGGAAAGTGGTTCAACTCAGTCATTTCCTGCAAACTAGTCCACGTCACCGTCTGAGAGTCTGATTCCACGTGATCCCTCAAGTTGATGTTGTCTTCCAATGGTCACAGCTGTTGCTAGATAGTTTGGCAATTTTAAAGACAAGTTCTGGCCCCATGAGGAGCCCATGTGTTCTCCTCCTCCCTCTATGCTGTTGTTTTTAGATGGAGGGACAAAAATATCCATTGAGGAATACCATAAAAGCTGCCAGAGAGGCTGTTGTACTGTTCTCTGAGAAGTCTGTTTCAAAATGTTTAATGTTTCTCAAGTGAAAAGAATTTGGGAATTGAGGCTGCCAGTTCATAACTAATGTCCTCCCCAGTATCACTGCAAAACAGATGGCAAGTTCAGCTTCCTAATGGGTACATGACAGCTTCTCTATGCCTGGGCTAGTTCAAAGACAATATCTCCTTGTAAAGGAAAATTCTAAATGTAAAGCAACCTACATAGTATTTAGAGATCCCTGGGACAGGAAAGGGATCCTCAATCCCCCACAGTGTTTCCTTTCTTGGGTTATTTATTGTTTAAATTAAACTTTCAGTGGTTGATACAGCTTTTTATCATGGGTTGAGATAGTTTATATTGTAACTGAACACAGAAAATACAGTTTAGATGGTATTTTTGCTATTGCACAAATAATTTCATGCAACTGCACTCCAGGGGCAATACTTGACTGGGGGATGTACGTTGAATTAGGACAGATGCTGTAGAGATAGTCAGCATTAGAGAGTGCCATTTACGGAATAATCGGAAAATACTGAGGTAGAAACAATGCCATTGGGACCAATGACAAAATTTTCCTGTAATACAACTAAATGAAAAACATCATTATGATATTGTACATAGCTTAAAATATTAGAGAATTAAAAAGCTCTTATTGAAAAACAGAGGTACATTGTTTTATCTCTTTTCCATCCAAAGTCCTACTGCTTGGAAGTAACCAATTTCAATTTCTTTTCACATTGATCTCTATGTTTCTAAGTAACATGTTTATGTTGCTAACAGTTGATATATCAATTTTAGACATTTACTATTAGCTTCTTATCATGGTACATAAAAAGTTGACCACACACAGACACACACACACACATTTCTGTGTCCTATTTTCCCAATAGTGTGTTTGCATTAATATAATGACATAAATGTTGTTCTCTGCTGAGTGATGTATTATTTTATTAGAATTAGGTTGCCTCCCTTGTATATATTTGCATCTTTCCTGGGATTAATAGTTGCCTCATTTTTCCATTTGGTTAGTGTGTATATGGCTCATATTTAATATATAGAAATGATTATTTTTAAAAACTCATTTATCTTATATATTTATTATATTATATAAATAATATAGTAAATATATACCAGCTATGTCAAGAGTTTTAGTGCTTATTATTATATGTTCTTGATAGTTAAATGAATTAGATAATCTATCAACATTCTTTTTTTTCCTTTTTGAGAAACTCCTCCAAGAAGTCTCTAGTCACCTGGTTTAATCCATTTGCTTTGTGTCAGATTTTACAGCTGTTATTCTAGGATTCCCCTTCACAACGGTAGTGGGAAAACCCTTTCCCATTTGCCCTGTTGGAGTCCCTGTGTCCTGGATCACATGTCTTGTCTTTTCTTGGTTGCTTCCCTTGTTTAGTCGGAGTATGTTCTGTATTAGCTGTCTACAAAAAGCTTCATTGGTGGTAAATTACTTGATTCTTGCAAGGCTCATAATATCTTATTCATTCTTACATAGTTGATAGTTTGGCTGGGTCTAGCATATTTGGCTGAAAAAATCTTCCTTCAGAATTTTGAAGGAATTGCCCTATAATTTTCTATCTTGCAATGCTCTCATGGAGAAGTCCAATGCTATTTTGATTCTTGTTTCTTATGATTTTTTTTTCTCTATTTCTGTTGTCACAAAATGATGATCTACCTTATGGAGGGTCTTTTTCGTTTGCTGTATTGGATCTCTCATTCTGAAGACTCGTGTCTTCTGGGAACATTTTCGAATAATTTCTTTGATAAATTTCCTTTCCATATTTTTAGAATTACTGAATTGAGCCCTTATATTTCTTATATTTTTCTCCTGATTTTCTATCTATTCTTTTTCTTTTTTAGATTATCATTTCTTCTACTTTAACTACCAGTTTTTTAATTAAAATTTTGTTCTTCATTTGTTTTTAATTTCAAAACTCTTTTTTCTTTCTACAGTTTTTCCCGTTTCTAGCCCTCTGTTCTGAATTTTAGAAGCAATGTCTTTTACCTAAGTGTATTAATTATAATGTATTGAAATTTTTCTGATTCCTGCTTTTTTTGTTGTTGTTTTGTTTTTTTGGGTTTTTTTGTTTGTTTGTTTTTGAGACAGAGTCTCGCTCTGTCACCCAGGCTGGAGTGCAGTGGCATGATCTCAGCTCACTGCAAGCTCTGTCTCCCAGGTTCATGCCATCTTCCTGTGTCAGCCTCCCAAGTAGCTGGGACTACAGGCGCCCGCCACCATGTCTGGTTAATTATTTTGTATTTTTCATAGAGACGGGGTTTCACCGTATTAGCCAGCATGGTCTCAATCTCCTGACCTCATGATCTGCCCGCCTCAGCCTCCCAAAGTGCTGGTACTACAAGTGTGAGCCTCCGCGCCTGGCCGATTCCTGCTTTGTTCTAATTTTATTTCCCTGTTTGTTTGTTTGTTTTGGTCTCTTTATTTTGTATTATCAGTCTTCCTCAAATATCTGAATAGATGGATATTGCTGTCCATTCACAGGCATCAAATAACATTAATGATGCACAATGACTAATTGTCTTAAATTTGTGTCAGGGTAAGTGGATTTTTTTATTCTTTTAGTCTAGTGTTTTTCAAATTGAGGGTCAAAAGGTTGAGAAATCAATTTAGTATGTTTTGAATAACAATTTGAAAAGGAGAAACTAAATGAAATGAGATGGAATGGGATGGGATGGGATGGCCTGGAATTACACAGAATAAATAGAAATACCAGAGTACATCTAAAAGAGGTTAATATTGTTTCATGTAACTTTCATTTCAGTCCTGTATGTGTATGTGTAAATGTTGTTCTGGTTCACAATGTAAAATTTATGTCTTTCTGATGGTCACAATAAAAAGGCTCGAAGTTCTCAAAAAAAAAAAAAATATTAACGAACTGATTGAACTCTCTGTAAAGGGATAGGATAAGTTAACTTTTGTTAGGGTTCTCAAATGGTAGTATATGAGTACCTGGGGCCATTTAGTTTTTCAAGAGGAGAATGTTTCATGTCCTAACTGGGGAAGGTGCAGGTATTCTGGGATCACAGTGAGCAATAGAGCCAGGGGGAGTGAGTCTAATCATTCAGTATACAATTTATTTAATCCTATCTTTGTCCCATACTTCACTTTTGCTCTCTTTTGTCTCTGGTGGCCTAAACGCTGTTCATTTTGATTGCCTCCATTAAAGAACCTCCAAGAATTTTCAAGATGATTCAACACTTGCTTTTACCGTTGCCTAGTTGATGTAATCAATGAGGAACACCAAGGACAAGCAGTTATTGAGTCTCCCCTGCTCAAACTCCATCTCCCTTGGACATTACTGAGCCAGCAGTTGTCTTGGATGCTGTTTTCATTGCTGCTCTAGAGGTGCCTGAGTTTTTGCATAAACGAGAGTAAAGTAGCTCTCCATGTCTAAAAGAGCAAATGTTACTAACAAGAGCTAAAATTTTTGTTAAAGTTTTAAAATACAATTTTCAAGCTAGGATCAAAAGTGAATGAGAAGCTGAACATATCCTGGGGTAAAAGGGAGAGATGATAACATGGCAAAAAGAGCCCTCCCAGCAGGACTCCCTGGCACACCTCACATTCCCTTATCCTTTCCTGGATGCCTGATTACAGCAGCTATGCAGCCAAACCTGGGGGTAAAGTGGGTGGTAGCAGATAGACTCAGAGTGTGGGGAATCTCTATATTTAGGTCCAAAACCTTACCTTCCCAATAATAGATTAAGGAAGCTCTGGCTTGGCAATGTATCTGGAAGTTTGTGTTGACATGTTGGAATGTGACTGTCCTCAAGTGACCGCAAACTTAGAATCTGTCTCAAGTCATTGGAAGCAAGAATGTGACCCCACCTTGAATTAATCGATTCCCATATGTAGTATTTCATCCTGTTCTGGGTACCACATTTTAAAATGCATATGATGACATTTCTTAGGTACTGACAAACTCTTATCAAAATGGTTGTATCAATTTACACTTCCACCAGCAATATATGTTCCTATTTCCTAAAACGCACACCAACGTTTGTTGCTGGATTTTAATTCTTGCCAGTTTGATGGGCATAAAATGACATCTGGTGGTTGTCATTTTTATTTAAAGTAAAACCCACTCTTTTTATTCTTTGGAAACACATGATTTTTATCATTTTAATGCATATTCTACTTAAACATCTAAAATTGATCAGTACATCTCCTCCCCTGAATAGCTTAAGGGTCTTAGAATGTTTTAATACTGAGCAACTCTCCCAGTTTCATGCAATTTCTGTGCAATATTTTAGTTGTACAGTTGACCCTCATTATTCACAGATACCTTATTTGTGATCTCATGTAGTCATTAAAACTTACTTATAACCCTAAAATCAATACTGGCAGTGCCGTCATTGAAACTCATGGACATGAACAGAGTGGCAAAAAAATTGAGTTGCCTGACACACATGTTCTCAGCTGAGGTTGAACAAGGTGATGCCTTGGCTTCTTGTTTTAGCTCTTTATAACTGTAAGCAAGTATCCTTTTCATAGTTTATTTAGTTGCCACATTTTTCCCAATTTTGTGCCTTTTGTTGGTGATTTTGTTATTTCGAATGGTTCCCAGGCATAGTGCTGAAGTGTTGTCTAGTGTTTCTAAGTGCAAAATGGCTACAATGTACCTTATGGAGAAAATACGTGTGTTAGAGAAGCTTCCCTCAGGCATGAGTTAGAGTGCTGCTGGCCATGAGTTCAATGCTAATGAATCAAGAGTATGATACATCCAGACAAAGGTATAGGAAATGCCAATCTGTTCCTGAGGCCACTCTGGAAAGTGTTAAAATAACACCTATAGTGAGTGATGAAGCTACAGAAAAATTTTAAAAGTGGCTGTATTTGTGGATTCATGAGATGAAGACTGATTTTTTAAAAAATCGTAATGGACATTATTGTTGTGACACTGAAGGCCAAAACAAAATGTACGGTTATATCACCCAAGGTCAGGAAAATGTCAAAGTCTTCTCAGCTGGCTGACTGCCTCACAAATTTCAAAAGTGATAAGGCAGGAAAAAATGTTAAACTTGCAGGCAAATAAGCTACTTATAGATCAGGAGGCAGCAGAAGAATTTTAAAAATACCTGCCAAGTGTTATACAGGAAAAGGGCTAAGTGAGGGTCTTGTTCTAAGCCTTAATTTGTCTATAATTGTCTTTTATTCTTCCCAGTTCTTAAAAGATAGTTTTGCTGGGTATACAACTGTAAGTTGACAGGTATTCTCACTCAATGCTTTGATTGCACTGTCTTCAGGGTTTCAATTTTGCTGTTGAAAAGGCAGTTTTTCTAGTTCTTAATTATCCGAAGTTAATCTGGCATTTTCTCTGGCGTCCTTATAATCTTTTCTTTGTCTAATAATGGACTCAATGATGTTTTCATTAACCTCTAAAACTTGAGATTCATTGCATTTCCTTAATCTGAGGATTGGTATATTTCATCAATTTTGGAAGCCCTCTGCCATTATCTTTTCCATTATGACTCTCTCCCTTTCCTTCTGTTACACTTATGTAACTCTGATTGCTCTTATTAGGGACCTCATTCTATCAGTAACATCTCTTAACTTTTATATTTGTTTCCCTGTGGGCTATTGCTTTAAATCTATTGAACTGCGAGGAGTATGGTCAACTGACAGGCTGTCAGTTCCTTCAGGCTCTTCTTTAGAAGACACAAGTTGCCTTTCTCAAGGTCACTGGAAAAGTTAATATCCTGTTTCTGAGCAATGAGAAGATATAAAGACCCTGACTGTTTCTTCCCTGTGCAGGACAATTCTGCTAGGAAATACTCACTTCAGGTGTCTCTACTGGATTGACCAGAGTTTGTTAGGACTCTATTTCAGTCTGACTGTCTGCCAAATCTTGCTTCTTTCTCTATCCTGCCATAGATTTGAATCCTCAATACACTGTATACACCAGGCTCAAATTCAGCATCTTATTCCAGAGAATGCAACCTGTGTCACAGCAGACTAGACACAATCGTAAGGAGACCTAGCAAATTGGAAACAATCCTATAAATGCAGAGGCAATGCTGGTTGACTTATGAAGCCCTTTCTAGCCCTAACATTCTAAAATCCTAGATATATAAGGGTCCTTCATTATAAGAAACAGATTTGTCTTCAAAAGCAAGAGTAGAAGTCATAGACAGAGATGGAAAAGAGAAAATCTTTAGATCAGTGTAAGGAATCATAGATGAATGAAGTGGTTCCACAGTGGAATTCTGACCTAGAGACATACTACTATTCTAGAGTTTTTAAGGCACAGATCCTGGAGCCAGACGCCTAAAGTTCAAAACTCTGACTTTGCAATGTACTACCTTTATGATCTTAGAAAAGTCTTATCACTTCTCTGCTTCAGTTCCTTCATGTGTAAAATGGTAATAAAAATGATACCTACTTTACAGGGTTATTGTGAGTTTAGAGTGAGTGAATATAAGTAATATATTAATAATTGGCACATAGTATTTATGACATAAGTGTTAGTTATAATAATTATTATTGTTTGTGTAAAATTTCTAGATAGAAATCCTCATGGAGTAGAAATATACCTATAATTTAAAACTTTCTATGAATCCCACTAATACCACAAAACTTTTACAAATGACCCAACCCACTGCACAGAAATCTCTCCCCTCTGGAAACTACTTTAACACCCATTATTTATATTGCAAGGGCCTTGGGGAACCATGCTACTTCAATATTTGTTCTATTGTTCTATTTTTTATTTATTTTTATTTTTTTGAGATGGAGTCTCACTCTATCACCCAGGCTAGAGTGCAGTGACATGATCACGGCTCACTGCAACCTCCGCCTCCTGGGTTCAAGTGATTCTCCCATCTCAGTCTCCCCAGTAGCTAGGACTACAGGCACACACCACCATGCTCAACTAATTTTTGGATTTTTTGTAGAGGTGAGGTTTCAACATGTTGGCCAGGCTGATCTCAAACTCCTGACCTCAAGTGATCCACCTGTCTTGGCCTCCCAAAGTGCTGGGATTGCAGGCATGAGCCACCAAGCCAGGCCCAGTGCTATTTTATCAGGTTCCTAACACTTCGTGACGGGTACCCAGAGTGTTGGGGCCAGAAGAAACCAATAAGCTTTCATGTCAAAGGTTTTCAGACCTGGCTATACGTTAGAATTATCCAGAATGTTTTTATCAAAACGTTGATGCCTGGGCCCCACTCCAAGAGATTCTAAATAATTTGTTCTGGGGTAAAGTTCAGACATCAGTATTTATGACATGCTTCTGTTGAGACATTCACTCACATTTTTACTCATGTAAGCATTCCCATCCAGCTTAATGGATATGCATGTACACACACACAAAAAAGGCAGGTAGGAAGGAGGAAATGAATTTGTAGATTTTTTTGACATGTAAAAATGGTTAGTTGAATAGACAGGTAGACAGGTATGTAGCAGAAAACAAGTACCAGGAAATAAAAATGGTTCAATAAAATTGTGGGTGGAATGGAGAATGAGAGAGAAACCAGTGAATTCACTAGAGGTTCCAAGAATTCCTCAAAACCAATTATGATTTTTTTCTGCTGTTAGTTTCAAGTAATGCCCTGAATGATTTGGGGACCTCATAAGTTGAGCACAGATTTTAGGCCCCCCAATTTTTCTACTTTTTGCATAAGCCAGTGGACCACTGAAATAACTGTGGCCAAACTTTGGAACTTGGTGGACAGTTAATATAAGATGATACCCAGACTAGGAACTTGGTGAACAGTCCAGATAGCCACACCAGAAACGATGATCCTAGTACTAAAAGCTGCAAAGGAGGCATGCCTTTTAGTCAAGGCCCTGAGACAAACGCCGCCATCTGCGTGGGTGCCTTGAGCAATCAGCTAGCTGAGCTAGTGGACCTTTTCAGAGCAGGGGCTGAAGAGCTTTGCCAACTGGAAGAGAGGCTGCTTGTCTGTGCTTAATCTGGCAGGAACTCTTAGCAGCAGAGGGATATTTGGAGGTCTCCCCTCCTGACCAGACTTTTTGCTGCAGACCCACTGAAGAGAGGAATGACACCTTCCTTACCTTCACTTCTTGACTATCCACATCTGCCTGGGAAGCCCAACAGTCTGACTGCACTGGTGCTTAGGAAATCACAGGCTGGTTGGCCTATGTAGGCGAAGAAACATCACAAGCTATATTAGGAGGCAAGAGATATTAGAAAAGGGGAGCTCAGGTGAAACAATCAGATTAGGTGCTTCTGTGGAAGCAGAACTAATGGAAGAACTGAACACAATGTTAATAAAAATGTAATTGGGGATCAAGAGAAGATGTTTGCTTGAAGAACAAATTAAGAGTTTCTGGAATCAAAAGAAATTCTGAATTAAAAAATTTATTGGAGGATACAGAAAGTTTATTTTCTTTTGCTTTGTCCCATAACAAATCTACTGACATTCCCATAAGATGGTAATTAAGTCAGCCATTAGCTTTTTCCTTTTCAAACTCAAAAAACATCTCTCATTCCTTTCCTTTTCCCCATTTTAATTTTTTTCAGTAATCTTCATTACTTGTCTCTTAACGCTCTTAAATCTCTCCATATCCTTTTTAAAAAAGTAATAATGATTTGAGCAGCACAGGGAAGCCACTGTGTTCCATGTGATTACATGTTCCTACAAGAGGTCAGAGGCTTCCACATCAGCAAATGTCAGAGTAGCATTCAAAACTCAGTCAGCATTCGCAATACAAAGCAAAATGCAAAGTCATTTTGGCAGCTCCAGTGCTGTGGGGAACAAACACGTCTCCTTTTATGTGAGTTACAACTTTCTGCATAATGTCTTTCCTCCTCTTCCTTCCTACTTTCTTCCCTCTCAACGAACTGAGACAGAGTGATTTTAATAGTATCTTTTCTGCTATTGTTATTTAATGTTTATTCAGTAATGGAGCAGGAAATACATCAATGAGCTCTTGACTATCAGACCACAGTCATCCATTAGCTTTGATGAAGCGATCATTTGGAAGGAGTTCAATGTTCAGATTGGCAAGCACACCCGTGAATTTACTTTCTGTGATGGAAAAACATCAGAAGGATCCATATCTATTCCTGAGAGCAAGGGAACACAATGGTATCTTTAAGAAGTCCTGCCGTTACTCCCTGTGAAAGTGCTCCTGATACCATTGCTTTTCTTCCTTTATGGTAGTCACAACCTGGAGAGAAAAGGGAGGAATAAGAGAAGGAGGGATAACACAGAGAAAGAGAGAGAGACTTTTGTTTGTTTCTCAGGAGAAAAAAATGGAGCAGATGAGTTGTAAGGGCCTCTTTCAGGATGTTTAGGGCAGCAAAGTACATGATAAGGTAGAGTCGGCCTCAAGTCTCCAGTTCCCGCCTCATTCATATTTATTAGATTCTTGGAGCAAGGATGAATCTTGGAGAACCTCTCTTTCAACTTTCATTTTAAAAATAAAAGAACTAAATATTAGAAAAGTTAGATGACCTGCTTGAAGCCACACAACTTCTTGGTGATAAAGATAGAGCAGCTAGGGCTCCAAATTCTCATCAGCATCCTTTCCACGACCAAGTCCTTCTGAGATAGATCATTGACTACGACACGTTTGGTTTAGGTTTTCCTGTACTTGCTTTGTTTCATTTTAATTTTTAAAATTTAATTTATTTATTTTGAGACGGAGTCTCACTCTGTCTCCCAGGCTGAAGTGCAATGGCGCCATCTCGGCTCACTGCAACCTCTGCCTCCCAGGTTCCAGTGATTCTCATGCCTCAGCCTCCCCAGAAACTGGGATTATAGACGTGCACCACCACACCCGACCAGTCTCCATTCTCTAGCTCAGGGCTCCAGCAGGAGGTGTGAGTGCTCAGGGGTTATGATCTGAATACTGGTGGCAGCAAATGGAGCACTACTTGTGGTGAGCCGACAGAACCTCCCTTCATGTCTCAAAATGGCCCATATTTGGCCTGAACTCATTTTCTGTAATCTGCAATAATAATATCCTCTCTAAACCAATGAACTGACTGGTGCAGACTCCGAAGTATTAACACTCAGGAAGCCTTAATCAGTCATTCAATTCAGCAGCCTCTGAAGTAAGCAATCAATTGATTACTCATAATTTACTATCCTGGGCAGAGCGTTATTGGGTACTGTCGGGGAAGCAATAGAACCGTAAGGCTTCTTGCTCTCAAGGAGCTGACACTCTAACTGGCAGAGACAAATAGAAAGCAATGAAATGTTGTATTTAAGTATTAAATAGATAGTAAGGGCAGCGTGGTATAGAGTAGTGTTCCTCAACCAATCCCAAGAACCTCTGCTATTTCTCTTCAAAATTAAAAGTTTTGTTTTAATTTATATGGTCATTTTAAAATTAATAGAGTAGCGATGTATTCTGTATCACTTAGACTATTCCTTCCAAAAAAATTGCTCTGTGATTTCAGGGGCCACATTTGCGCTGATCACCAAACAGCACTGTTTTGTGACTGCGGGCTAATGAGTAAAGGATAGGAATGGAATTATTATGTAAATGTTGCCTTTGTGCTACGAAAGGCCAAATGACATCATGACAGCCTGTGTGAGCAGAGGCTCCACTGTAATGGCTGCATAGAAATATGACAGGACAACTGAGTGTTCTCACAGCACCTATCTAAAAAGAACCTGCTCTGGGGCAAGCAGGTGAAGGTGGTGATACAATTCAAGGTAAAACAACACTATCTATCATACAACATTAATATCTGGATTTCAAGTGTTTGGGTTATATACTCACGTTGTATTTGAATGTTATTTGGTTTTTATTATTGTATAATTAGGATTGTGACTTTTAGGCTTATTTTTGTAAAACACACTTGATCAAAATTATCATTAAAAGAATTTAAATGAATCTATGAGACTCTGTAAGAATTTCTTTTTCCTTTTAGAGAGTTCGGTGTACGACCGAAGATTGAGAACCAGAGGTATAAAGTATGAATCAAATAAAAGTTCAAATAAATGCAATGAGAGCTGCTTTTGAGTCCTTTGGGCAGCTAAAGCAGTGTTGTAACAGGAAGGTTCAATTACCACAATCCAGTTAAAGACCTGACTCGCTTGAAACAAAGTGGGAAATGTAAATGTTTCCATGTGAGGCTCCCTAATGGTGAGTTGGCCTGGATGAGTATTGCTGATTGCACTGGGCTCACCAGAGCCTCTGAGAATAATAATAATGAAAGCACACCTCTAAGCATTCTGTTTTTGCTACAAGCAAACTCTGGTCCTAAGAGCATGAGCATTTGTCCTCAGAAAACTTTTCTCACTCCAATCAGCATCATCTCAGGGACAGAAAATGGAAAACTCTGGCAAGTAATTCCATCCTGTAATTCTGCATTACCTTTGATTAATGAACAGGGGAGGGCAAGCTCCGATGAAATCTGGTGCAGGGATTGGCATCACAGTGTAGATGACTCCATCAAGAAATTATTTCTTTCCTTGGTTTGCAATTGCTTCTACCTGGCTCTTAGTCAGTTGGGCCCATCTTCTTAGGATAATTTATTTTCCTTGCTCATGGTCTGAGACTTAAAGTCAGAGATGAATTTCAATAATTTGTGGCCTCAGCATAAATTTATTTTCATTATTTCCCATAACATAGTTTTTTACCCTTCTTTCAGAGGTTTTCCACCACTAGTATTCCTTTTTCAAAAATTCTATTGTAGTTAAGAATACATGTAAAATTTACCATCTTAACAATTTCTAATTGTATAATTCAGGAGTAATAAGTATATGCACATTGCTGTACAACCAATCTCCAGAACTTTTTCATTTGCAAAACAGAAACTCTGTACCCATTAAATAACAACTGTTTGTTTCACCTTCCTCTGGTGCCTGGCAACCACCATTCTACTTTCCATTTCCAAGAATTTGACAATTCTAGATATCTCTTATATGTGGAATCATACAGTATTTGTCTTTTTGTGACTGGCTTATTTCACTTAGCATAATGTTTTCAAAAATCATACAACTTGTAGAATGTGTCAGGGTTTTCTTCCTTTTGAAGGCTAATTAATATTGCATTGTATGAATAGATCGCATTTTGCTTATCTGTTCATCCATTAATGGACACTTGGGTTGGTTTTACCTCTTGGCTATTGTGAATAGTGCTGCTATGAATATGAGTATGTAACTATCTCTTTGAAATCTTGCCTTCAATTCTTTTGCATATATATGCAGCAGTGGAATTGTTGGATCGTATAGAAACTGCCACACTGTTTTCCTAGTGTCTGCACCATTTTACGTTCCCAACAGCGCACTAAAGTTCCAATTTCTCCTTATCTTTATTAACTCTTTTCTTTCTTTTTTTCTTTCCTTCTTTCTTTCTTTTTCTTCATTCTTTCTCTCTCTCCTTCCTTCCTTCCTTCCTTACTCTCTCTCTCTCTTTCCTTCCTTCCTTCCTTCCTTCCTTCCTTCCTTCCTTCCTTCCTTCCTTTTTCTTCATTCTAATGGGTGTGAGTGATATCTCATTGTTGGTTTTGATCTGCATTTCCCTAATGATTAACAAAGTTGAATATCTTTTCATATGCTTCTTGGCCATTTATATCTTTTTATATATCACTTTGGAGAAACATCTGTTCAGATTTTTTTTCCATTTTTAAATCAGGCTATTTATTGTGTTATTGTTGAGTTGTAGGAGTTCTTAATATATTCTGGATGTTAATTCCTTATCAGATGTATTTGCAAATATTCTCTTTAATTCCATAGTTTGCCTTTTTACTCTGTTGCTTGTGTCCTCTGATGCATGGAAGTTTTTAAATTTTGATATATTTCAATTTGTCTACTTTTACTTTTGTTGCCTGTGTTTTTGGTGTCATGTCCAGGAAATCTTTCCCAAATTCAATGTCGTAAAACTTTTCCTCTATATTTTCTGGTAAGCGTTTTATAGTTTCAGGTCTTCGGTTTAGATCTTTGATCCATTTTGACTTGATTTTTTTTTATGTGGTATAAGATAGAGGTCCAAATTCATTCTTTTGCATATGGATGTCCAATTTTCCCAGCATCATTTGTTGAGGAGACACTGTTTCCCCATTGAACAGTTTTGACACTCTTTCCAAAAATCATTTGACCCTGTGTATGAGAGCTGATTTCTGAGCTCTCTTATTCTATTCCATTGGTCTATATGCATGTCTTTATGCCAGCACCACATAGTTTTGATTAATACAGCATTTTAATAAGTTTTGAAATCAGGAAATGTAAAACCTCCATTTTTTTTTTTGAAGATTGTTTTGGCTATTCAGGGTCCCCTGTGATTTCATATGAATCTGAAGATGAATGTTTCTATTTCTGCAAAAAATGCCACTGATATTTTGATAGGAATTGTGTAAATGTGTAGATTGCTTGGGTAGTATTGACATTTTAACAATTTTAAGTCTTTTAACTAACAAACAAAAATGTATTTACATTTATTTGTGTCTTCTTTTATTTCCTTAAACACTGTTTTGTAGATTTCAGTATACAATTTTTTGACCACCTTGGTTAAGTTACTCCTAACTATTTTATTCTTTTTGATGCTATTGTAAATGGGATTGGCTTCTTCTTATTATTTTTTTGGATTGTTCATTGTTAGTGTATAGAAATACACCTGATTTTTTTGTGTTGAGTTTGTATCCTGCAACTTTGCTGAATTTGTTAGTTTGAGTAATTTAAAAAAAATAATTGGTGAAATCTTTAAAGTGTTCTACACTTAAGATTATGTCTGCAGACACAAATAATTTTACCTCTTTCCTTCAGTGTGTAGCCTTTTACTGATTTTTCTTGCCTAATAGTGCTGGCTTGAGCTTCCAGGACTGTGTTGAATAGAAATGGCAAAAGTGGGCATCATTGTCTTGTTTCTGATATTAGAGGAAGAGCTTTCAGTCTTTCACCATTGAGTATGATGTGAGCTGTGAATTTTTCATATATGGCTTTTATTATGTTAGGGTAGTTTCCATCTATCCTTAGTTTATTGAGTTATTTTATTGTATTATTCAAGGTTGTTGAATTTTGTCAGGTTCTTTTTTATATCAATTCAGATGACCAAGTTTTTTCCCTTCATTTTGTTAATGTGATATACTTACTACATTGATTGATTTGTTAATGTGATATATTACATTGATTGATTTTCATGTGTTGAATCATCCTTGCATTCCAGAAATAAATCTCACACAGTCCTTGTGTAGAATCTTTTTAATATGCTGTTGAATTCTGTTTGGTAGCACTTTGTTGAGGATTCTCTGTCAATATTCATCAGAGATATTAGTCTATAGTTTTTTTGAAGTGTTTTTGTCTGGGTTTGGTATAAGGTTAATGCTGGCCTTGTAGAATGAGTCTGGAACTCTTTAATTTTCTGGAAGATTCTGAGGATAATCAGTATTAATTCTTCTTTAAATGTTTAGCAGAATTCCCCAGTGAAACCCTTTTGGTCCTGGGCTTTCTTTGTTTGACAGTTTATTAATAATTCAATCTCATTACTAGTTATAGATCTGATTCATATTTCTATGTCTTTCTGATTCAGCCTTGGTAAGTATGATATATATTCTTAATTCAAGATCACCCTTGCAAAACTTGTATTTGACTACCAAGAGATTTGATGTGCTAGTTATGGAAGTTTTGAGCACCACTTTACGACATACAGATAGGAACAAATTAAATTCTATTGGGTTTTTGTGTTATTTAAATTTGCCTAAAATTTCTAGAGCTACTTATGATTAAACTACTTCAGGATGGTTGGATTTAACTCTTATCCCACCATTTCCCTATTTACAACCAATTTGTTAAAATTTTAAAAATTACACCTCAGCAATATCTTTCAAATATTCATTCCCTTTCCTAGCCCACTGTCACTTCCTTATATCAGGTCCTTAGTATATCTTGCACAGACTACCTCCATAGCCTCATAACTTGTCTTCCTGCTTCTTCCTGTCCAGCTTTGTCCTCCACACCTTGATACATTTCTGACACTTATATATGATTATATCATTTTTCATGCCTAGGAATAATCCATGTATTTTATCTTCCTATTCCACAAAGTTCAAAATCTTCAGAATAGAAGACTCTCTCCAAGTGTCTGTAACTTGCCCCACTCTAGCCTCATCTACCTCCACTTCTTCCTTGCCACCTACCCCCATTCCAAATTTGTTCCATCTCAATGTATTCCACATTCTATAGAACACCCGAGTTTTTCATTTTTCTGTACTTTTGCAATGTGCTGTTTCTGGGTGGTAAAGTTTCACTCAAACCTTTAGAGATAAGGCAAAAATCATTTCTTTACTGAGACTTCTCAGATGCCAAATGTTATGTCCTTCAAGGTCATGCCCCAAGGCACTTGTAACTTAGTAGAATGCAAGTACTTATGTCAATATGTCTTAAAATTATTATCCTAATGCTCACCCCATAAAACTCTGACCCTTTAAGGGTAGGATATGTCCCCAAATTATCTTTGTATAGAGTGCCAAACACAGTGTCCAGTATATCCACAGTGTCCAAGCACAGAGTACCTAGTAGCTAGCTACTTAATGAATGCTTTTTTTTTTTTTTTTTTTTTTAAATATACAGAGTCTCACTCTGTTGCTCAGGCTGGAGTGCAGTGGCGCAATCTCGGCTCACTGCAAGCTCTGCCTCCTGGGTTCACGCCATTCTCCTGCCTTGGCCTCCTGAGTAGCTGGGACTACAGGCGCCCGCCACTGCGCACAGCTAATTTTTGTATTTTTAGTACAGATGGGGTTTTACCGTGGTCTCTATCTCCTGACCTCGTGATCCACCTGCCTCAGCCTCCCAAAGTGCTGGATTACAGGCGTGAGCCACCGCGCCCAGCCATGAATGCTTATTTAATGAATGTTTATTCTGGGGGATGAATAACATTGAAAAAGACCTGAACTTTATTGCCCCTTCTCCACTGACTATTTATGTGACCTTGGGTGAGTCATTTATCTTCTCAAGGTCTGTTTCTTCATTTGTGAGTGAAAGATGATGACAGATAATCTCCAACATCCCTTACAGCTCTGACATCTTATTATTGCCATTTGTATTTATGCAAAAGACAACCTTAATTATTAAAATAACTTCATTGTCCATGACACTCAAGGAAAACAAAACCAAACCCAAATGTCTTTACCTTATTTGACTTTACATTTCACGTTCATTCTTCAGTGGAAGCATTCTAATCTCCATGAGCACGCCCAATTTTACATCTGTATAATTAATTAAAACGTTATATGTCATTTGTCTAAATCTATAGCTCTGTTTAAATTTTTCCAGTGTTCCAAACCATAGGTTTATAATACCTCTGTCCCTGGTGGAGGCACAAGAGAAGATATATTTTTAAATAATACAGTATTTAATAAAATAATATTTATCATTTAAAATGTCTTACAAGTATCTAATAACACTATAATTTAAAAATTAAGAGTTATCTTTAAAGTCAACTAATTTCCTGTTTTGTGCTCCTTTTCTTTGTTGATTCAGATTTTATGTAGTTTCAAGGATGGTATCACTTAATGTTATATCCTAGTGTTTTCATTTGGCACATCATCAGCAATTTGTACTATTTCTACTTAGACCCATAACTGTTATTTTGGAAGTCTGCATAAGGTTCCTTCACTGGACATCGAAAAATTTACTTAATTATTTTCCTATTGTTGACCAGTTAGGTCACTTTCTTTTATTTAACATTATAAATGATTCTATAACAAATATCTTTCTATACTCGGAATCTTCTTTACTTGAGATTTTTTTCTTAACATGCATTTCTAGAAATGAGATTATTTGATTAAAGAGTAATATTGCTAATTTTATAGTTAAGTTTGGAAATTATCCACACAAGTATAATTTTAGGGGCAATATAGTCCAAATATCTTATTTTATATAGATTATGAATATTTCAATCAATATATTAATTATTTTTCTGAATTTATTGTGTCATGTAATAAGAATGCATTTGGCTGCAAGTAGAGAAAAAAATAAATCCACTCAACAGTGGCTTATACAGATCAGAGTTTAATTTCCTTACATAATAAAAAGTCTAGCAGTAGGTGGACTGTATTGGGCTGGCAACTGCTCAAAGAAGTCATCAAGGACTAAGGCCTGTTACATTTTCTGACTCTTCCATGCTTAGTGAATGGTTTTCATCTTCATGGTTGCAAGATGGTTATTATACTTGTGGGCACTGAGCTCCTCTCTAAGCATGAAGAAGGAAAAGGGCAAAGGACTGAGAGGGCATATTATCTTTCTGTACTAATAAAACACATCCCTAGAAGAAGCTCCATTTGATTACTTAGGCTTTGATCTCCTTGTTCAGAACCAGGTCACAGAGTCACACTTCACTTAAGGGCAGTGGAAAAGAAAGCACTTCATCTTGTACATCTCTATATTCTAGGAAGATGAAGAAAGGGAATGTGAATGACTTTTAAGTTAAAAGGTCATGGCGTTTGCCACTTGACTTTCATTACTCTACGTAAAAAGAAGTGTAGAAGAAAGGAAATGGTTTTCATTTATTACAATTAAATGGTAATCTCTTTCAGGGAAGTTATCTAATTGTATCCATCTTTGAATCCTTAGCATTAGCAGAATGTTCATATAGAAAAGGCTCAAAAAGTTTTGTAATGTGTTGAAACAGTAAATATATGTTCCCTGCAAATCTAAATGGATTAATTAAAAAGTCATATTAGATTAGCATCATTTTCCTTGATAGCATTTCTTGTCTGATAACTTAGGGAAATGCAACAAAAAGAATATTAGGCATAGTTTGCCAACAAAACTTTGTACACAAATACAGGAATGCGGATTCAATGAGAGTCCAGTTGAATGTTTTAATATGGATTTTAATAACTATACACAAAAGTTATTAAATAGTGGAACATTAGAATGTTTAGCACCAAAAGAGTAGGGTCTTTAGTTTTTTCTCACTGAATTACTGGTATATAGAACAGTATATTACAATTACAAGTAGACATTTACTAACTGCCTGTAAAACAAATGACTGTCAGAATGAATTAGGTTTCTAGGAGTGCATTGCACATTCTGATGCCAACTTTATCCTTTTTGGGAGGAAATTTATTGGTGACTTCATTGAGTTTGTTGCAGATCAGGTCTGCTCTTGATAAGTAACCAAGAAAAATAGTGAATGCAATGAATGACAGACTCTGGATCCCAAATACTTTTGCATGAGAGAGTGAGAGTCAGAACACAGCAAGAGGAAATTTAGTGGGAATGCAAGCTAATTCCTCAATTTGCCCCCCACAAACTAGCTGCTCAAGTACAGAATCATTGTAAATTATATATATGGTTTTTGGTACACCAGCAGTTCGAATGAGGAATAATGATAAAAAAATGGAAAGCACTTTATGACAGAAACTGTTGAAAATGACTAGGTTGTCTTCGAAAGTAGTGACTCTTCTGTAACTTCAATTGTTTAAGTCTAAAAAAAAAAATCACATGAAGAGATGCTGTGGGCGCATCATGCATGAGAGAGGGCTGGACTGGGTAATCTAAAGATCTCTTCCCTCCTAGCAATATAATAGTTCTATTTTTAGTTAAATCTAGCTTAGACACTGCCTGTTGAAATCAATTCCTATCAATAGAACCTAAAATATTTTTCTCCATACTAATTCAGCAAGCTCCCACTGTAGCTTCATATTTTTTATGGCCATGATATAAGTCTGACAATCTTCAACTCTAGGTTTAACACAGGCATAGTTTAACACAGACACAGTTATATGTCAGCTAATGACTGAGAACGGCAGTTTAGGGAGCAAGAGGCTTCTCTGACATGTTGACATGAGAAGTAAGACCTGAATGATAAGAAGAATCAGAGTGTATAAGACACGACTTATGTCCCCAGAATGGCTGGCCTCCATCTATTCTCTCACACCCTTGTGTCTTTGCTTGTTCAATGGCCAGCCCAAGCCACCATTGCCATTGCCATTACCCTGTATCCCATCTGTGCCAGTGACCTCAGCCTCCCCCAGTGACTGGATTCCACTGAGATTGCATTAGAAGGAGACTCACAAGTTTGGTGCTCAGGTGCAATCAGTCTGTATCCTTAGAGGTTCCTCCAATCACTAGGGGATCAAGGTTCCCTAGTAGTTGCCATAAAGAGCCGGTAACACAACCTGGAGGTGAGGGTGAATTAATTAGTTCTCTAAGGGACAAACTTCAACCAGTTTTAACAGGAGACAGGAAGACACTGGCAGAGAATCTCCACTCTCTTCTGTGGACAGAATGTTTGTAGGTATGACGACGTAGGTCCTGTCTGGAAGAAGTGCTGGTGACCAAGAAAGCAGGTATGTTGTTTTGTGATGCTGTAGTCATTCATAACTCACCACCTTGAATTTACTTTCCCCTTCTTTTAAGACTTGATTCTCTTTTTCCTTCATTCTTGAGTCCTGGAATTACAACTTCACATAAAGCCTTGGCTTGTAAGTTTTGCCTCAGGATCTGTTTTCTAGAAAACTCAGGCAAAAACAAGCACAATGCAAAAATATGAACCATAGTTCAGGAACTGTGCTCAGGTTCATGGAGGTGCTCAGGTTTCTGCAGTACATTCCCAGGGGCATCGCAGGATATATTAAAATTTTGAAGGAAACTCAGAGATACTTATTTGTTAGACACCATGCATACTACTGGCTCAATGTAGTTGATAGTTTCAACACTAGATTACACTACATTCTTTCAGTGACATCATTATATTTGCAAAGCTGGGTTTTGGTGGTTGCAATTTAATGTGGTATTAAAGAGCAATACCACATGAAAATTAGTGTGGAACAGGAAATGAAGGTGGTGGTGACTAATATAATCCTAAGATGTGAGAGGTTGTGTCATGCCCATTACTATCCCATTGGTGATTGTGGCTGCTTACAAATGAAATACAAACCTTTTTTCTTTCAATTTATGTTTTTTTCAAATAGTTACTAATGTTGTCAAGAAGTAAATGTTTATTGGATTGTTAGCACCTGAATACTTAATAAACATAAGTGTTAGGTTCATCTTCATAAATCTCAGCCTAGAAGTGCCACGAAAAATAATTACTGAGACATTCAGTAAGGGTGGTGTGAACTCAGAAAGTTTGGGAACCTCTGAGGTGGAGCTTTATGGGGAGGCAGGAATAAGCTTAGCATGTGATATGGTTTGGCTCTGTGTCCCCACCCAAATCTCTTCTCGAACTGTAATCCCTATATGTCAAGGGGGGGACGTGGTGGGAAGTTATTGGATCATGGAGTTGGTTCCCCATGCTGTTTTCATGATAGTGAGTTAGTTCTCATGAGATCTGATGGTTTTATGAGGGGCTCTTTCCCCTTCATTCTCTGCTCTCTCTCTCCTACGGCCATGAGAAGAAGGTGTTTGCTTTCCCTTCACCTTCCGCCATGATTGTAAGTTTCCTAAAGGTTCCCCAGCCATGTGGAACTGTGAGTCAATTAAGTCTCTTTCCTTTATAAATTACCCAGTCTCAGGGAGTTCTTTATAGCAGTGTGAAAATGGAATAATACAGCATGTATGAGAAAAGGGATGTTAGGAGAGCTGAGTGAGAAGGTGAGCGACTGCTGGGATGGAGGAGGCACAGGAGAGACCAGGTAGGGCCTTGTAGGCTTTGACAAGGAAGCTCAGTTATCATTTCTGTAAAACATGATACATGCAAGCTTAATTCTGGAAACTACTTCTTCTTTTCTTCCTCAGTGACAACATTTTCAAAAGCTCTATTATCTTTCCCTGGTTTTATACATAACTGAGGTCTCCAAAGTGTGCATATGCATATTTAAATGTGTCACTTGCTTTTTAAAAAACATGACTATGTGTTATTTCTGGAAAATTCCTGAAGTTCCTGAAAACTACATAGATTTAAAAATGTTAGATATAATGTTCTCATTATTATTTGGTCTTGCAGTCTTATCTAGACTTAAGTTTTTTTTCTTCTTTCTTTCAAACTTCACATTGAGGCCCTTTCATCAAGTCTAGCATTTAGGAGACTCAAGTTTGGTATTTAAGACTAGGATGATACCTCTTTTAGATTGAACAGTAATTAATAATAGAAAGGTGAGTTAAGCAGCTCACCAAATGGAGCATGGCTTTGGGCCCAATGATGGAAACATTGTCCATCTGAGGTCTGAGATTATACTTTCAGGTCCAGACACTAGATGTTTCAATACACCCAGAGATGCTCATTTTCTTGGTTATATACTTATGTTACTCAAAATCACATGCAATGCAGTTTCAAAGCACAATGTCAATTTATTTTTGTGATTAGAATGCTTTTGACCCATTTTCAAGGATTCCACTTTTTAGTGTCAAGGAAACTAAGAAGCAGGATGAATAATTACAAGGTTACTTGGCATCACTGAAAAATAGAAAGGAAAATAAATTGTCCAAGAGAATGACTAATATTTTAAGTAACTTCTCAGGAGGCCACCCCACAACAGAATTCATTTGTCTTTTGCTGGAATTATTTGTGCTTCCCAAATGTCTCTCCGTCTTAAGTTAGAGTTAATGTTCAATGTCTGTTTTTTTAAAAACCCAATATTCCTCTGATTAGCAACCCATTAATACACTATTTAAACATACAAATACACACTTGACAGGTCAAGCTGGCTTTTCTGATAGGCTGGGAGACATCCTGTTGGTACGTATTTATTGAATCAGGCAAAACCTCAAGATTCTAGCTAGAGCCATTCAACTGCACTTCACTGTGACCATTTTCTTATGTATCTTTCCAGAAATATTATATTTCTATAGATCTTATTTTCTCCATAAATGATAGCATACTACTAAACACTCTGAGCATGGTTTTTCTTTTTTTGTTAGCATCATATATTCGAGATTGTTTTATCTAATGAATATTAACTTGCCTTATTTATCTTGACAACTCCAGAGAATTCCATCGTTTGGATGAATAACAATTTAGGTGGTTTTCACTCTTAAATTCCTTGTGTATACCTACAAGTATATCAGAGGATGAATTTTCAGAAGCAAAATTGCTTGGTTAATTAGATTATGCATTTCAAAAATGGATAGATACTGTAAAATTTACCATCAGAGAGATTTTACTAGTTAAAGTACATCAACAATTGGAGAAAACATTTGTTTTCATATCCCCCTCATCAATACCATCTATTATCAAACTGTTCTGAAAAATGACATCTTTTCATTATGTTCACAATGATGTATATTTCTTTTCTCAGTCAATAAACACTTCATGATGGTCTATAATATACACACTTATGCTATTATGTTATCTGTTTATTATTATTGAGAATGTAGTGATAAACACATATAGCCTTTATATACATGTGGGAGAAGTGCACACAGGACAGTTGCAGTGGTCCAAGTTTAGTACAATGGTGCAGTGGGAGCTATGGGAGGTACGTCCATCACAATCTAGAAAGGAATCAT
Organism: Macaca fascicularis; assembly: GCF_037993035.2. NCBI lineage: Eukaryota > Metazoa > Chordata > Mammalia > Primates > Cercopithecidae > Macaca > Macaca fascicularis. The sequence goes on along the minus strand of NC_088377.1, from coordinate 179,514,707 downwards.
CAATGGAGGCTTCTAGTGGGGAAAAACATGGGGCGAGACATGTAAACTAAAATCCGATGGAGGTATAGAGTAGTTGGCTTGGCAAATCTTACGAATAGAAGAAGCAAAGAAGAGGAGACAGCAGACTCACACATGCAAAAATGGGAATGGAGAGAGCAGAGAGTGTGTGGGGTTTGCACACAGAACAGTTCAGAATCTCACTGTCATGACAGTATGAAGGGAAAGTGGGCAGTACTCCACCACCCACCAATGTAGCCCTCAAAATCAGTTGAGTTGTTTGAACTTTACCCTAATGGCAATATGACATAATCAGAAGATTTTTAAGTGGAGGCGTGAAAAAGCAGAAGTATCTTGGGGCTCACACTTGAGATTGGATTGGGGAAGATACCGCTGAAAGTAAGTGGGAGTAGTGAGGGGGCTGTCCCAGTAATTGCGTTCAGATGACATTTGCTTGATTTTAGGGATGTGCTAGATATTCATGGATCTTGCTGTTGAAGCACCTAATACACCATATTCCTTTCGAAGACGGGTGCACTAAACCGGGGTGAAGCACAAAGACCACTGAGCAGCCTGGCTTGACTACTGGCTTTGCCAGTTTGTCCTCACACGTGTTCAAACCCTTGAGAGGTGCTGTGAAAACGTAGAGGTGGATGAGGGAAGTGCTTATACAGCACTTACCGTATAAAAAGGAGGGCTTCATACTTGTTAGCTGTTTTTAATTTTTGTTACTTTTCCTCGTTGCACACGGAAATGTCTTTACCTTTATGTTACTATAAGGTACATACAAGGAGAATTACAGAACATGGGTGTTAGAAGAGGTTTGACGTATCTGTTCATTTTCCTAATTTTAGCGATGACAAAATAAAGGGAAAGAAAGCAATTTAGATTTTTGCCAGTCTTAAACTTCTTTGTTCATGGGCACACCACGCCAACCTGAAACTGTTCACTGGTCTGGTTCTCTTATCACCACATACGTGTAGGTTTATAGTTTGGTTACGAACACCACCTTGTCTTAACCGTAGATCGTTCCTGTGTTTGCCGACAGCAGCGATTTCTTGTGTGGAAACCCCTAATTTGGGAAACAATCTGTTTTAAACACTGTGTAGCACATCACTCAAACCGCACAGTTTTCGATAATCTTAGAAACAAAAACTGGGGTTGAGGCGGACAGTTAAATTCTGCAGACACCACAGGCTTGGATTCGTTTCAGCAGTCGGTCCTAAGTGGTTTGAAGCCCCTTCTGGGATGCCTCTTCTCCTTATCGGAACACCGCAGCGGCGCCAGGCGCTCGGTTCCTCAGGACTTCTGCCTCCTGGATTTCCTCCGCCTTTCTGCTTCACCGAGGGCCCTGTGATCCGATCCCATCGAATTAACCGCTGTTTAGCGAGCTTCTGCTGCGCGTAAGGAAGGCGCCGGGCGAGGAGCAAGGCGGGGACGCGGTTCCGGGACGCAGGGGTCCCGGCCCCAGTCCTGAGACCGGAGGTCGGCGCTTCGACTTGGCACCCGCCGACGAATTCGCTCTAAGGTTCCCACCGGCGGCGCTCCTGCTACCTCCCCCCTCCTCTAAATGCAGCTCCCGCTACCTTCCCGCGCCCGGGGGCTGCTGCCTGGCCCCAGCTCTGCTCACTGGAGGGCGGCGGTGGAGAGGGTGCCGGCCCAGCGCCGGCAGCCGGGCTCAAGACCAAGGTGGGCGCCCGCCGGTCCTGGTCCTAGCCTCGCGGTGCAGGACACAGGGCGCGGTCACTCGAGTTCCCCGGACCCTCTCCTTCCGGATGCTCGCTGTCCTTGCCCTGGCGTCCCCAGCCCAGGGGCTCAGCCTCTCCTCCTCTCTCTCCCCCTCCGCCGCAATCCGTCGCCTCTGGGTAGAGTTCAGGTTCAGCTCGGGATTTCGCTCGGGATTTAGGAAGGGGCCAGCGGGGCTGGAGGGCGCGGGCCGGCGCGGGAGGGCGCGGGAGGGCGCGGGAGGGCGCGGGAGGCGGGGAGCGGCGGCCTCTGATTGGCCGGGGCGGGGGAGTGAGCGGAGTTTCCCACAATGCCCCGGTGCGGTGCAGCCGCGGATGGATGCTGCGGGAAGGGGCTGCCATTTGCTGCCCCTGCCAGCGGCGCGCGGACCTGCCCGCGCTCCTGCAGCCGCCGCCGCCGCCAGCGCCGCCAGCCCGCCCGGCCTCTGCAGCGGGGCCGCCTGCGCTCCCTCCGCGGCCGCCGGAGTGGGCGCCATGAACCCCAGCTCCTCGGCGGGAGAGGAGAAGGGGGCGACGGGCGGCAGCAGCAGCAGCGGAAGCGGCGCCGGGAGCTGCTGCCTGGGCGCCGAGGGCGGCGCGGACCCGCGGGGCGCAGGGGCAGCCGCGGCGGCGGGGGCCGCTGCCCTGGACGAGCCCGCGGCCGCCGGCCAGAAGGAGAAGGACGAGGCGCTGGAGGAGAAGCTGAGGAACTTAACTTTCCGGAAGCAGGTCTCGTACAGGTAGGCGCGGGGAGCCGGCAGCCGAGACAGGTGCGCCGCGGCGGGAGACCCACTCTTCCCCCAGCAAGGGGCGCTTCCGCGGAGTTGGGCACCTCTCTGTTTCCAAGCCTCTCTTTCCCCCTTTTCCCCTCTCCTCCCGGGGATGTCTGTCCTCTCCCCATCCTATCATTCCAGGCTGAAGGGAAGCAACGCCGGCTTTGCCCTGTGGCAGGAGAGAAGCACTGGGTCTCTAAGGTCAGAACAACAGAAATTTGTGTGTGTGTGTGTGTGTGTATTTCTCTCTCTCTTCCTTTTCTGTCTCTCTCTCTCTGTCTCTCTCTCTCTCTCTCTTTCTCTCTCTCTCTGTGTGTGTGTGTGTGTGAGAGAGAGAGAGAGAGATGAGAGAGAGAAAGGGTTGCAGACTCAGTGATGCTTAGTTTCCTTAAGAGAAGTCGTCAAAGTTGCCCCTAAGCAGGTGTCATCTTCAACCACCCTTCCCCCACCTTCCAGATTTCGCTGGATGAACCTTTGGCACTAACTTGATAGCTGAGATCACTCCGACAGGCAGAAAAGAATAGCACTATACTGAAGAGAAATCCTTACGGAAGTTGGACCTGCCTCGAAATCCCTCATGAAGGAAGAGTGGGTTTATGTCTGTAGATGCGCCACTGGTTATGGGGGTTCCATGCCTGCGTGCTCCTTGCTTCTCTCCTGGCTGGAGGAGAGTGTGGGGAGCCCGCTGGCAAGCTAGGGGTGAAGGTGAGAGTAGGGACCATATTTGCACCTAAGGATGAGTGTGGGAGCCCTTTACACAAGGACAGTGTGGGATCAATGGCCTCTAAATTAGGATAAAAGATAACCCCACATTGCATTAGAATCCAACAACGAGGAATTAGGATTTATTAAGGTCTCTCTCCCACCTCCCTCTTGCAGGCAAGAATAAAGATATTGACAGGTCTGGAGAGTTGTCGACACTAACCCTACTGCTTGTTGATGTTAAAGGTCGAGGTGATATGCAAGCACAGGTTTACAAAGATGTACACTTGCTGGAGCTCAGACAGTTTCTGGAAAAGGGGTCAGTGAAAACATTCTTGTAATCCTACTCTCTCTGAGTTTGTGTTCCCTTCCCAAAAACCATATAAAGTATGAAGCCTGTCACACCATGTGTTGTTATGTAAGCAAACGCAGATGACAGAGGTGTGTGGGTTTGGGAGGGTGTGTTTTATTTATGGGGGCAGGTGTGTGAATCATTGGGATCCCCACAGACATTGCCTGGCCTGGAGGCCACAGTCACTAGGGCATGTGCTCTGTGTCTAAGTGTTGACTTCTGATGACTCCTAAAACGCTTTCCTGGTGAGGTTGTTGCTTCTGCGTTGCTCGCATGCATTTTGTTCGCTGTGCGCTGAGGGAGTTCCCCACCTGAGTTGTTCTCTTAGTTACTCACACAGATCAGGTCCAAATTGATCTTTCTTTTTATACTTTGGTTTCTAAAAATAGACAGATGATGGGGAGGGGGTAGCTCTAGGGATGTATGCTAGGACACTGGCAGTTCTACTTCCTAGTTATGATGGCCTGTCTGGCCCTTGGGGGAACAGGGACTACATTCAGCCTAATTTAGGAGCAGGGAGTTGGAAGGGGGTGGTGATTACGTGAAGCACAGTGTGGGCTGCTCCTGGCTCATTGGTATTCATCAGAGTCCTCATTGGGTAGGAATATAAAGCCAGAGTTTGCAAGGGAAATCATTTCAGCTTGCCTCTTGGCAGGGGTCATTCTCTGAGCCTCCTTTTTCAAAATGTATGTTGTGTGGGGTTTCGCTTCCTGAGTTGCATGCTCACACATGCACATGTAAGTGTGTACACACACAAGCATAGACATGGACACAGATGCAGCATGTTTCTATAGAAGAAGAATAACATTGCGTCTGCTTTACAATCCATACATAGAGGTGGATTCTACTTCATGAACATCATTTCCTTTTAAATAAAGCTTTACAGTCTCCAATTCCTGCATCAGTGTCACTTCAGGTGGCTGGTTAAAAGTGCTCACCACCCTAGCCTTACAGAATCAAACTGTCTGTGGGTGGGAATTCTTAACAGGCTCCTCAGGCGGTGTTTATACAGACTAATATCTGGGGATTGCCACCCTATTTTGCCCCCAAGACTAAACAATTGATCTTTGAACTCATAAACCCTCCCCAGCCAAAGCAGGCCAGTCAGTCTCAAAGTCAGAGGAAAAGATGGTGAAAAGGAGATGCTTCCATCTGGAGCATATTTGTCCCTGGGTAACAGGAAAGTGTGTCCATTTTGATTACTGTTTCTTATTTGTTTTGGAGTCATGGTGAGTGGCCTGCCCACTCATCATGGCGGCCATTGGTGCTGGACTCCTGCAGCTGGGCTGGCTGTTTTACTGTGGGATGGACAAAGGGTGTGTAAAAAACGAGCAACTTTGTCAGGAACTGAGGGTGGGCTCCTCAGTGAGGACCACACCACCTCCCTTCTGGGGGCACCTGAGGACGGTGTCTGGTGGGAGCTTATGGAGAGAAGGCAGGAAGACACACAGAATGGAGTCTGAGTGAAAGGGCTCAGTTAGGGTATGGAGCATGGCTGCTTGTGTAAGGGGGATCATTTGAGGTGGAGGAGTGGAGATTTGCAGGTAGGCAAAAAATATCTTTTGAAGAACATGGATATTTTTGGAATGAAACTTGACAGGCAAAAAGAAGGGGGCTTTGGGAGAGAGGGTGTGTGTGTGTGTGTGTGTGTGTGTGTGTGTGTGTGTGTGTGTGTAGGGGGGTCTCATCTGCTCCTTCTGTTGCTAAGGAACATATAAGCTAGGGTTTAAAAATAAATGAGGAGTGGGTGGGCATATGCAGTGACTCCTGTCTTTTTAGGAACCAGAGCCCTTTACAAAAAGCCTTTAAATAACCATTTCTGGAGGCAGATTATTCATTTTGCTTGACTTTTACTTTGTTAAGTAAAATAAACTCCTTTCTATACTCCTAGATTTCCCCTCATTATCTTTTCTTTGTTGGCTTTTTTTGAGAACCATTTTTCCCATGAGAATTTTTTCCTTTATTTCAGAATCTGCACCCCTAGAGCAAATAGTCTCTGTCGACTGTAAAGCTGAAGGTTTGAAAAGGCAGTGCAAGTGAGCTGGTACTTTTCTTTTAAAATTACTACTTCGTTTTTCTTTGCAAATTATGGTGCTGCAACAGATACATATGTGTAAATGACTATATAATGTGTAGGAACTGTTTTTTTTTTTTAACTGCTGTAAGAATTCTCATTTAAGTCAGTAAAATAAAAAGCCTTCAGAAACACATAAGGGAGGGGAAGGAGAAGGTAGCTGAAGTTTATTGTCTTTCATGCAACAGGCACTGGGCTAAGCCTTATTGTATATTCTGTCTTAATTAATCTTCGTGACAGTCCTATGATGTGATTATGACTATTTCCATTTTATTGAAAATGAACTTGAGGCATAGAGCTTGAGCAGGAGGCAGAATTTAAACACAGATGACTCCAAAGGACTTTCTCTTTAGACCGCATCACGCTGCTTCCCTAAACATTTATTTTAGGTTTGAACTCTCTCTCCGTGTGTGCATATGTGTATGCACGCATGTGTGCAGTGTGAGTTATCTTCCCCTCATCCATAATACATGACAGCTCATTATCTATTATTATTATTATATATTATTGCATACTTTTTTTGGATTGTGGTCTTTTGCCTATATAATTTTAGGGAACTCTTCTACTACCTCGCAAATATAAATGAATATAAATTCATGATTGCAAATATATTGGTTTTTCTTCTGAGAACAAAACCACCTCCATGCACCTGCTATGAAGATATCCATGTTAGAGGTTTATATGCCTTTAAAAAAATTTACACAGGGTTGTGTAGGTGAACCTAGGTCCAGTGAAGAGCTGGCCCATAGGTACCTCTTTGGGCAGCCCAGAATGAGGGATGAAGTACAATTTTGCTTGTCAGTAGGTCTGGGCAGACCATGACTTACGAGATGTTGATGCCTGTGATTTAGTTTCTCTACTCATAAGCCATGCTGGTAATACCAAACCTTCCTTAAATGGAGTTTTTGGTATGAGATAGAAATAGGAGCAAGGAGTATTAAATGCCTTAGTTTGGGCAACCATGGAAGAAAATGATCTATATTCTTTATAGGTTGATGATTAGAATGTAGTATTTTTGTTTTGTGTTTTGTCCCACAAAGTAAGGTTATGTTATTACAAGAAAGATATCTGAGGAGTTGGAAGCCACGTAGGATAAAATGGATATTGTTCTTCCTTGCATTGTAATCAATAGTGTACGGGGGAACCTTTCTTCTGCTGAATATCAGTATGTAGCATCCTCTTTTGTAAATCCATTTTATTTTGTTTTTATCTGTGCTTTGCACATCTGTTAGATTTTTAAAGACTTTAGGATCAGATTAAAATCTTGGTTCTAATTTAATTCCTTTCTCAGTAATTACTTATGTATTGACTGTTACTTCCTCAGTTAGGATACACACTGGGGAAGATTTCAATTCAACCACTGTCCAGAGTACTTATTCTGTTCTAAGTGATCTTTTAGAGGCTCGGTTTTTACCTGGGAGATTGACACTATTGGGTCCTGTGGAATCTGGGGATAGGGAAGTTGAAGAGAGGTCTTTGCTGGTGTTCAGTTCTGCTGTGGCAACAAACAACAGCATTGCCTCATGGGGCCAAGTTAAATTAGACTAGAGCTAGCTCTTTCCAACACTGCACTTTCTAATCTGAGGAAATGAGGGTTCCCAGTGAGAGCCCAGGGTGTCTACACCCTGTATGTTCATCTGGCCTGGGATCTGAGAACATGTTCCCTCCACAACCCGAAGTTATCCTTGAAGCTGAGTACCTTGAAGTGACACCAGAAGCATCTGGAAGATTGTTGCCTACACGTTGGGCTGTGACATTTGCTTTCTTCCATGGGTATGCGTTGGTAACACTGATCCTGTGGAGACTAATTATTTTTCCTGAGGCCCTATAACTGTAGTTTTGGGACAGTAGTTACTGCAAATAAATGATGGCATGTGAGCTTTTCTTACAGTGGATAACTTTGAAGGAAAGGTCAGACGTAAAATGAAATCTAAGCCATAAAACTTTTTGTCATTAAAATTTAATTTGCTCAAAATGCCTATAAAAATGGGCTAATTCTAATTGTTGGAACTGATTGAAACCTATTTCAAGGCACAACAAACAATGCAGATAATTGGAGAAATAAAAATACCAAGCTAAGTCTGTTTGCCCATAATGCTTCCACAACTCATTGCTGGCTTGTTCACCAGGAAAGCTCCTCGATTGGTATGAGCTCAAAAGCATCCACTTGGGGTGATAGGTGGCTGGTCTTCCCCTGTCCTCACATGGCACTTTCAAATAGCTTTGTTAGGACTGAAGTGTCATTTTCTGGTCTGGGACTTAGACTAGGGTTTGGACTTGGCATCTTTCTGCTAATCTCAGACAAGCTATGTAACTCCTTTGAGGCTCAGCCAATGTATTTCTAAAATGAGATAATAGTAATGCCTAACTTACAGGTTTGTTAGGAAGATTAAATGAGTTACTTTATTTGAAGGACATGGCATAGTGCCCTGCACAGAGTTAACTTGTGTACTTATTACCATTCCCCAAACTAAGTTGTTAGCTCCTTTGAAGGCAGAACTTGCACCTGATGATTTGAATCGATGACTCGGATTTTTCTTGCTCGGTAGGTGTTGGATAAGTATTTATTGAATAAATACATTTCATTGGCATTTTAAAATAAATTATTACTGTTATTCATTCTCGGTTCATCTCAATTGTGAGTTTCTTTTCTACAAAGAAACCTCTGCCTTTTTCTTATTTACACTTTGTCCAGCAGCTCAGGACTGTCTTTCTGTTTACAGCTTCCTGTTTGCATACCTGCATCAGCCATTTAGCCAGCTGTTGGAGGCTGGAGAGGGGTGGCAGAAACTCTTACTTAACCAGCTATTTGCAGCTTGTCAAAGAAAAGGCCTTAATTTGCCTTCTGAGTAGCACTAATTAGCTCTCCGGTTCTCTTTCTGTCTGTCTCATCCCTTTCCAAGGGGCAGCATTGATTTTCTCCTCAGGGAAATTTCTGTTGACTTTTCCTTCAGTGATTAAAACGTAAAAATGCAGAAAAGGGCTACCCAGCATTCCTGGAGTCCTGACCATTGTCTAGCCAGCCGGAGGTCACTCCAGCCACCTCTGTTCTATATTACTTCACTCCCCCTTTCCTTCCAACTCTTCTGATTGACTTTGGTGAAGAAGTTATTTTAGGAAGAGTGCATTCATCTGCTCAGTGACTCTAAGCTTTTGCTTTGTTTTTAACCCACTTAATACAATCTTTGGAAAAGCACCAGCTACTTTTTATTCATGTACCATACAGAGCACTTGAAGAATGGCTCACGAATGTCCTGACTCCCATAGTGTTTGGGGAGAGGCAGTATGAGCACTGCTTGGGTTACTTTAGAGAAAATTTAATCATCTTGTGTGTGCCTATTAGCTGAAGGAGGGGGCTGTGATTGGGTAGAGGTGGGAAGAAAGGTCTTTGCATATGAATGTTAATGTTCTTTCCTTCCAGCCCTGAGTTTTGTGAGCCTTTGAAATAAAGCAAACAGCTTTTTTTCTTTTCTTTTCTTTTCTTTTTTTTTAAGGCAACAGCTTTCTAACGGGCTTCTGTCATTCTTGCATCCAACCTGAGTTTTGCTGAAATGGAAATTTGCCTTTAGTTTTCTAGACTCATAAATAATGTTCTGATAAAAGAACCAATTCTGGTTTAAGCTGTAATATTTATAGCCTGGCTTTTGTTAGATGTTGGGAATAGCATTCAAAACAGTAATATTTAAACCACAATTAAATTTCATTTTTCTTACCTTTCAATTACTTGAGAGGTAGAGGATAGTAGTGGTGAAGAGCCCTGCCACCTGGGTCTAAAGCTCCACCTCTGCCTGCTGTGTGCCTGCACAAGTTACTTAACCTCTCTGTGTCTTAATTTCCCCATCTACAAAATAGTGATGATAGTGGTACTCATCCTGTAGAATTATTTGACATTTAAATGAGTCACAAAGTACGTGCTATATGTGTGTTTGTTAAGGTGGTGTTATCTATACTTAAGTCCGGTTAAGGAGCAGATTTGTGTATTATTCTTCAAAATACAGAACATCAGTCAAATGTCAGCAGCTGGTGATAAAATTATTCAGGTAATATGAAAATGAGAGAGACATAGACTTAAGAAATTTAGCTGACAGGTTTTGGCATTCTTTAAGATATAGAATATGTAATTTTTATTTCGTAACTTATTAAAACACAGTTCATTGTTACTAGGGGATGTGAAAAGGAGAAAGCTGCTTCTTAGTGCTTTGGAAATTGGAGCGGACAGAAGGCAGAGGTCGGAGGAGACAGGCACAGTCAGTGTGCAGAGGAGTCAGGTAGCAGCAACCCGAACTGCCGGCTGGTCATCTGAAAGCAGGAAGCCAGACGTGGAGGGTTGGGTGAGAGGGGTCTCCGAGCTTTGCAGTGTCAGGAATGGATAAGCTGATAAAGACCGAGGTACTAGAAACAGAGTTGTCCCCTGTGATTCCAGGACAGAGGTTATTTCTCTTCTGGCCTGTCTTGATGATGTCTGCTTTGTACACGCAGACAATGGCCGGCTGGCATGCCCTGGCAATCACAGAAAGAAGCTTCGCAGATGCTACCTGCCCTGGATTATTTCAGAAATGGAAGGCGCAGCCTTCTGGGATGTTCCATTAGTTATTTCAACCAGGCCAAACGGCAGAATATATTTTAAAAGATGTAGATGGTTATTAAATATTTGTTAGACAAGTAAAACTGCTCAGGACTGTGAAATAAATGTTAAGGAGGTGAATTCATTTTTGTTTTCCTTAAAAAAGGCAAAGATAAGACAGTTGGACTGCTTTTGTGTATCATGTAGTCTTTCAGGAAATAGCTGGAAAATAGATTCCTTGAAAGGACCAAAGTACATTTTTAAAATGTGTCATTCCTTTGTACATGGGAAAGATGTCAGGTTTGTAGGGAAAAATACATTTTTGCTTTTTAAAAAAAACTTGAAAGCAATTTGTTGAAAGATAAAAAGAGCTTTACATAAGCTTATATGGAAGCGGTGGGAAAGGGTTCCATGTATCATTTAGAGACAAACTTCTGGAACATTCCTCAGGCTGAAAGGCCTGAGATCTCATCATTGTCCTAATGGATGTGTCAGAGTTTGAGACAATCTCTTTCAGACTGAAAGCATTCTCTTTAAGAGTTTTGAAGGAAGAGCCTGTAATCCCAGCACTTTGGGAGGCTGAGGCGGGCGGATCACAAGGTCAGGAGATCGAGACCATCCTGGCCAACGTGGTGAAACCTTGTCTTTACTAAAATACAAAAAAAATTAGCCGGATATGGTGGCGCATGCTTGTAGTCCCAGCTACTCAGGTGGCTGAGGCAGGGGAATCACTTGAACCTGGGAGGCGGAGGTTGCAGCGAGCTGAGATCAAGCCGCTGCACTCCAGCCTGGCAACAGAGTGAGACCCCGTCTCAAAAAAAAAAAAAAAAAAAAAGGTTTCTCCCTTTTAAATCGGCCCCCTCTCAATGCAAAGACTAAGGTGTGGCATGTTTCTTTTCCTTTGTAATTGAAGCACCGTCCTCAGCATCTGAAGTTACACAGGAAGCTGCCAAGCATGGGCTTCCCTGACAGCGCACAGCCTCGGGACTGCTTGGCTTTCATGGCTGTCTTCATCAGCTTGGGCTGTTGTAACAAAGTCCCATACGGGCGGCTTCTAAACAACAGACTTTTCTTTCTCATCGTTCTGGAGGCTGGAAGTCTGAGATCAGGGCACCAACATGGTCAGGTTCTGGGGAGGGCCCTCTTTGGGGCTGCAGACAGATCTCTTCTCATGGTGTCCTCACAGGGTGGAGGTAGTGAGGCTCCTGGGGGCCTCTTTTTAGAGGGGCACTCATCCCATTCATTAGCACCCCACCCTCGTGACTGAATCACCCCCAGTGGCCCCACCTTCTAGAACCATCACACTGGGGGTGAGAATTGAGAATTTCAACACGTGACTTTTGGGAGGACATAAACACCAGCCCCCCCGCCTTTTTCTCACAATATCCCAGGAAGCCACAGGCACCACTCCTCTTGTCCTTCCCAGTGGCCTCTGAAGGCCATTCCCAGAGGCAGCGAAGGCCATCCGTGCACTTCCAAGCTTTTTGTAAGTGCAGCTCAGAGAAGGAAGAAGCTTTTCTTGGTTCAAATACTGACTGCAATGATTAACTTACCTCCCTACCTGTGAATATTAATCATTGTAAGTTACTGATTTTGCCAAATGCTTACACTGTATCAAGAGTTGCTAAATATTTTACATTTGGGATTTCATTGAACCCTCAATCAAGTAGGGACTATTATCATTTCCATTTTACAGAGAAGGACATTGAGGCTTAGCGTTTAAGTAACTTGCCTGCAAGTCACAGAGCCAGTTAAGTGGCAGAGTTAAGATCTGTGCCCATATTTGCATATTGCTTATTACTTCCCGATTGCAGCTTTTCTTGTCCTCTTTTCACCCTTTCCCATTACCCTTTCTGTGTGCAAATAGCCATATTTTCACAATCTAGTGGTTTATTAGACCAAACTCTCTTGAGGAGAGAGACCCATGTGTTTCATCTTCATGGACCCAGCCAGACCTCACACAGGACATAGAGAAAGGCCTTGACAAAGGTTGATTGACTGAGTGGATGAACATTCTTTTTACGTCTAAGCATAAAACTTAGCTCTGTGAATAATCATGTGCTACTGTCAGTTGTAGGGAGGCCAAGATTGAGCTTTCCATGGTGTTTTTTGTAAAAACTATATGAATTTTCCATTGCACGAGACCCGGGAATAAATCCAGTTTCCTGGGGCCAAGAAATGATTATGGGGATTATAGACTGGTATTGCTCCTTCTAAATTCTACCTTCAGTACAAGACCTTGTGATTTGTTGTAATCATAGTGGAACTTGAAGGGAGGTGATGGTACCATGCGTTGGGGTCCAGTGAAGAAGCTCGGTTTAACTTATGTGCACTTGACATGTCCGAAATGGTGTAGTCAGCCCCATTTGATTTTTACAAAAGATATTCTTAGAAAAGTCTGGTCTTTTACCTTTAGCTCAAGGACCTGTTTGAGCTGCAAGTCTTTGCAATATGAGTTTTTCCATAACAACATCCTTCAGAATTCATAAGTATGTTCATGAGTGCAGTTAGAGACACCTAGAAAGTTCCAAAGGAACATTTTGAAAACCTGAGTCATTCTTTCTCATTTGAAGAAAACTTTCAGAATTTCTTAGGAAAATAAACCTCTACTTCAAAAATAAATGCCCAAGCTATTTAAAGATTAAAACAGAAGCTTTCTATGAGCCAGCGTGGAATTACTTATAACAAAGTCTAAGGGATTTTTTTAAAGACAAATTTCTGGAGATTTCTTAAACTGTTATACTGAGTAAATTTAGGCACTTAATAATAATAAAAATGTGTGCGGTGCTTTCACGGCTTACCATTTATAAACTCCTTTCACATAATCTAACTTTACTCACAAAACAATCTTAGGCAACCCCGTATTGTTTTCATAGGCATTGTACGTTTAAGGAAACAGTCACAGTAGCTAAGCGACTTTCCCAAGGCCACGTGCCATGAGGGACATTGCCAGGTTCAGGCTGGTTTTCGGATCTGAAGTCTCATACTCTTTTCACTGCAGGATGCTGTTTCCACACATGAATCTATGGAAAGATAGCACCATTTCCCTCTCATTAATTTTACTTACTTGAATTAATCTCACTAAATGGACAAAGTTGGCATCAATCACTAGCTGGCATTCTAAATCCATAGCGCATCGACGAGGATGACCTCATTGCATTGTCATTACCCTTCCTGTACACATGAAAACATGAAACTGCAAGTGTGATGGTATATGTTTAACACTCCTCTTACTGGAGAAAAAGAAAAAAAACAGGTAGAGGTAGAGTTAGGCTCTTTCTTTGCATTAGTTGCTAAGCAGCAGCCATTTCATTGTAAAGGAGATTCAGTTCAAGTAATGGCACAGGTATTCCAAGAATAGTATTTCATTTTTATAGCAATTGCATTTCAGGCCTCCAGAAAGCATATGCTTCTGTGGCTCAGTGATTTTTAGGGGAAGAAATAGCCACCTTAACATATTTGTTGAACATATGGAGAAAATTCAATATAGCTGATCACCTAATAACCAGACTTCCATGAGGCGCATGCAGTTCACAGGGGCAGCAGGTTCAGGCTACCCGCAGTTTGAAGGATTTGGAAGTCTCCAGAAAATACTGTTGACAAACAAGTACATTTTGAGGTGGTGTTTGACATTCACCAATACTATCTCAATGAAATACGCTGGGTAATTTAGAATTCTAAGGGTATTGAAATAATATGGTATAGAACAAAATTTTGTTGTTGCAGCCAAGGGGTTGGGTGGTGCCAAGATTTCATTGTATTGAGCTTTTGCTGGCAGCTGAAAGCTCTTCAAAATGAAGATAGAAAATACGGTACAAGTCTGTTTTACCAGAGACTAGGATTGCAACCCCTGCCTTTTTTTGTTTTCCATTTGCTTGGTAGATCTTCCTCCATCCCTTTATTTTGAGCCTATGTGTGTCTCTGCATGTGAGATGGATCTCTTGAATACAGCAAACTGATGGGTCTTGACTCTATCCAATTTGCCAGTCTGTGTCTTTTAATTGGAGCATTTAGCCCATTTACATTTAAGGTTAATATTTTTATATGTGAACTTGATCCTGCCATTATGATGTTAGCTGGTTATTTTGCTTGCTAGTTGATGCAGTTTCTTCCTAGCATTGATGGTCTTTACATTTTGGCATGTTTTTGCAGTGGCTGGTACCTGTTGTTCCTTTCCATGTTTAGTGCTTCCTTCAGGGGCTCTTGTAGGGCAGGCCTGGTGGTGACAAAATCTCTCAGCATTTGCTTGTTTGTAAAGGATTTTATTTCTCCTTCAGTTATGAAACTTAGTTTGGCTGGATATGAAAATCTGGGTTGAAAATTCTTTTCTTTAAGAATGTTGAATATTGGCCCCCACTCTCTTCTGGCTTGTAGAGTTTCTGCTGAGAGATCTGCTGTTAGTCTGATGGGCTTCCCTTTGTGGGTAATCCGACCTTTCTCTCTGGCTGCCCTTAATATTTTTTCCTTCATTTCAACTTTGGTAAATCTGACAATTATGTGTCTTGGAGTTGCTCTTCTCGAGGAGTATCTTTGTGGCGTTCTCTGTATTTCCTGAATTTGAATGTTGGCTTGCCTTGCTAGGTTGGGGAAGATCTTCTGGATAATATCCTGCAGAGTGTTTTCTGACTTGGTTCCATTCTCCCCGTCACTTTCAGGTACACCAATCAGACGTAAATGTGGTCTTTTCACATAGTCCCATATTTCTTGGAGGCTTTGTTCGTTTCTTTTTACTCTTTTTTCTCTGAACTTCTCTTCTCACTTCATTTCATTCATTTGATCTTCAATCACTGATACCCTTTCTTCCAGTTGATCGAGTCAGTTACTGAAGCTTGTGTATTTGTCACGTAGTTCTTGTGTCATGGTTTTCATCTCTATAGGTCGTTTAAGGACTTCTCTGCATTGATTATTCTAGTTAGCCATTCATCAAATCTTTTTTCAAGGTTTTTAGTTTCTCTGTGCATGCACACATATGTTTATTATGACACTATTCACAATAGCAAAGACTTGGAACCTACCCAAATGTCCATCAATGACAGACTGGATTAAGAAAATGTGGCACATATACACCACAGAATACTATGCAGTCATAAAAAAGGATGAGTTCATGTCCTTTGTAGAGACATGGATGCAGCTGGAAACCATCATTCTCAGCAAACTATTGCAAGAACAGAAAACCAAACACTGTATGTTCTCACTCATAGGTGGGAATTGAACAATGAGAACACTTGGACACAAGAAGGGGAACATCACACACTGGGGCCTGTTGTGGGGTGGGGGAAGTGGGGAGGGATAGCATTAGGAGATATACCTAATGTAAATGATAAGTTAATGGGTGCAGCACACCGACATGGCATATGTATACATATGTAACAAACCTGCACATTGTGCACATGTATCCTAGAACTTAAAGTATAATGAAAAAGAAAAAAAATTTCAATAATAAAAAAGGAGTAATAATAATAAAAAAGAAAATATGGTGCAAGACGAGCATAATTCATGGAGCTCAGTTTATCAGAAGGATCTGAGTGCAGAGGAGGATGTATAATACTTAATGTCCCAATGGGTACGTGTGTGAAGGGGTGATGTCAACATACAAAGCTGTCAGGTGCTATATTTTTCTGATTGAAATACTACTATTAATTTTGAAGGCAGATTGATCTGTGTGTGGAAGCCTGAAAGCTTGGAAGCCCTTGGCCCTGCCTTTTAAGGCATTTCGGCCATCTCTGTGGTAATTTGCCAAACTATTGTGAAACTTATGTGTATCTATACAAATGTATTTTCTTCAGATAACTGCTTCATGGGAGTTATTAAGGGAGCAAACTTTGTTGTTTTCTAAGAGTGTGCTGCATAATACTCCTCCTCACAATTCCCCTCAAGATATTTGAGAGAAAATGCCCTTTTCCGGGAGCAGCTGGGATGCCTGGAAGCTTGTTTTTAATTTCCAGTAAGTTGCCCTCCCATTTAAGGCAAAGTACTTCTTCCAGGAACTAAAAGAAGTAATACATGGATGAATTCACAAATGGTGAATGGTTATTCCCACTGTGGTGATGAGTTCATTAGTATGGTTGGTTTTAGCATCTCTCAAACAATGAATGCCTCTCGTACATGTTTCATCACGCACTTTTACAATGACTCAAAACAGCTTTAGCAAAACAGCACTTGTGTTATATGAACCCATTATATAGATGGTGAAATCAAGACAAGGAAGGCTGGGGAGGAGAGAGCTAAAACGTTGACTTCCCGGCCTGGTATGAAACCCACAGAAGTGCAAGATCCTAAGTGTCTTTCAGAAAAAGCGTATCTGGGAGGTGCTCGATAATATACCTTCAACATTAATATGAGGTCTTACTTGCCAGGAACTGTGAAGTGCTTTACATGTATGGTTTCAGTTAATTCTTATCACAACTTTATAAGGTAGATGCTTTTACTATCCATAGCTTTACAGAAAAGGAAACTGAGGCACAGGATAATGAAATAATATGTCAGGGCCTCACTACCAGCCAACGGTGGAGCCAGGGTTTGAATTCCAGAACTCCCTATCTAGTGCACTTAACCATTATTCTGTGCTATATTCCTATATGCATCCAACACCCTGTTTTTCCTTTTAGGAATGACCTCTGTCCTCTTGTGTGTAGCCTTGTGGGGCTGTACATCAAGGTGCCTGGCTCTCCACCATGGTAACCAATAAGGTCTTTGGAAGCTGTTGTAGGGGGCTTCCTCTTACCACCCTGATAATACCTTAGGGCAAGTATATGACTTGAGCTTGGACAACCAGCCTCTCTTAGACTTGGACTCTTAAAGGATTGTCAAAGGGATTGCCAATTTGTTCATATCCACTGGCAGTGCCCTGGTAGGACAATTTCTGCTGCTCTGGTTCCTGTCTTTATTCTAAGCATGTGTCGTGATATGGTTTGGCTTTGTGTCCCAACCCAGATCTCATCTTGAATAGTACTCCCGTAATTTCCACATGTTGTGGGAGGGACCCAGTGGGAGGTAATTGAAGTATAAGGATATGTCTTTCCCCTAAGGATCTTGTGATAGTGAATAAGTCTCATGAGATCTGATGGTTTTATCAGGGGGGTTTCCCTGCACAAGTTGCCTGCTGCCATCCATGTAAGACATGATTTGTTCCTCCTTGCCTTCCACCATGACTGTGAGGCCTCCCCAGTCAGGTGAAACTGTAAGTCTAATAAACCTCTTTCTTCTGTAAATTGCCCAGTCTCGGGTATGTCTTTATCAGCAGTATGAAAACAGGCTAATATAGTAAATTGGTACCAGGAGTGGGGTGCTGCTGAAAAGATACCTGAAAATGTGGAAGCAACTTTGGAACTGGGTAACAGGCAGAGGTTGAAACAGTTTGGGGAGCTCAGAGAAGACAGGAAAATGTGGGAAAGTTTGGAACTTCCTAGAGACTTGTTGAATGGCTTTGACAAAAATGCTGATAGTGATATGAACAATAAGATCCAGGCTGAGGTGGTCTCAGATGGAGATGAGGAACTTGTTGGGAACTGGAGCAAAGGTGACTCTTGCTATGTTTTAGCAATGACTAGTGGCATTTTGCCTCTGCCCTAGAGGTTTGTGGAACTTTGAACTTGAGAGAGATGATTTATGGTATCTGGTAAAAGAAATTTCTAAGCAGCAAAGCAATCAAGAGGTAACTTGGATGCTGTTAAAGGCATTCAGTTTTATAAGGCAAGCTGAGCATAAAAGTTCAGAAAATTTTCAGCCTGACAATGCAATGGGAAATAAAATCCCATTATTCAAGCTGGCTGCATAAATTTGCATAAGTAATGAGAAGCTGAATGTTAATCACCTAGACAATGGGGAGAATGTCTTCAGGGCATGTCAGAGGTCTTTGTGGCAGCCCTTCCCATCTCAGGTCCAGAGGCCATGTGAAGATGGTTTCATGGGCTGAGCCCAGAGACCTCTTGCTTTGTGCAGCCTATGGACTTGGTGTCCTGTGTCCCAGCCACTCCAGCCATGGCTACAAGGGGCCAAGGTGTATCTTGAGCCATTGCTTCAGAGGGTTCAAGTCTTAAGCCTTGGAAACTTCCACATGGTGTTGAGCCTGCAGGTGCATGGAAGTCAAGAATTGAAGTTTGGAAACTTCCACCTTGATTTCAGAGGATGTATGGAAACACCTGGATGCCCGGGCAGAAGTTCACTACAGGAGCAGGGCCCTCATGGAGAACCTCTGCTAGGGCAATGCAGAAGGGAAATGTGAGGTTGGAGCCCCCACACAGAGTCCCTCCTGGAGCATCACATAGTGGAGCTGTGAGAAGAGGGCCACTGTCCTCCAGACCCCAGAATGGTAGTTCCACCAACAGCTTGCACCATGCACCTGGAAAAGCCACAGACACTCAGTGCCAGCCTGTGGAAGCAGCCAGGAGGGGGGCTATACCCTGCGAAGCCACAAGAGTGGAGCTGCCCAAGACCATGGGAACCCATCTCTTGTATCAGCATGACCTGAATGTGAGACAAGAAGTCAAAGGTGATCATTCTGGAGCTTTAAGATTTGACTGCCCTGTTGAATTTCAGGCTTGTATGGGGCCTGTTGCACCTCTGTTTTGGCCAGTCTCTCCCATTTGGAATGACTGTATTTACCCAAGGTCTGTATCCCCATTGTACCTAGGAAGTAACTAGCTTACTTTTGATTTTACAGGCTCATAGGCAGAAGGGACTTGCTTTGTCTCAGATGAAACTTTGGACTGTGGACTTTTGAGTTAATGCTGAAATGAGTTCAGACTTTGGGGGGACTCTTGGGAAGGCACAATTGGTTTTGAAATGTGAGGATGTGAGATTTGGCAGGGGCCAGCAGTGGAATGATATAGTTTGGCTCTGTGTCCCTACCCAGTCTCATCTTGAATTGTACTCCCATAACTCCCACATGTTGTGGAATGAGCCCAATAGGAAGTAATTGAATTATGGGGCGGGTCTTTCCTGTGCTGTTCTCATAATAGTAAATAAGTCTCACAAGATCTGATGGTTTTATAAGGGGGAGTTTCCCTACACAAGCTCTCTCTTTGCCTGCTGCCATCCATGTAAGATGTGACTAGTTCCTCCTTGCCTTCTGCCGTGATTGTGAGGCCTCCCCAACCACGTGGAACTATAAGTCCATTAAACTTGTTTTTCTTCCCAGTCCTGGGTATGTCTTTATTAGCAGCATGAAAACGGACTAATACAGATCATCAGTCTTTCTATTCATTGTGAACTATCCAACATCTTCCTGATAAAATTCCTTTTGCTTAAGTTAACTAGGTGGTTTAAAAAAAAGTCTAACTGATAAAATATCATTGGCAAATAGCCCACCAGCCTCTGCTTGTGAATGTCCTCAGTGCCAGAGAGCTCTTGGATACATTAGGGGGATAGTTACACCATTGGTCAGTTCTAATTGTTAGAGAGTTTTTGTTATAGGATAAATGAATATATTATCATTTAGTGAATACTTAGTATGTGTTAGGCGCTTTGTTGCCTCCTTCTTGTCGTTCTCTTGTTTAATTCTCACAACAACTCTGAGTAGTTATCACTATTGTACAGATGAGAAAACTGTGTCTCACAGAGGGGAAATAATTTGTTTTAAGTCAAAGGGCTATTAATTGATGGAGTCAATTAATTTGATTCAGACTCAGTTCTAAGTCACCCAAAGCCCCTATTTTTTCCCATTACATTCTGCTGTCTTCATGTTGAGTCCGAAACTCACTCCTTAATTTTTTTTTTACAATTTTAATATTACATTGTACTTCTGGAGGACATTCAGGATAACACCCTTTCCGTTTCTGTGTAACAGGTCAAATATTTGAAGTCAAATATTACATGCCTCTTTAGCTCTTGTTTCTCTAGACTGAACCATCTCCACTTCCATTCTATCTCTTATACAAAAGTGATTTTCAATCAACTTCATTTTTCTGGCTCTTTCTAATTTGACAGCATCCTGGGTTATCCATGGCTTTCTTCATAAAAATGGAGCACTAAACTAGAAATGTGGTTCAACCAAGGTCACCATTAGCATATATGGTGCCTTTGTTCAAATTAGAAACAGGTTACAAATCTGAGATGCATGAATTTACAAAAGTTCTCCTGCACTCCAGAGCATAGTCAGATCCAGTTAGGACCTCTCCTGTGGTGGGGGGCACTGAGGCTGGGTTTCTGTCCCCATCTGCTCCTCCTTTGGATTCCCTGGTGCAGGATACAGCTATACACCATAGGCATAGCTTTGGGGATGTCATTAGCTTGCTGTGACTGTTGGTTGTGGATATGGATTAGTATGGGTGTGGACCAATTGCTGTGAAATTCATTCCAAAAGTTGAATATCCAGACTTCCAGTTCAACAAGTTGCTGATAGTATTTCCAAAGTTTTGCTTAGGTTGCAACCATTTCACTTAAGACTGGCCGTTTTAACTTGGCTAAATGTTTACTTGGCTTGTTTCCTACTTTTTTCAGATGCCAAGCCCTTCTAGAATGTTCCACATCCATCCCTTCCTCTGTCCATCCATCTGTTCTTCCTTCCTTCTCTTTCTCTCATTTTTCCTAAATAAGAAGGGGCAAGCTGTCTCTTAAGTTCTATTTACTATTATCTCTATTTTTCAGACTTATGCCTGCATCGTCCTCCTTTTGACCCTGCTGCTAGTGGAGAAATGCCTGTGACGAACTCTTCCAAAAACTGGCTTAAGCTATTTGAGAGGTTTTGGCGAACTTTCTTTCAGTGAGTTGACACAAAGCCAATAAAGAAATCCCTGTGGACTTTGGCTAAAATTATATTTGGTGGCCAAGAAGATTACTTATTTTATCCAGAGGACAGCATTTTACTATTTCAAGTACAAAGGCTGTACCATTCAATACAGTAGGCACTAATCCCATGGGCCTACCAAAACTAATTAAGTAAACTAAATTTGAAATCCGGTTCCTCCTTCATACTAATCGCACATTGAGTGCTTAAGGGCCATATGTAGCTAATAGTTGTGGTGCTGGACAGCACAGATAGAGAACATTTTCATCATTGTGGAAAGTTCTATTAAACAGCACAGCATTGTGGGCTTAGTGTCAAGATACTAATTTATCAAAATTACAGAAGCCTCAAGCCAGCCATCCTTGAATGATAACCTTGAATGATAAAGTTCTTGAATTATGAAGTCAAGTTCCCCAAGTTAAGAAGTTGTACTTTCTTTTTTATTCTTTTTTTTTTTGTTGTTGTTGTTGAGATGGAGTCTCACTCTGTCGCCCAGGCTGGAGTGCAGTGGCACGATCTTGGCTCACTGCAAGCTCCGCCTCCCAGGTCCACGCCATTCTCCTGCCTCAGCCTCTGGAGGGCTGGGACTACGGGTGCCCATCACCACGCCTGGCTAATTTTTTGTATTTTTTAGTAGAGATGGAGTTTCACTGTGTTAGCCAGGATGGTCTCGATCTCCTGATCTCGTGATCTGCCTGCCTTGGCCTCCCAAAGTGCTGGGATCACAGGCGTGAGCCACCGCGCCCGGCCAGAAATTATACTTTCAGGGTGTAACTAGGAAGGTGAGAGAACTGTAGACAGGAAAGGGAGGGAGAGTCCTCTTTGGTGTTCCCCATCATCCTGCCTGTCCTGTGTTCCCCTCCACACCACAGTGGTGACTGAGGATAAGGGTAAAGACAGAGAGTTTGTCTTCTCTTTCCTTTGCAAACTGCGTCTTTCTCTGCTTTGCCAGACGTATTGAGCATTAGATGTAAGAGAATGTGTTCTGTAGCTTTTGGGTGGCCTAGCTGTTTTGCCATCTAAAATAGTTCATCTTGTGGTGGCTGCACTTGGAGATAGAATAAAGGTTATGGGAAGAGCGTTATGGCTTCTCTAGCAATTAATTCCTAAAATTTGGGTAAGAGGATCATTCAAGATGAAGGATATTAACTTGGAATGTGGACGTGTAGCTTCAAGTTACGTCTGTGTCACAGAAATTGTTTCTTATGCTCTTATATTATTCTTAACATCAGTTCCCATCATGTTCAATAAATATTTATTGTAAATTCACTAGGGAGGCATAGAAGTAAATGCATGGACTTACACTTTTACTGTGGCTCCCCTGGTTCCTAGGGGAGAGACCTTAGGAAGCTGTGAAAAGAGCTTCAAGGACAGAGCAAAAGCCCCAGGAGAATCTGTTTGTGTTTGTGTGGATTCTATCTGGTGCTTTGAACTGCCAATATTGCACACAAGGGTGTTCTAAAAATAACTCAAGTAATGTGCATTCTCTGCTGAAGGGAGTGAGATAATTTGTGAGGATGATGAGAAATGAAAAAAGGAGAGAAGCTTTAGAAGATGAGAAATGAAATACATGCATCTCAATGGTCTCTGAGGCTCTTCCACGCACTGAATGCTTTCGTTGAAGTCTTGGTATTGAAAGCTGGGAAAAAGTACTTTAAAAAAAGGCACCACTGGGAGAACATTGGGGTTTTCTCACCTGTTTTATAGCATGAGAATTCCTCTCGATAAAAACTTACCTATGTTGTAAGAATAGATATGGAATACTAATTTGTTATATGTGCAAAACACTACTTCAAGCCCTTGGTGAGGAATACAAAATTGAATAATAAATGATTTTTACCTTAAAGTTGTTTCAAGTTGCTTATTGGAGAAAGAAATAAAAAAATATATAGCCCACTATGTACCAAATACTATGCTAAGTGCTAGAAATAAAAGAGAAATAAGAATCTCTGTTATCAAGAATTTATGGTTTGGTGATAGAGAGAAGCAAGATACTGACCTGTCTACAGGGTGATAAATACAAAGATAGCAGGCGGTCAGCAGGCAGGATGGGGGAGCTCTGAGAGAGGGCACTTATGTCTGAGTGGAGAGTGGAGGATCTGCAGCCAGTGATGGTTAAATGTGCCTCGAAGGAGGAAGAGAAGATAACCAGATGGAGAGAGGAATTAAAGGACTTGTTCATGTCATTGATTCAATGGAGAAAACATACTCTGGGTTCTAAATGGCAAACAAGAAACAGATTTATAGGACACGGTCCATTTGCTTCTAATCTCTCCTGAAAAGCTCTCAGAGTAGATCATTTGAATATTTGAAGGAATGAAGGGTTTTAACAGGTTCCACTAACTTAGAATTCCACACATAAATGACCTTTACTAGAAGTTATATCTGTTCTGTGCTTTGTAGACATCAGCAGCTTGAACAAAGGTAAAGCAGCAGGCATAGCATGATGCACATGATTGTATCTGGATCTGGGTGATAGGAACACAAAAGTGGGAGAGGTTAGCTCTGTTTGGGAGAAGTTTCCTTGGAGCACTGACTTTAAAGGGTTGGTGGGATTTCAATAGGAGGAGATAGGGATACAAGGAGGGAGAGTATGGAAAGTGTTCCAGGCAGCAGGAATTGTATGAGAAAGGACACAGTGGTAGAAATGTATGACATATTTGTGCAGCAGTGTGAATGGTGATGAAGTAGTTTGGGTTGAACATAAGGATAGAGTGGAAGATAAGGCAGGGAAGGTTAGTTAAATGCTCATTATGGAGGACTTTGAATGCCATCAGAATAATTTGGATTTTGTAGTTAATAGGGAGCCATTGGAGGTTTTCGAGCCTATAAGTGATGCTCCGTACTCAACTGTGGGGAGGTCCTTGTTTTCTCTGAAGCCATTGCTGGTTACCCTGCAGCCAGAGTCGCTGTTATAGCTGCAAATCATTCCTGTGCAAGTGACACCTCTACCCTGCCCTGCCTCCAGACACGCCAGTATAGACAAGAACTTTTCTTTCTCCTCTAGCACATGAAGAAGGAAGGGGGACCCCTGTTCTCTCTGCAGGGGCCATGGTGGCTGAGAACCAGGCTCTTCTCATGCTGTAGGAACAACAGGAAGTAGGGTGAGTTTCTAGTCTCAGATGAGACTAGAGTTTGAACGTGAAACTCATTTTTACATAAAGGAATGTAATAAATGGTGTTTAGATTTGATGCCATTCATTAACACTTTAGCAAAATAACATTGTCCTAAGTTCTATACATGTAAATACACAGAAAATTCTGGAACGTGGCTTGCCTCTGAGCTGGGCACTTTCTCTCTAAACTGTTTGCATAGGCCGGGCGCGGTGGCTCAAGCCTGTAATCCCAGCACTTTGGGAGGCCGAGATGGGCGGATCACGAGGTCAGAAGATCGAGACCATCCTGGCTAACACGGTGAAACCCCGTCTCTACTAAAAAATACAAAAAACTAGCCGGGCGAGGTGGCGGGCGCCTGTAGTCCCAGCTACTCGGGAGGCTGAGGCAGGAGAATGGCGTAAACCCGGGAGGTGGGGCTTGCGGTGAGCTGAGATCCGGCCACTGTACTCCAGCCTGGGCAACACAGCGAGACTCCGTCTCAAAAAAAAACAAAAAACAAAAAACAAAACTGTTTGCATAAACTCCCCTGCATCCCCCTCCCCCCACCAAATCACATCATTGGACTTAAAAAAAAATGAAGTGGATGGTTTTTTCCCCCCAGATTCCAATACCTAGAAATCATTGAACAAATGAATAGGAGAAATGTGTGTTCTGAATTTATTAGAAAATAGTAGTCAGGCAGCTTAAACATTGTTCACTGTCAGAGGGCTGTGTTACTGTCTAACACTGTTACATGAATAGAGATTGGCTGGACCAGTTAATAGAAATACAGATAATTTTGCAGCTAAGAAAGATTTGCTTTTAGCGGCAAACCACACACTCTTTTCAGACATAATCTTCAGTAAATGGAGTGCAACATTGTGGAGGAAAGTCAGTGTGACCAATTCTGACTGCTGGCTTTCAGGCCTGTTCCAGAAGGATTAGGACGATGGCCGGCTTATTCTCTGCATTATGTACATGCATTGCAATGCCTGAGAGCTGGCTCACCCTCTGTATTTTGGAGAAATCATCTTTTTTTCTCATATAAATGGAAAATAGAGAAACATAGAAGAGAGAGCAACTTTGAGATCAAAGTATTATTAATAGGCAGGAAGAACTAGAGTCTCGGTTTAAGGCCACCCAGAGTGGTCTTAGACCCCCAGGCCCACATGACCTGCCTGACTTGGAGATACAACCTACAAACTGATTTCATGATTAAGAAGTTAAAAACTTGATTTTTCAACTAAATCCATGGTTGATAATTTGAAGACTACTAAGCAATGTCATAATTCTAGTCAATAATACTAAATTCAAAGATGTAAAACTTCATATTTTTTTCTTGTTACTTGATAAAGGCAGTTTTATTTTAAATGAAAAAAAAAGTGTGTCCCACAATTTTCTTTCTTGATAGCCTTCATTCAAAAAGGTTTAGTTTTCATTGCCCTAGATTGACAAGGACATAAACAAATTCAGAAAACAAGTCTGTTAATGGGTCACCATCCGTCCATGTTAGAAAATACTACTACCTACCACTGAGTGTGTGTGTGCATGTGTATGTGTGTTGTGGGGGGTGCATGCCTGTGTAAATGGGCATTATTCGTGTCACTTGCTAATCCTCGGATAGGTCTCATTCTCTCTGATCCCCAGTGTCCTCATCTGAAAAATGAGGCTAATGATACCTATTTCCCAGCATGGCTGTTGGTGCTGAATGGAATAATGTGTGCACATTGTAAATGTTATAGCCCTATAGTCATACAAGATATTGCTGTCACCACCACCGTGCTTCATCACATGTATGCCATCTGCCATGGGATAATGTGAAGACCCTATAAACTTCTCAGGGTAATGAAATTTCTTCACACCAGCTCTGGAGCATAGGTTTATAAATGGTACCGATGGTTTTGGAGATGTGCAAGTGCAGTTATGTGAGGGTTGGCCAGCTTTTGGGTTTCATTTTTAAATATAATATTTATTTAGCCAAAGTAATGTATAAGCAAGACTTAAGGCATAGCTCATAGTTAGAACTACAGAGCTTTATTGTGGAAGACAGTGGGGCAATTCCTCAAAGACCTAAAGACAGAAATACCATTCAATCCAGCAATCCCATTACTGGGTATATACTCAGAGGAATATAAATCATTCTGTTATAAAGACACCTGCATGCATATGTTCATTGAAGCACTGTTCACAATAGCAAAGACATGGAGTCAACCTAAATGCCCATAAATGATAGACTGGATAAAGAAAATGTGGTGCATATACACCATGGAATACTATGCAGCCATAAAAAAGAATGAGATCATGTCCTTTGCAGGCATGTGGATGAAGCTGGAGGCCGTTGTCCTTAGCAAACTAACACAGGAACAGAAAACCAAATACTGCCTGTTCTCACTTATAACTGGGAGCTAAATGATGAAAACACATGGACACGTGGAGGGAAACCACACACACTGGGGCCTTTTGGAGGGTGGTGGTGGGGAGGAGGGAGAGGATCAGGAAAAACAACTAACGGGTACTAGGGTTAATACCTGGGTGAGAAAATAATCTGTACAACAAACCGCCTATGTAACAAACCAGCGCATGTACCCCTGAACTTAAAATAAAAGTAAAAAAGAACATCAGGGCTTTAAATAAAACTCCATAGTTCCATTTTCTCTTTTTTATTTTTATTTATTTATTTTTTTGACGGAGTCTTGCTCTGTCCCCCAGGCTGGAGTGCAGTGGCACCATCTTGGCTCACGCAACCTCTGCCTCCCGGGTTCAAGCGATTCTCCTGCCTCAGTCCCCCAAGTAGCTGGGATTACAGGCATGTGCCACCACGCCCGGTTAATTTTGTATTTTTAGTAGAGACAGGGTTTCTCCGTGTTGGTCAGGCTGGTCTTGAACTCCTGACCTCAGATGATCCACCTGCCTTGGCCTCCCAAAGTGCTGAGATTACAGGTGTGAGCCACTGTACCCGGCCAGTAGTTCCATTTTCGATGTCTCTCCCATACTCTCATTTCTTCAGAGTTGCTATGATATATTAACTGTTTCTTCTGGATTCTGCGTTTGTATTTATACATCACATGCTACTAGCCACTAAGTGCTGTTTGGTAATTTTTCTTAACTGTCCCTTCTAAGGTGAGGATTTAGTAGTTCTCTTTTTATGCCACCTTTATGTATCTCTTCTTCTATCCTTCCAATACATTCATATTACAATTTTATTTAAATCGTTAATAAATGCTTATATTATCGTGACTTTGTAAATCTTATCCATAGCTGAATCACCCAATGTGCTATCAAACTTTTTCTTTCTTGTATTATTGGTCTCATTTTAAAACTTATTTTCATATGGACTTACTCATGATTCTTCCACAAAGTTCTTAACAGAATAATAAATGTTTTATTGCATTTAATTGTATCAAATAATGAGTCAGTTTCATGGTTTTTCTTGTAGACTTAGCGCTTCTGGTTCCTTCCATCATCTTGCCCTGTCTGCACTGGTTTTTTACATAGCTTCCGTTCTTCTCCAATACCTTGACATTCTTCTGGCATTTTCCTCAGGCTGATCCTCTGACTTCCAGATTTTCTAAGCTCACCTCTTTTCTGACTTATGCCTTGTTTGATGGAACAAACCATTTTAAGAAGGAGAACAATAACACCGGCCTCCTCGATGAGGTTTTTCCCCAGGAACTTTCTTCCTATTTTTAGGTGACCAAGTTGGAAAAGTTTTTCAGGATGTGAAACATCCCGCGGGAGCTTCTTTGCAGAGGGTACATGGGAGTTAGATATTTAGAGTCCTTTTATGTCTGAGAATATAGATACATTTTACCTTCACACTTGACTGAGAGTTTTTCAGGTTATGGAGTTCTAGATGGGAAATAATTTTACCTCAGAATTGCGAAAGCATTTCTGTGTTGCTGCTGTGCTTACAGAGCCACAGCTGAGAAAAATTGCATCCTAATTCTCAATAACTTTACATCTTTTTCTTTCTCTCTGGTTTATTTTTAACATTTTTCTCCCTTTATATGTATTGTTTAGGAATTTCAAAACTGGTGTACTTTATATACGTACATCTATTCATGGTTTGGGGACCTTTTTAGATCTCTTTGCTTTAAAATTTTTTAATGCCAAGAAATTTTCTGGTATTTTTTTTTGGGGGGGTTGGGGGAGAATATTTTCCTCCTCCCCAATTTACCAGTTGCTTTTTTCCTGGAATTTATATTAAATAGCTAATATATCTATTGAACTATTCCTCTGAATTTTTTTTTCTATTAAAGTTCTCCTTTACTTTTTATTCTGCTTTCTGGGGGATTTCCTCATTTGTTTGCCATCCTTTCACTGGATTTTTAATTTTTTTGTGATCATACTTTTTATTTCTACAAGCTCTTTCTTGTTTTCTGAGGTTCCTTTTTGTTTTATTTTATTTTTGTTTCATAGCTTTAATATCTTCTTTTATTCATTGAGGGTATTAATAATAATTTTTGGATGTTGTATTCACCCTACATTAACTCTGTTTTCTTCAAAAATTTTCTTCTCTTCATGCTGATAGCTTCTTTTTACATTGGAGACTATTCAAATGTCTGATGATCCAGTAATATTTAAGAGAGAGGCCCCAAAAGGCTGAATGGAAGCTCGGTGTGCATGTCTGTGACTTACGCTTCACTGTGGGGTCCTGGTTTGTTTTATTGAAAAAACCCTAAACTTTAAGCATTTTCTGTTTAGTTTCCTCAGAGAAGAATCCTCCACTTTCCTTATAAGAGTTCTATGTCTAACTATCTTTTTTCTGAGGCTGAATAAAAATTATTATTATTATTTTGGAGACAGAGTCTTGCTCTGTCCTTCAGGCTGGAGTGCAGGGGCATGAGCTTGGCTCACTGCAACTTTCACCTCCTGGGTTCAAGTGATTCTCCTGCCTCAGCCTCCCAAGTAGCTGGGATTACAGGCACCCACCACCATGCCTGACCAATTTTTGTATTTTTAGTAGAGACAGGGTTTTGCCATGTTGGCCAGGCTGGTCTCGAGCTCCTGACCTCAGGTGATCCACCTCAGCCTCCCAAAGTGCTGGAATTCCAGGTGTGAGCCACTGCTCCATGCCCTGAGGCTGAATTATTATTATTCAGTGGATATACTTTCATCTGGCTCTCTCTGCTTTTAGTGGAGGGTCTCACACTCAAACCCAGCTGTGGTTGTATTTTCTAGTTCTCTCTGGTGTAGCTTTTTTAGAAATTAAATCTCCAGTCTCATAGCTGTGTGTGTTACATGGGAGTAGCCACAGCTGCTCAGAATGGGGGTTGAATTACTCTCTAGAAAGGATTTTTCCTGTTTTTGGCTCCTCCTCACATTGGCACCTTCAGCAGTACCTGATGCCTCCAGTTCCTGAGCTTTTCTGGATCTCTGTGGGGTGAGCCCACCTCTTTTTGTTTGCTGCTCCCTCCTTAACACATTTGATTTCCGGATTTCTCTATTCTGCCTGCGTTCAGCTCACTTCTCCGCTTCCAAAAAGGTTGTCGTCATCTGTCTCTTTTATTGTCATCTCCTGTTTTCTTTCTTTCTTTTTTTTCTGATGTATGTCTTTTATTTCCTTGACTTTCATCTTAGTGGGAGTTTCTGGAGCGAGCTGGGCTAAAAGTATGTGTCCAACTCACCATAGTGACCTGGAAGTTGCTTATTCTGTTTTGCTTTACAGCAATAGAAAAGTTAACATAGTCGTATATTTCTTCAGAATTTTTAAACAGACAATGTTGTTCTTAGTTCCTCTTACTTCTAAAGGATTTTTAAGAGTTTTTTTAGGTATTTCGTCTTTCCCAATTCTCTGTGACCGGGGCGAATTGGTAATTTTACATCTTTTTTTTCAAGCATTCCAAGTAGAGGAGGCACCCCCTGTGACTTCCAGTGGCATTCTGCAGCAATTAAGTTGCATTCATTCAGCTCATCATTTACCTTGCAGTCATCAACTCCTTTCAAAATATCCCTTTGATTGTCAGTAACTACGAAGGTGGAGCCGTTGGTTTCTTCCAGGAACAATGCTCTTCTCTGTAGCCCGTGTTCTCCCAGTTTTCTGGGAAGCCCTGAGACTTGTCATTCTCCTAGCAGCTCAGATGTCATTCTCCTCAAACACCCAGAGTTCATTTAGCACCAACGAGGTGCTCAGTGTGGGGTTTCTGAGGGACTGTCACTGGGGAGAGGCTGTTGCTAATGAGGTGCAAATTGGCAGCAGCTGGGGAGGAGCCGCTCTCTCCCGCTAGGGCTGCGCCCCAGGGGAGGAGGGGAGGGTTGTTCTGACATTTTCAGAGGAGGTTGGTGAGGGGCTGGAACTGGAGACTCCTCACCCTTTAGCAAGGCCTGATGCCTGGCTGGGGGAGGCCCTTGCACCTTGCTGGGAGGCTGGTCTGTTCTCACACAGCCCTACCTCCAGAGTGCTGCCAGCTGGCTAATTTCTTGGCTGGCTTTTCTGGCTGGCTTTACTTGCAAGCAGGAGAGGCCATGATCAGACACTGGGTTTTCCCAGACATTGGAGAGACAGCCAGGAAGACCCACAGCCCCCAGAGACACTGTCCTTGGGATTGGTATGCTAGAAGGTTATGAGGTTGGGGTTTGGTGGTGGAAGAGAGATCACTGTAGCAACTGTTGAAACAAGAACGCCCATCCGTCTCCCCCAAGCATTTGTCCACCTGTTCTGCCTGGAAGAGCCTCTTATGCATTAAACTGTTCACCTGAGTGCTCCCACAAGCCGTGCTTCTCTGCTTCTGCAAGGTGCAGCGTGCTCACAACCATTTTCATCTGCAAGGGTCTCTGCCAGAGCTGTGGCAGAGTTGTCTGTGGGATGAATCAGAAACTATGTTCTGATGGAGAGAAAATGGAGGGCAGTGGGTGGATGTGGAATGTTCAGTAAGTAGTTAAATGGCTTTATGTCTCCTGGTCTGTCTGACAAAGTGTGCTGACTGGGGCCTCCTGCTGTGAGATTCATTTGGGTGATCTTGAGCAAATCTCTTAATTTCTCTGACTTTAGCATCCTGCATCTTTTTTCTCTTTATCTCATTTTCTCTAACTTTTTAAGGAGCACACTGAGTGCTAGCTTAGATGCAAGGATGAGCGAAATGAATCAAATGCAGTCCCTGTCCTCACAGAACTCACCTTCTGGTGGAAGAAGGTGGACATATAAATAACATAGACTTACACATGATGAGAAATGCACTATGTGAAAGGCATGCAAGAAGTGTCATGGGATGATGAAGGAAGGGGCAGTGATGCTCTCTGAGAGGGTCAGAGAATGCCCTACAGTGGTAGTGACATTTGAACTAGTTGTTGAAGACTGATTCCATAGGGGGACAAAGAATAGTTATGGAGGTTTGAAGAAAACATGGTGTATTCTAGAAAAGGTGAGTTTGTTTGTTGACACTAGCATGCATGTGCAGGATGAACTGGCAGGCTGTGAGGCTGGCAGTGGACGTAGAGTGCTTGCCATACAATGAGTTTGGATCTCACCTTGTTGGGGGTGGGGAGTTGTGCTGGGCTGTGCAGAGAACCATGATCATTTGCTAAATGAGTAGGCTGGGCTATATGATCTTTTAAGATCCCTTGTAGTCTAAAGTTCTTGGATTTTCTGTGTGGGTACAAAGCTGTGGGTCTGGGAACACAGCTTCGTTGAGGAGTGTTATCTGGTGTAACGTCTGTGAGTAGGTGTTTAAATGTGGGCTGTACTCAATAGCTATATTAAGAGGTAGCATCAAGCAGGGAGTGGAGCACCAGGTTCCCAGTTAAGCTGGAGTTTAAATATGCAAGTCTTGTTTCAGCCTTTGATCATGCTTTTGACCATGGCTAAAGCACTTGATCTGTCAAAGAGCCTTAGGATCATCACCTGTAAAATGGAAATTTCCACTTCTGTGCAGTTGGGAGGGCTTTTTGTAGAAGCTTTATTTGATAATGATTTTTCTGTTGCTTAGGTCATTTGAGGGGAAAAACATTATTTTAAAGTTTAACATTATTTCTAATTGTCTTATAAACTATCAACATACATGGAAATAGAAGTTATCTGTGTATTGATTTGTGTGTAATACACTTATGTTGAGTTTTTCCTGAGTTTTTGATCCATAGATGGAGTAGGAATCCAGTGGGAGTAGGAAATATGGGCAAAAAATGGTGGGAGGGCTGGGCGCAGTAGCTAACGCCTGTGATCCCAGCACTTTGGGAGGCTGAGGCAGGTGGATCACCTGAGGTCTAGAGTTCGAGACCAGCTGACCAACATGGTGAAACCCCATCTCTACTAAAAATACAAAAAAATTAGCTGGGCATGGTGGTGCACAGCTACTTGGGAGACTGAGGTAGGAGAATCGCTTAAACCTGGGAGGTGGAGGTTGCAGTGAGGTGAGATTGCGTCATTGCACTCCAGCCTGGACAAAAAGAACAAAACTCCATTTCAAAAAACCAAAAAAAAATTTCTGGGAGATAGGAATATGTGCAAAAACTGGTGTCTCAGGAGCTCACTTCATGAGTGTACAGATATACAAAGCTTTACTGAATGGTCCACTTGAGCCATCTGAGGGGTACACTTGTGTGGTTAATGACACATTTCTGGACTCCTAAGTATTAGTTGATGCTTATTGAACTTTTGACCTAGAGGATTATTATGGAATGGAATCATGTGATGAACAGTTTGGGCCAACTTCAGAGCAATTCTAAATCTCTGAGTTGCCTGTTTGCTTTTGGGTTGGGTATATTTTCTTCAATTTTGTCTTAGAAGGTTTTTAGCTTGGTAGCCTGCCAGCTTCTCAAAATATTCCCAGTTAGCTCATCTTTGTAACCAAATGGAATAAACATTTTCTGTATGATTCTCATGCTGTAAGACAATGTCATTGATAGTGTGTAGCCAAGTAAGGGTGAAGCCAAGAAGAATATTCAAAATATGGAGCAACGGGTAAGGTGTGAGCATGGACACTGGTTGTGGATGACTGATAAATTCATACTAGTACATAGTGTCTGATGTTAGCCCCTGCTGTGGCTAAGAAGGCCTGGGACACACATGCATAGGAGTAAAACAGATGTGACATATTAAAGACAAGGCAAGAAAGGATAAGAAATGCATGGGAAGGTACCTTTTAGCATTGGTCTCACTCAGATACAGTTTGCATTCCCTACATTCATAGGACTCTTATCATTGAAATAATCCACTGGTATCTGCAGATTGGTTTTCCAGTAGGAGCAATGGTCAGTGTGACCCACCAAATATCTTCACATCTGGTCGGCAAGGGTTTTATTGATCACTAGTGAAATTATGACCTTGGTCTATGACTATAGGACTATATTGGAAGGTGAGTCACAATTTGACGACAACAGTCTTTACTTTGTTCTGTACACATAAGAAAAGTACTCATTGAAGAGTACTTTTTCCTGATTCTGAACTCAAACGTTTTGTTGTTATTGAATGTATGTCGCTTATCACCTTTAGTATTATTTGAGAGTTATATGTATATATATCTTGTGGCCTCTAAACAATTGTTAAATCCTGAGGGCAAAGTAGTTAATTCATTCAATAAATATTTATTAAGCACCCAGTATGTGTCAGGCACCTACTGTGTGTTATGGGCACTGAATACAAATGAATTAGACAGTGAGGCACTTTGAATTGATGACACTTTGAATTGAATTGATGAAAGGGAACTGTTCAGTTGAAGAGGGATGGGAAGGGTCTTCTACAAAGATCAAGAGGTAAGCATAAGCAAAGGTATGGCCATGGGAAATGACCTGGCTGTAAGGGAAATGAAAAGCAAGTTGGTAACCCAGAAATATAATATGATCAATTGGGTCAAGAAGTGAGACTAGAATGATAACAGTGTTTATTACTTAAATTGTCATTTAGTGTTACTATTCAGTGAGGGAGATTTTGTCACAACTCCCAGGATGTTACTGGCATCTAGTGGTTAGAGGTCAGGCTGCTGATAAACATCCTACAATGCACAGGATGGCCCCTCACAACAAATAACTCTCTGGTCTAAAATGTCAGTAGTGCCAAGGTTGAGACTTCCTTCTTCAGATCTTTTTACATTTGGATTGCATCGTTCAGGTCTTAACTCAAAAGTTCCTTCTTCAGCAGCTTCCTTACCCCAATTGTCATATAAAAATTTGCCTCTCCTTCTCTGTCACTCTCTATTACAAAACCATGTTTTTTGTCTTTATACCTTTTGATACCATCTAATGTTATATTATACATTGGTTTATTTTTATTATCTGTCTCTCCTCTTTTAAAATATAAGCACCACAAGGTCTTTGATTGGTTCACTGCTGTATCTCTACAACTTAGAATAGCGTGAGGCACATTGGAAAATGCTTGGAAAAGTTCAATATATGGGTGTTCTAAGTGGAAGAATGACATAGATTCTGAGTTGCTGGAATAATAATAGTAGTTAACATTCATTTTTACCACTGATACTAGGCACTGTTCCAAGTATTTTGCATGTATTAACTCAATCCCCAAAACAACCTCCAGGGGTAGGTATATGATTATTTCCGTTCTACATATGAACCAACTGAGAAAGAGGTTATTTTCCCAAGATGTACAGCTAGCAAGGGGCAGTGTTCAAGAGGGAAAATGCCCAAGATGATCTTGTGTATTTATTCACACATGCTTTTTGTGGCTATTAGTCTGAGAATGCTACGGGGAGTTGAGGGTTAAGGGACTTGAGAATTGGATTTGAGGGGTTTCAAACAATGCATCCCAAAACATAGATGGATGGGAAAAGTAATGAACTAAATGTTGGTCATATCGCACTCAAGGGACTTGTGAGCCATCAAGGTGAAGGCTAACATGAAAAGGATTCTCTCATTCAAGAGAATGGTCTCAGATGAAGTGTGGAATTTGTAATGGGAACTGAAATCATGAGAGCAGACTTGATTATTTAGGGACAAGTTGATGATGGGAAGAGAACCAAGGAACACCCCGACATCACATTAATATGTGAGGGTACCCATAATGAAAATAGGAAGAGCAGTAGAGTCACATTTCAAGTTCTGCTTTGGGCACAAGCTTCTGTCTAAAGTCTCCTTTCTCCCTTGTAGAACTAATCTTTTCTCTCTCTGTTCTACCTACAGTATTTTATATTTTCAATGTGTTAAGTGACATAAGGGAGGTATTAGATAATAGCTAGTGCTGTGAGTCACCTAAGCCCGCAAACTTCCACAGGCCTGGATTTTCATCTTCGTTCACATCCGTGTCCCTAGCATGAACATCCATGGCTGACATCTAGTAGGCTTTCAATATTAATAAATAGATGATGTTAAATATGTGAATTAGAAAATGTTTATTGGGAGGCTAAATGTATCATTTCATTAGAAAATTTGTTTGTAACCCACATCAAAAGAAGAAGAAGAAATTTGTAGAACAGTGAACTTTTCTGTTGTTTTTTCGATTTCAAAATAAACTCAACCCCCAACTTCTTAGACAAGCCATTTAACTAATTTCTGAAAGGGAGCAGCTAATCCAGCACCAAACCCTGTGCAGAAGCTGGGCCAGCCACTCAAATTCTCATTCTGAGAATGACCAGATGTGTTGGCTGCACATATGGAAGACAAGGCTCTTGAATTCTCTCTCCTCTCGGGTGGCACATGGTGTCTTCTCTTTCTAGCTGCTCCAGGACGAAGGAGGGGGGATGAGTTTTTAAAAGATTCAGGGGAAGGAATCCAATTTCTGGAAATATCCAAGAAAAGTAGTAATAAAACCAATAATTTTACTTTTATGAACCAAAGGTCAATATTATTTAGTGCTTTTTTATTTTTTACTGGGAAGCAAAAAGAGAGCCGATCTTTTGGGTAATTATTGGTATTTCCATGTTTGCAGCAGGATTCAAGTTAGCCAAGGAGAAGCATAATCTTTCATTCCCCAAACTGGAGATGTCTTGAGTAATCCAGTGGCAGGAATTGCTGCTGAAGGAGTGTATTTTCTTTTAGTTCATCTGCCTTTTTGACCTAAAACCAGTGTACCTTTTTGTTTTGTTTTGTTTTAAAATATATGTGATATACGTGCATGGTTTGTCTACGTCTGGAATATTTATAGGCTCATATTCCTTTCTATACTCATTCTCTGGCAGGGGTGCTTATAACATTTAATAATACCTACAGAGTCTGGGGTGTTTCTTAGTCTCATTTCAAACCTCAATGTTTGTGCCCGGTTGCTTGGAGCAGCTCAAGTCTCTGAGGTTATTTTCCCAAGATGTACATCTGTCAAGGGGCAGTGTTCAAGAGGTATAATACCCAAGGTGATCTTATGTATTTATTCACACATGCCCTTTTTGGCTATTAGTCTGAGAATACTATGGGGGGTGGGGGGTTAGGGGCTTTGGGAATTGGATTTGAGGGGTTTCAAACAATACACCCCCAAACATAGATGGGTGGGAAAAATAGGGAACTAAGTGTCAGTAATTTAGTTCATTATTAGCCTCAGAGAAGCCAGAAGCTGTCAGATATTCAAGAGTATGAGAGATTCACCCCTTCGAAGAGAAGGGGAGTGGATGACGGAATTTGAATCCTTTTTTGGCATTTCTCTACTTTATAAGAACACATGACGGTGTTCCATTCCAGTGCAGAGGAGCTGTTCTTAACTCTTAAACAGAAAGCCCTGCTGTTAGAGAACAGGCTTCGTGAAGGCTCCTGTAAGTGGGGTCATCCTGCTCTCTGGGTGGTTTCCTCCCCTCATTCCTCACCTTCACCCATCACTGTACTTGCACATCCATCCCTTCATTCTGCTCTGGAGATCCTTTGGAAAGGGAGAATAGAAAGGGCAAACCATCGATCGATAGAGGCAGTAAAGCTGTCCTTTGGGGTTTCACAGTATGTCCTGTACTATTTTTGTGTTTAGCAAAAATCCATTTTGCCTCATTATGAGCCCGTTTTCCCTTGGGCTTTCACTTCTGAGATTATTTCAAGGGAAATTATGTCTATATATTAGTCTCATTTGCCCACATCTCACTCAATAACTATTAGCATTATTAGATATCCTGAACCAGGAAGTTGCATTTTGCCAGCACTAAATGCAGCTTGAAATTCTAAGATTCAATTTGGAGAAAAATCACTACATTTGAGTGGGTTAGAATCTTGCCAAAAATGCATTTTTCCATCTGTCTCATGGCAAAAGCTCTTTTAGGATTTGAAATTTATAGCTAAGGACTTCCAGTCATCTTTGCAAAGTGGTCTGGAACTAGAGAATATAATCAGACTGGAGGTACTTGGGAGCAATCCTCTGAGGTGGAGGAAGAAGTTGACATCAGTTTCTTTCTGTTTTAAGTTTGTTGAATGGTAGACATCCTCAGTATCGAATGCTGTGAAGTCAGCACCAGCACACTCAACACCCAAGGGGGTGGTTCACAAAGTGCATCCACAGCCCTGCCACGCCCAGTGTGACATGACTCGACGTGATGATTATGGTCACTTTCACTCTTTCCTCCTGACCTGAATCTGCCTGGGAATATGAACATTGGGTTCATCCTTACTGACCTAATTTAATATATAGGAAGAAGGCTGTCAGCTTGCCAAACCCAAACAAGAAATCAGAGGCCAAGTCAGGAGCTGGTTTTCAGCCTCTTCATGGATGTGACCTGGGAGAAGTGATGCTCCGGAGAGTGACTGTCTGCACTTTGTCTTAGCAGTGCCGATACCTGTGAGCTCTAGCGCCATCACCAGTGAGCACCGTACCTGGTCCCCCTAAGTCTGTTCCTGTGTGGGTGGACCCTGTCTCTTAGGGTTGTTCTTGGTCTTTACTTTCTTTAAACAGAGGAGCTCCCTTCCTTCTGATTGCATATCAGCTTGTGTCTCTGGCATATTTTCTCAGGGTATTGTTTGGGGCTGTGCTTTATTGACATCTTCACCATTTCTGCTGTTCTTGCAACTGATGCTTACTGTACTTCGGTGCATTGTGCAGTAATGATTTGAGAGGTGCAGTCTTCTCTTTTACACATGTAAGACATCCTGTATTGTTATTGCCTCAAATATGACTGTATGCCTAATATTACACAAAGGTGCAACATAGCTTAGTGGGTAGATCCCAGGCTTTAAAAAGTCAGCCTTCTTGGGTCTAAATATTTATCACTTTCTAGGTCTGCGGAGTCGGGCAAGTGATTTGAAATCTCTTGGCCTCAACTTCCTTCTTTGTAAAATAGATATATTAGTATAATCTGTCACTTTGTTTTATTGTGAGCGATGATTAAATGAATTAATATATGGAAAGGGCTTGGAATACTGCCATTTATGCTTAAAATATCAAATTTTAGTTACAGTGATGATGCTGGGGGCTCAGCATAATGACCTCAAAATTGCTCCTGAAAGAGCAGGGTTTCTTCATCAATCATCCTGCCCTGGCACCTTCCTGTCCACTCAGACTTTAGAGAAATATAAAACAAAACTAATTAAGAGGTTGGGTGTAAGCTTTGCTACAGTTAAATCCCTCCCGTCTTTATAGGATATAGAACCCAGATGACAATGATGATAGTCAACATTTATTGAGCAATTGCCATGTACCAGGCCTGTCCTAAGCCAAATATGTAATCATATTTATTCCTCATAAAAACCATACGATGAGAAGCTTATCTCTGTTTTTTAGTTGAGGAAACTGCAACTCAAAGACTTGGAGCTAGATTTACACCCAGGTCTAACTATGAATAATCATTATGAACTTCCTGCTTTACAATAGACTGGTTCCCTTCAAAACAGGGAGCCTGAGGGAATGGAAAGTGAAGGGCATCTCCCTGGGATCTAGTCCTTCTGAGATGTTGGACTTTGAGCAAGCCACGTAACTTCCCCAAAGTTCAGAATTTTAATCTGTAAACTAAGATAACAGTTACTTCACAGGTTGTCGTGAGGGAGACAAAACAAGCTAAAATATATAACAAAGCAGGCAAAGATGTATCCTTCGAGAGTCACTGCCTACCTAGCTTTGTCTGGAGCAATTAGAAATTCTAAATATTCTGTGTTATGTACATAAGTATTTAGCACAGATGATAAAGGTTGGGCAATTCATTCTGAGATTAGGCTGCAGTTCTTCTTCAGTATGGAATCAGAGCTCAATTATCTTTAACCATTGTGATTTGGGGAATAGTTTTGGTCCTAATTGGTTGTACATGATGCCTTTGTCTTCAGAAGTCTGATCAATCAGGGGACGCTGCACCACAACCCTTATACTACGTTTTCGTGTTTCTCAATGTCGAGAGACTTCTGCAACAGATTTCAGTTCTTTCTGATGGCTTTGAAAAATGCTACTAATTCTCTGTCTTTCTAACAGAGTATTTTGTGTTTGTTTTCTCCTGAGGTCAGAAAATTACTTTGGGGAAGTTGACTTTTGTGAGCTGTGAGTATGGTGTGTGTGTGTGTGTGTGAGAGAGAGAGAGAGAGAGAGACAGAGAGAGAGAGAATTAAATCTGTATTGTTAGTTCTTGGTCGGAATAGAGCTTAATGGATCTTCCCATTTGTGAAAACCCCATAATTCTTCCTGTGTAATATCATTAAAGAGCCTCCTGACAGCAGTAGGTAAGGAGTAGCTCTGGGGTGTTACTTTTTAATCACTTTAAGCCCATTTTCGTGTGTTATTACAGAACCATCCCTCTTCTTTATCACTGTATCTTCCAATAGCACGCCATTGCTCCAGGACCAGAATTCAGCAACAATTTTAGTTTTTCTGTTGACAATAAATATGTTAGCCTGTCTGATCAAGGCTGATGCATGAGTTTGATATTTGGGATTATTTCCATTCTACATCCGAGTACGTATGTAGAATGTACTACATAAGATAGAGCCAGCTCTGCCAGCTGTCTGTGGTCATCATAGGTATGCTTCATCAAATATTCTGGCTCATGGTAGGTGTACTTCCTGCCTTTGTATATTTGAGTGGGGCCACCTAACCAGTTCTGGACAAAATGTTGTGATTGGAAGTGATGTGTGTCACTCGTGGGATGGAATGTTTACTTGCCACAAATAAATAACTAAAAAAAAAAAAGCTTCTCCAGGGATCTCTTTTCCTTCTGCCACAGTTACAGCTTCTTGATTGTCAGCCTGGGTCCAGAAAGCTGCAGCCAATTCTTTATAGACAGGCAGTGCTAGATAGACATAAACTGTTGTTATTTTAACAAGTGAGATATGTCTTATGTTCCTACAGTATAACCTACTTCATCTCGACTAACACAATGATCCATAGTCAGGGACATGTGCTTTTTGGTGAGCAGTCAAGGTGTGACCTTGATGTCTCTTGTTTTCTCTGCTTTGTCCTTACTGTGAAGTCTGTCTAGCAGTCTGAGAAAATTTAAGACCCTAATAATAGATGTCTTGGGGCAATGAAACTTAGTACCTTTCATAGTTTCATTTTCTTTTCCTTAATTTTTTTTTTCTGTGTCTCCTTGTACCAGCCATTAATGTTTTGCCTGGCACATAGCAGCCACTCAATAAGCGAGTGATGAATGAATTTGTACAAAAATCCGTTGATTGGTAGGGAACAATTAGCATTAGCATTTTGGAAGTATTTTGATTCTTCCTGAACTTATTGTTGTCAATTACTCTTTTACTGAATTCGACCCTAAGTCGTACTATTTTCTATTTCCAGGGCTGCCGTGATAAGAGGTGGCTTTGGCCTATCAGTAGGTGCATTGGCCTCTGAGAGATAGCAGCACAGGGGACCTCAGCCTTCTACTGCCTACACTCAGCAAATAGGAAATATATGGGGCTCTTGGAGGTGAAAGCAGAAGAACCTGTTACTCCTGCGCCATTTTATGGCCAAGGCCATAGCAGTCAAACTGCTGCTGACTCTGGAGAATTTTTTCACCTTTTTTTTTTCTTTTTTTATAACTTATGTGGATTTTGTTTTTTTTTTTTTTTTTGCAACTGGGTTTTGCTCTGTTGCTCAGGCTAGAGTGCAGTGGTGCGATCATGGCTCATTGCAGCCTCGACCTCCTCAGCTCAAGTTATCCTCTCACCTCAGCCTCCTGAGTAGCTGGAACCACAGGCACATGTCCTCATGCCTGGCTAATTTTTGTATTTTTTATAGAGACAAGGTTTTGCCATGTTGCCCAGGCTGGTCTTGAACTGAGCTTAAGCAATCTGCCTGCCTTGGCCTCTAAGAATGCTAGGATTACAGGCGTGAGCCACAGCGCCTGGCTTGTAGTTTTAACTAAACTAAAACTTCTCTGACCCTGGAGAATTTCCCTGTCTCTAAACTTACACATATCAGGACATGCCAAAGTGTCTATTTTATGATAAAGTGATAAGAAGGAAAGAGACAAGGGTTAGGACAGCCTGAGACTGCAGGCTGATACCCAGTGGCAAAATACTAGTCTCTTAAACACTAGGCATGTATCCTGCCCAATTAGAGATCTCCCTGGAATCAATTCCTTCTCTCCATTCCTCCTGTCATTGCTTCAGATCAGGCTTTCAAATCTGTTGATTACACTATTAAATTAGAACTGTGTCTGAGACATCAATAAGTATGAGCTATTATTATCTTTATTATTGCTATTCTGCAGCCTCTTGTTCCTGTCTCCAGTTTTTCTTCATTCCAATCCATACTGTGTATCTTTTAAAAATAGATCAGTTTCTGTCATTTCCCTGTTTATAAAGCTCTCTTGCCTTCGCTGCCTAGAGGATAAAGCCCCAAAGTCTGAGCTCATTGTACCTCTTCAGCCGTGTTCTCACCCATGTTAGCTGTATCTGAATCATTAAGGAAGCTTGTCAAACTCTTTATGCCCCAATGCTCTTCTCCAAGAGATTCTGGGAAACTTCTGGGTGATGGGGAAGGGAGATATGACACATTCCTGGGTAGGGGTGTGTGGAGTTTGAGAAAGCTCCCCTGATGATTCTGAAACCACTTCTTCCTTACTTAGCCATCCCCGCGTCCACAGCTAGAAGCTCTAATGTTGCCATGTGTAATGTTGGTTCCAGCCACGCCAGGCTTCTGGACCTCCTTAGTCTCACCATGATCTTTGACATCTTCATGGTTTGCAAGTGTATTCTCATCACCTTTTATGTTCTTCTTCCTTTTTCTGCTCGGGTCTCTCCTATGGTTTTTAAAAATTTCATTTAAATGTTAGTTCTTCGGCCTTTCCTGACATTCCCAGATGACTGTTTTTCTCCTCTCATGGCATGCTGCATTGACCTACATCATTATCCTTGTTATATTGCAGCCTCATTATTTGTGCCTGCTACTGCCTGGACAGTGGGGGCTAGGGGAGGCAGGTGCCTGGTTCTGTAATCTTCTGCCAGATTTGGACTGAGTTTGGTGCATATTGGGCACTTAATGAGAAGCACACTTTATGAGGCAGCACTGTGTGATGGTTGAGTCTGGGCTTTGGAGCCTTCCCTCCTGCGTTCCTTGTGACAAGTAAATGAAATACTGTAAACAAGGCACTTAGCCTAGTGTCTGGCTCTTAATAAATGCACAATAAACTGCACCTACCATTTTTATGAAATAAATATTTGATGATTAGTAAGTCTGTATAATTATCTCATTTATATGCTGTATTAATTACACTAATTTCCAGGATGCATAGATTTTTCATCCAGATAGTTTATATACCAGCAAAATGGGGAATAACAACACCTGACTTATTTACTGGAAAAATATTGGTTGCTGTGGAGATGATTTACTACGTTGTCCTTGCTCTCAAGGAGATTACAGTTAAAACACACCAATATCAACACGAACAACTATGAAATAGCAATGAGCCAATCACAGCAGAGATCTTAATTGGCTTCGTAACAAAGTGTGGTCTGCAAGCCAATGGGAATGAAGGGAGAATCATTGACTCCCAAGAGACGAGAGTTGCCTTTTTGCGGGACACAGTCATACACACACATATATTCACTCTGGAGGAAAAATGGTGGCAAGAGGGTGTATGATTTGATGAGTGGGGGAAGACACTGGTCAAGGGGAGAGGCAGGCAGGTGAGAGTCTGGGCTGAGTCTGGGTTGGTCCTAGTGTTAGGGCCATGCCACTCAAAGTGTGTTTATGGACAGCAGCAGCAGCAGCACCACCTGGGAGCCTGCTGGAAATGCAGAATCTCAGGCTGGCCCCATTATTTTTTCCAGTTTCTAGTTTCAGGGCTTGCCTTGATAGCCTTGGCCTATCAATAGCTGCAGTGGCTTCTCTGAAAAAGCAGCACAGGGAACGCTGATGGATTATAATCTACTTTTTAACAGGGTCCCCAGATGATTTGTGAGCACATGAAAGTTTGAGAAGTGCTGGCCCAGGGATGTGCAGTGACTCGGATGGGGCCCCTATGTAGGGCTCTCCTGTGAGCTGCTGGAACAAAATAGAGGGTCCTTAAAAGCATATGCACTTCCACTGTAGGCTTAAAACTGCAGAAACGAGGTAGCTCATGCATAAATGTAATAATTCTTTGTTCCAAATGTACCTAGATGTCATTATGAAAAAACATAAAATCCATTTGGAACTGTTACTGATTCCTAGTAGCTTTTTGCCATTAGACATTTTCCAGGCATCCAAACCTAAAGTAACATGGATCTTGGATGAAGGTTTTTGAAATGCTTTATATTAAAAAGTGCTTGTATTTGAAAACCAGTAAACAAGTATTTGGGAACCAGTATATGTTCTTTTAGTATTGCATATGCAGAATATTTTAGGTCTTCACAGATAGACTTGTGACTCAAAAGTAAAATAAACTGTCTCATAATCACACAGAACAGATCACTGACATATATGGCAAGCCGTTGCAGTGACCCAGGATTGAAAGTTTAGCATAGTTCTTAAATGTGTGCCTCATACTGCGTCAGCTCCTTATTCCTAGGGCTCATAGTGGATGAAGCAATTACCTGGATGGTCCTATTTCTTGCCCTTTCCCTGGTCTTCTGCCATTTAGGTTGGTGGTGATGGTTGGGAAATGGGGGTGGCAAAAGGGCTATCTATGGATTTTATACAGTTCTTATTCGACTTCTTGGTGGGTCACTGGCCTGGATGCTGTCATGCATGGTGGGGAGGTGGGCAGATGAGAAGCCCAGCTCTATTGCCAATCTCAGTCTTGAGCATAGAAGCAAAGGTTCCATTTCTGATATTTTTTTTCCAATCATGTAGCATTGACACTGGAATCAGCTAGACCTGCATTCAGATCCTGACTCCATCACTTAAGCTGTTGTGTAACTTTGGGCTGGTTACCTCACTAACCTCTCTCAGACCTCTCTGAGTTTCTTCATTTGCAAAGTGGGGAAGCAACACCTGACTTAGATGCAATGCAAGTTGCAAGTTATTCAGCATTTACTCATGATCAGTGAGAGTCACTGATACCTGGGTTGTTCTCATTTCCCCTGCCTTCTAAAGCCATCAGGTGGGGACCTCCATCTACCAAACAGATGCTAAAGAAGGATAGGCACAGTGAGTGGAAAAAGGAGGTTGAACAGTTGTTTTTGCTCCCAAGTGTTTCATAATAAATGAGGTTGAGAAGAGAAAATAAAATACCCTGTCCTCTTGCTCGTGCTCTTATCCGGCTCAAATGCAGCCTGTATTATTTAGCGTCAGAGAAATTATCTTCTCATGCTTTGTTCAGACCACTCCAACGCGTGGCCACAGTTCTGACACTGGTTTAGCCTTGGCTGACCTGTACGAAGTCAAATAAGTTCCTTTGCCTTTCTTAACCTCAGTTTCTTTATCTTGAAAATGAGAGCATGAACCTTTGTGATCTCTAAGGTATTTCCAATTATTCAGTTCTAAGAGATTATGCCCATCTGAGAACAAGTGGAATTAATGTAATGAAGGGAGCCTTCAAAGGAGAAATGCTTGAGATGGGAGTAAGAATAGATGCAAATCATGCCTGTTTTTGAACTCGGGAAAGCTTTCATATGGCAGGGTTTTATATTCATCTGCCTGGTTGCATGCTTATGCACTGCCCTT
This sequence comes from Macaca fascicularis, assembly GCF_037993035.2. Classification (NCBI taxonomy): domain Eukaryota; kingdom Metazoa; phylum Chordata; class Mammalia; order Primates; family Cercopithecidae; genus Macaca; species Macaca fascicularis. The sequence continues at coordinate 179,469,851 of NC_088377.1, read as the reverse complement.
GTTTGGCCTTGAAGAACATGGTTTTTTCCATTGTTTCTGGTGGAGATAATCACAATGACTATGTCACGTCTGCTTGGGAAACCAACCACGGCTGCTTATCTTTGGATTCTTGTCTGGGAAGCTCTCAAACCAGTAGTAGTTTGCCTCAACCATTTAGGGGTAGCTCCTCTCTGGCCAGGACCTTGTTATGCCCTCCCCACAGACAGTGTAAGGGATGGTAGGCATTCTTTCTCCATTCGCTCCCATGCCAGAATCAGCACTGGTGATTGTCAGGCAGGTAAGGAGAACGCTGTCATGCTCAATAGAGATGTCAGACTAACGTGAGTCAGCTCTAGCTTCCCTCAAGCACAGCTGGAAGACAAAGAAACAGATTTACTGGAGATGTGCACAAACTAGTGCCTATTATGTTAAAAAACATAAATAAAACGACGGAGAAGCATACAGAGAGAAATTATCTTTTAAAAACATCTTGGCAAAATAGCACTCAATACACATCAGTACAATAGTGGAGTCATCCATGTGTGTCAACCTGTAGTTCTTAATGACAGGGATGTGTAAACAAGTAGGTAATAAGCAGCCCAGCTGCTTCTGGGGTTTCTCTTAACTTACTTTCTTTGAAAATGAGTTGGTGGAAATACAGCTGAAAACACAGACTCAGAAAATGAATGAGTCATTTAAGTTGAACATAAAAAAGGAGACCTGGATGAGGTTTTAGAAGATCCATTCAACTCCGTAAACCTACGAAGTAAGATTAGACTAAATAGATTGAAATTTTACTCTACCCTCAAAGGATAAACATCATTTTCCATTTCTTTTTGTAGATAGGCAAAGCTCTGCTGTGAATCATGGTTTTAATGCGGACTTCTTTACAGAAAAAGAAATATATCCATTTCCTTTCCTTTCCTGTGCCCACCCAAGCTTGTTATCGAAATGAGTGCCTCTGTACCCTCTGTCAGCTAGAATCAGTGTTTGCACAAACACCAAAAAAGTTTAAATCTTTTTATGTTTCTTCAAAGACTTCAAAACTGCTTTGCCTTTGTTCTTACAGATAATTTATAATAGCTGGTCTAGTTTTATTTATGTTAAATGGAGGCACAGGGTCAAAGACTTATTAAAGGGATAGAATGAGTGAAGGACTTCTCTTCTGAAGAAGAAACAGGGCATCAAGCCAGTAATTAAATCTTATTGAAGCAGAGAAAACTAGCCTATCTGTATATGCCTAGAATGTTCTGAGTGCTTTCTTGTAGGATCTCTTTATAATAACTGTAAAGTGGTAATTTTCTTCATTTTCCTGAAGAGAAAACTGATGCTCAGAGAGGCTAAATAACTGCCCAAGCTCACATATCCAGTAGAGAGTGGGGAAGAGACGGAAGTCCAAAGGCAATGCCACACTGCTTCCTATTTAACAATATCAAACTCAAGCATTAAGCTCCTGCTCTATGCCAGGTGTTTGCTGCGTACTGGAGACGTGAGGATAGAATGGGCCAAGCACTTACTGTTGAGTGCTTCCCATAGCATGCGCTCAGTATTTGCTGGTTGTCACTTATTCTCACAAAGGATGTCCCTCAGTCTAGCCTCGGAGAAGATAATTGTGCAAAGTGGGCATACTTGTTAGCTTATTTTTTCAGACAATGAAAAATGCATGCCGGGACTACCTCAGAAAGCTAAGATGATATAGTGAGCGAGTGTTAGGGATGGGACCTGGGTCCTATCCAAATAGGGTGTGCATTTAGCCCTCAAATCCTTGCTGTGTTCTAATGTCCATTTAAAGCTTGTTAAATTCTCCAGGATATTTGATACACACTTACTTAATATGCTACATCTGCAGAAACAGTTGTATTTTAATTGAAGCTCCTGGAGGTGAAACTGCACTTTTGTAAGAAATTCTTAAATAAGTGGAGGAAATCATTGTGCTCAGGAAAAGTTTTCCAGAGACTTCAAAATGACATTATATGTTAAGGCTGTGTCCAGTTAACATGCCTGTCTATAAATGTGAAAGGTGGATTATCTTAGTAGACAACATAAAGAAAAATAACATCAAAAAGAAAGAAAATATACAGGTAACAGGTGATCTGAATAATATACATAACTAAAAATGTGAAATCAGTGGATAGGATTCATATGAGGGTCTTTTTAACATGCTTCCTGATATCAGAATCATAAAATACAGTTCTAGTCTTATTACTTTCTTGTTTGAAAATCTTTTGTGGCTCTTTGTTACTGACTCTGTAATTTGTCTAAACTGTATATTGGAATGTAAGGCCTCTGAAGAGGGATCACAGCCCCCTTTTTCAGACTTACCTCGATCTTCTCTACAACCCAGCAAAACTGGTCTCCTCACTGTGTCCTGAATTTCCTTGTTTTGTCTCACCTGCGTTCTTCTCTCAGCCTGCGCCCCTCCATCCCTTGTCTCCAAATGTAGAAACATTTAATTGCTCACTTATTTCTCTAGGATGCATTTATGGATCTTTCCTTAATGCAAGCGACCTGCCCTGGCCTTTCCTCTCGATTCCCTTTTGTAGTGTTAATATTTGCATAGTGATTCTTACTTTGCTTTGCTTTTTATTCATTATTTTTAGTGCTTGTCTTATTTTACCTCCTAAACTATAATTTTCTTGAGAGTTTTTCTCATCTTTTTTTATCTTTGTAGCATTTGGCATAGTGCTTCACGCATTGTATTAATGAACCTCAGTAGATATTAGTTAAATAAAACTCAATTAAATAAAGGTCAGAGTAAGATATGCAGTTGGAACAGCCAGGTGTTAGACTTTCTCAGACTCAGAGGTGAACTGCTTCCCAGCAAGGGAAGAGGTTGGAGGAGAGAGGCCGGTAGGAGAGGAAGGCTATCCTATAATTTGGCACTAATAAAAAATTTATTCTGGAAAATCTCAGTTTTTCACAAACAATCTTTCACTTTTCTCATCATGGAGAATATCCCTTTATTAGTCAGGACCTTCTGCAAATTAATGGGCAAATCTCATGTCCTTATAAAGCTATAACCCTACTTATGACATCACAATTGGTTACTTAGTGATGATTATAATTGTCCAAATAGAGGATTGTTATGATTTGAGGTGCAAAACAGCTGGAACAAAGAAAGTCAGCAACAAGTGGACATGATGTAGTAAATTTGCAGCTGGAAAAGAATTATTCCCAGAAAGATATTAAAAATTATTTTAATAGTTTTGGGGGAACAGGTGGTTTTAGGTTACATGGACACATTCTTTAGTAGTGATTTCTGAGATTTTGGTGCACCTGTCACCCAAGCAGTACACTGTACCCAACGTGTAGTCTTTTATCCCTCAATCCCCTCCCACCCTTCCCCCTGTGTCCCCAAAGTTCATTATATTATTCTTGTATCTTTGCCTTCTCATAGCTTAGCTTCCACTTAGAGAACATACAATATTTGGTTTTCTATTCCTGAGTTACTTCACTTAGAATAATGGCCTCCAACTCCATCTGGGTTGCTGCAAATGCCATTATTTTATTCCTTTTTGTGGCTGAGTAGTATTCCATGCTGTAGTTATACCACATTTTCTTTATCCATTCATTGGTGGTTGGGCATTTAGGCCCATTTTATATTTTTGCAATTGCGAATTGTGCTGCTATAAACGTGTGTGCTTGTGTCTTCCAAAAATGCATTTTTTTTTTTTTTGCATAAAGTTTTCCACTAAGTGATGGGGAGCACATCCTAAAGTTGAAGCTTTTGCCACGGAGAGAGAGCTGAGGGCTGCAGTTCTTTTGGAGGATGCTTTTCCCAGTCACAAACCCATACTGATTTTTTCCTTTCTTTTTTTTTTTTTTTTTTTGAGACATCGTCTTGCTCTGTAGCCCGGGCTGGAGTGCAGTGGCCGGATCTCAGCTCACTGCAAGCTCCGCCTCCTGGGTTTACGTCATTCTCCTGCCTCAGCCTCCCGAGTAGCTGGGACTACAGGCGCCTGCCACCTCACCTGGCTAGTTTTTTTTGTATTTTTTTTAGTAGAGACGGGGTTTCACCGTGTTAGCCAGGATGGTCTCCATCTCCTGACCTCGTGATCTGCCCGTCTCAGCCTCCCAAAGTGCTGGGATTACAGGCTTGAGCCACCACGCCCAGCCACAAACCCATATTGATTTCTTCCAGAACATTTACTAATCCTCTCTCCCCTGCTGTCACCCCCTTGGGTGCAAGCCTGTGCATATAAACACACTCCCTTCTTTCCCATTCAGGATATGGAATCTTATACATCATAAAAGAGACTAATCTCCATCCTGATTCATAGGACTGTCAGCAGATGGCAGAGAGAGTGATAATGCCACTCACTATCAGGTCATTCAGAACTATTATTTATTCTGTGGAGAGTGAGACTGAAGACTGAAACCTAATGTTTAACTTTTCGAAATCACATGGTTAGAAACAAGAGGGTCCCAAGCTTTCTAGTCCTACATCTAATGAACTTTTGTTGTTTTGTTGTTTATTTTTGCACTATACTTTATGGCCATATAATGATGTAAAGGACACAGTTGTTTTATGAAATCCATTCCCCCTTACTCTTTCCTTTCAAAACCTTGATCTTTTTTTTCTCTTTCTAGCAGCTCCTGAGATTCAGGAAAGCTGATGCTATTTCCAACTCCAGGGAGCAAGAAAGTATAATATTTGACCTTCCAGCCTCTTAGCATCAGCTGGTACTTCCTTCTCTTCTCTTCCTGAGCCATGAGTCATGCCTCATCAAAAGTTTCCCAGGCTCCTGAAGTGGAAATGACAACTCAGTGGATAAGAGTGATTGGAAGAGAAGTACAAGATTTTATTAGACAGTATAGAACAAAACACTTTGCAGAATGAAAAATTGCAGAGTGCTGACACTTGTTCTACAGAAAGGGCATCAGCACTTAGATCACTGCTGAACAACATTCATTTTGGGATGAAGCTCTAGGAGAATATTGTTTAAGGTGAGGCCGAAATATTTGCTTCAAATTCTACAAAATTCTTGCTCTACAGAATGATGAATTATTTAACTACCAAACTTTACTGAGTATGTAGTTATTGAGGATCAACTGGGAGATGCACAATTGGGCATTATGAGCATTGGATGGAGCCTCGGGTGGGGGCAGAAAATGTTAAAGTCATACATGAAATATCAAAGTGCACAACCCAGGAATAGACTTCAATATCAACAAGATTTGGCTCAGCTGAATCTCTGTTTTGCCAGTCTTTTCTGGTCTAGTTTTATACCTGTTAAACATGAACATTCAAACATTTCACTCTCTGTTAGTTCTTGCATTGCTATAAAGAAAACCTGAGACTAGGTAATTTGTAAGAGAAGAGGTTTAATGGGCTCATGGTTCTGAAGCCTGTACAGAAAGCATAGCACTGGCATCTGCTTCCGGTGAGGCCTGAGGAAGCTTCCAGTCATGGCGGAAATCGAAGAGGGAGCAGGTGTCTCACATGGCAGGAGAAGGAGTAAAACTGAGAGTTGGGGGGAGGTAGCACACACTTTTAAACAACCAGATCTCGAGAACTCACTCACTATTCTGAGGACAGCATCAAGCCATGAGGAATCTGTCCCCGTGACCCAAACACCTCCCACCAGGCCCCACCTCCAACACTGGGGATTACATTTCAACAGGATATTTGGGTGGGGACAAATATCGCAACCATATTACACTCCTTGCCTGTAACCAGTGAGAACCCACTTGGCTGGTATATCACTCCAGTTTGTTCTAAGGATGTAGTAGGAATTTGCCAATTCTGTTGAGCAACAATCTCACCTCCAACCTTGCCATATTCTATAGGGGGGAAACTAGAATCCCCAAATCTCTTGGGTACCTGAGATTTCTTATTCTCCTTAAAAGGTCCTGGTTGGCCTAAAGCAACCATGCCTCCTACCCCTGCGACCTCTGGTATTTTCTTCCTGTTTTATTTCTAACAGTTGTCTAGAGAGAACTGTACTGAAAAACAGAATCAGGTGATTTCTAATGCCGTTAAATACTTAAAATTAGCATTGAGCTAATCGTTATAGAGGAAAATTTCAAAAACTTCAATATGTGGTTCGTAATCTCATTGAATTAAAAAGCTGGCTAAAGATTCAAAATGGATGCACCTAATGGGACAGCAAACAATATCTAAGTTGTATGGGAGATGTTATAACTAATCTCTCATTTGATCATTCTTTCATTCAAGCATTTCTTTGATTGGCTGGCTTATGTCAGAAACAGATTTTGATCAGTTTTCCTTAGGAAAGCATGTGATTGACTTTTTAACCAATCCAGCCCAAAATGGACGAACTGTAATATCAAAATAATAACTTTTAAAGGAGTAAATTCTAGGTAGAATAACTGTACTCAGTATGTTCTTATGAGGAGTTGGACTGATTTTGTTAATAATGGCATTATGAGATACAATTTATATACCGTAAAATTCATCCTTGTAAAGTGTACACTTTTGTATATTTTAATGTGTTCACAGAGTTGGACTATCATCACTACTTTCTTGGCAATCTTTTAATCATCCTCAGAAGAAATTCTGTACCCCTTAAGAGTCACTTCCCCATTCCCCACAGTCCCTGGCAAACACTAATCTACTTTGTATCTATATATTTGCCTATTCTGGGCATTTCAAATAAGTGGAATTATGCAAATGTGAGTTTTTGTGACTGTCTTCTTTCATTTAACATAATAATTTCAAGGTTCATCTATGTTATCGGATGTATCAGGCCTTCCTTCCTTGTAATTGCTGGATATTATTCAATTGTATGAATATACTACTATTGTGTTGAATAGAAGTGATGAAAGAAGACACCTTCTTTTCCTTATCTAAGAGAGAAAACGTTAAGTCTTTTACTATTAAGTGTGATGTTGGCAGTGAGTTTTTTTTAAAAAAATAGATGTTCTTTATTAGGTTGAGGAAGTTCCCTTATATTCCTAGTTTTGTTGAGTGTTTTTTAATCATTGACAGATGTTGGGTTTTTAGAAAAATGCTATTTTTATGTCTATTGAGATGATCATGTGGGTTTTGTCACTAAATCTAATATGGTATATTATATCGATTGATTTTACTGGGCTAAACTAACCTTGCACTCCTAGGGTAAAATCTCCTTGATCATAGGTATAATCCTTTTTATATGTTGCTGGGTTGGGTTTGATAATATTTTGTTGAGGATTTTTGCATTGATATAGAGTCTGAACACAGTGGCTCATGCCTATAATCACGGCACTTTGGGAGGCTGAAGTGAGTGGATTGCTTGAGCTTGGGAGTTCGAGACTAGCCTGAGCAACATGATAAAACACCCTCTCTACAAAAAATACAAACATTAGCTAGGCGTGATGGTGCATACCTGTGGCCAGCTACTCAGGAGGCTGAGGTGGGAGGATCACAGGAGCCCAGGAAGTTGAGGCTGTAGTGAGCCATGATTGCGCCAGTGCACTCCAGCCTGGGTGATGGACTGAGATTCTATTGCAAAAAAGAAAAAAAAGCGGATATCAGCCTGCTCTTTTCTTTTTTGTGATGCTTTAGTTTGGTTGTCAGATCGTGATAACACTGGTCACATAGAGTAGGTTGAAAGGTTCTCCTTCCTCTTTCAGTTCTCACAAGACTTTGTGAATGAGTGGTGTGAATGCTTTAGATGGCTGGTAGAATTCCCCGGTGGAGCCATCTGGGTCTGGGCTTTCCATTGTGAGAACTTTTAAAATTACTAATTCAATCTCTTTGCTTATTATAGGTCTCTTCAAATTTTCTATTTTTTTCTTTAGTCAGTCTCAGTCGTTTATGTCTTTATAGGAATTTTTAAATTTAATCTAGGTTATCTAATTAGTTGGCATATAGTTGTTTATAGTATTCCCTCATATTTCAGTAAGATCAGTACTGATGTTCCCCCATTTAGTGATTTGAGTCTTCCTTCTTTTTTTCTTGGTCAGCCTAGCTGAGAGTTTTTCAATTTTATTTATTATACTTTTCAAATAATCAACTTTTGATTTTGCTGATTTTCTCTGTTATTTGACTCCTATTTCATTTATTTAGGCTCTAAGTTTTATTATTTTCTTCCTTCTGTTTGCTTTGGGTTTAGTTTTTCTTCTTCTAGTTTCTTAAGGTGCGAGGATATATTATTTGCTTGAAATCTTTCTTTATATTTTTTCTCCATTCTTTCATTACTGTCTCCTTTGTGTTAAACATGTGTTTCCTAATGTATCATTTTAATTATCTCTTCCATTTATTTTTGAGTTACTTTATTAGTGCTTTTTTCTGCTGATTACATTTGAAATCCTAAAACAATCTAGTTCAGGTTAATATCAACTTAATTTTAATAGTATTCAAAAACTGCTCATATATAGCTCTGTTTCCTTCCTTCTCTTTTGTGTATTGTCATACTAATGACCTCTTTACACATTATAGCTATATCAACTTTATCTTATAATTATTGGTTTATGCTGTTTCTATTTAAATCTGATAGAAGAGTTACAAACAAAACTTATTAATACTGTCCTTCATATTTACCTATGTGGTTACCTTTATTGGTAGTCTTTATTTCTCCATGGATATTCAAGTTACTGTAAAGTGTTCCTTCATTTTAGCAGAAGGGCTCTTTTTAGTATTTCTTGTAGGATGGATCTTCTTATCATGGGTTCTCTCAGTGTTTGATTATCTGGGAATATCTTAATTTCTCATAAAATTTGAAGAATAGTTTTGCTAGATTTGGTCTTCTCGCTGACAGACTCTTTCTACCAGCCTTTTAAATATGTCATTCCTACTGACTCTGGCTTCCATGTTTTAGGATAAGTCAGCTGTTAGTGTTATTGAAGATTGCTTGCATGTCATTTTTCTCTTGCTGATCTCAAGATTCTGTCTGGTTTGGTTTTTGACAGTTAAATGTATAGGTATGAATTTCTGAGTTTATCCTATTTGGAATTCATTGAGCTTCTTAGATGTATAGACTGATACTTTTTATTATTTAGGAAATTTTCAGACTTTATTTTGTCAAATACACTCTGTCCCTTTCTTTCTTTTCTCTCCTTCTGGAACTCTCCTTGCATGTATGTTGGTATGCTGGCTTATGTCCCACAAGTCTCTGAGGCTTTGTTTATTTTTCTTCATTCTTTTATGTTTCTCAAACTGGATGATCTCAATTGCCCTATCTCCAAGTCTGTTAATTCTTTCTTCTGTCTGCACAGTTGTGCTGTTGACCTCCTTCAGTGAATTTTTCATTTATGTTATTTCACTTTTGAACTCTAGAATTTCTATTTGGCTCTTTTTTAAATGATTTCTATTTCTGTTGAAATTGTCTATTTGGTGAGACATCATTCTCATATTTTCCTTTAACTGTCTAGGCAAGATGTACTTTAGTTCTTTGAACATACGTAAAGCTTTTCTTTTGAAATGGATTTTTGCTCTGTCGCCCAGGCTAGAGTGCAGTGGTGCAATCTTGACTCACTACAATCTCCACCTTGCGGGTTCAAGTGATTCTCCTGCCTCAGCCTCCTGAGTAGTGAGGATTACAGGCATCCACCACCACACCCAGCTAATTTTTTGTATCTTTTAGTAGAGATGGGGTTTTGCCATGTTGGCCAGGCTGGTCTTGAACTCCTGACCTCAAGTGACCCACCTGCCTTGGCCTCCCAAAGTGTTGCGATTAAAGGCGTGAGCCACCACACCTGGCCTTAAAGCTTTTTATTTAAAACTTTGTGCCGGGCGCGGTGGCTCAAGCCTGTAATCTCAGCACTTTGGGAGGCCGAGACGGGCGGATCACAAGGTCAGGAGATTGAGACCATCCTGGCTAACATGGTGAAACCCCGTCTCTACTAAAAAATACAAAAAACTAGCCAGGCGAGGTGGTGGGCGCCTGTAGTCCCAGCTACTCGGGATGCTGAAGCAGGAGAATGGCGTAAACCCGGGAGGCGGAGCTTGCAGTGAGCTGGGATCTGGCCACTGCACTCCAGCCCGGGCAACAGAGCGAGACTCCGTCTCAAAAAAAAAAAAATAAAAGTAAAACTTTGTGTAACCCCAATATCTAGGCTTTCTCAGGGGCAGTTTCTATTGGCTGTTTTTCCTCCATGTGTATGGACCATGCTTTCCTATTTTATTATGTATCTTATTTTTTGTTGTTGTTGAAAACTGGACTTTTAAAGTAATATAATAGAGCATCCTTGGAAATCATATCCTTACCTTTTGTTTTCGTTGCTACTCCTTGTAGTAGTAGTTGTTGATTTTGTGTGTTTGTATGTTTTTTAGTGACTTTTAAAATTCTGTAAAGTCTGTGTTCTTTGTTGTGTGCAGCATCTAAAATCTCTACTTGGTTAGCTTCGTGGTCAGCTAATAATTGGACAGACAGTTCCTTAAATTTATTCAACCAATAAGTTTCCCACTACTCTTTTGTGGAACTATATGTGTGAGTTAGAGGATGCAATACTTTGGTAAGTTGATAACTCTACCTTAGCCTTTACTTCCTGCTTTGTCAGCCAAAAGTGAGAGATTGGGGTCTTCTCAGGTCCTTCCTGGGAATACGCACAGCTTGCACATATGCATGACTTTCCAGATTCCCAAGAATATGTCAGAACTTTCCAAAGCTCCTGTGGACCTCTCATTTCCCATAGTTTGATTTTTAAGTTTTTCGATCAGCTTCTTATTTGCCCCAACAGATAGAGTCACCTCAGGCAGCTGTGATGTTAAACAATTCCTGATTCTTTTGGAAAAATCCCCTGGGTACAGGGATTTCCTCACTGAGTAATAGCTGACTTAGGTCGAATAAAGATAATCCCATGTGAATGAGGCTTTCCCAGGGAGCTTCCAGATAATTACAATAGTGATAATTCTCTGAGGATGGGCCTTTTGTGGGAGATCCAAACCTATTCTCCTCTCTCCAATAGCTACTAGACCACTGTTTTCACAGCTACCATGTTTCTAAAGCTGCTGGTTTTCAAGGGTACTGCAGAGATAGGGAAAGGGAGATGGGAATAGGAATAGGGTAGGTTTAAGTATCACAGAGCTCACTGTTCTGCAGAATAAGCCATTTTTATTTCAACCTTTTGATTAATTTTTAGAATTCTGAAAATGTTGATTTTGACAGTTTTTGCAACTGCTCTCATACTTTTAGGGAGCACCATTCTGTCTAGAGTGCTTCTTTTTCCTAGGTAGTTTTCATATCAGGACTGACTTCCTTTGAGACATAAATATCAGACTAAAAAGTTGTTTTGTGAGTACAGAATCAGAAAAATGGAAATGGATGTGTTAAAAAGGATGTAGCTGGATGATGAAGTCTGGTGCTTGTCTCCTCTTTAGGAAGATTGATATCTGTGTCTCCAGGGGGAATGGTATATCTAATATTTCTGTGAACAATAACCACCACTAAATATTTATCTTAAGCCTTGAGATCATGAAATGAGGATGCTGGTGGTATTTGCTGCTGATAAAAGTGGAGATATCTGTCTCAACTTAGAAACCTGATAAAGCCAGCAGAACACAACTGAGGCAATAGAGCTTTGGGATTGACTGGGGACTCTTGAGATACACTTGCTATCCACTTGCTACTTGAAGTATGGCTCAAAAAATACAGCATCAGCATCACCTGAGAACTTGTTAGAAATGTACAATCTCAGGTCCCACTCCAGACTTTAGTTCTTCATTTCAACAAGGTGATTTATGGGCACATTAAAGTTTGATAAATACATGCCTGTAGTATATTTACATCTTTATGTGGTTGTCCTGGGAGGATTCCTGCAATTTGCTAGCTTCATCTATTTAATGTTCATTTGTATCAACTTAAATTTCAGAAGGATCTGCTCCTAAAGTCTTGGAGAATATCAATCTTTGTAGTCTTGTCCTTCTTGTAGCTCTTTATGGTAAAAATAAATAGTTGAGCTTCAATAATATCAGAGAGGGAGAAAATCTGTGCAGGCTGGAATGATTCAAAGGGCATTATTTGAATTGGGCTTTGAGGAAAGGATGGGGAGAAAGTGAATGCATGTCATGCAGATGAAAGAATATGGGCCAGCCTACAGAGGTGGGAATTATTTATCATGTGCGGTAGAGGTCTAAACTGTAATGTTTTTGAGAACATGCATTATGTCTTGCTTATATATATATATATCCTCAGTGACTGGCATTTCATAGATGCTCTATAAATTGTTTTCAAACTGAATAGTAGGAAGATTAGTTTGACTCAAGGTGAGGGTTTATATAAGAGTTATGGGAATTGATACAAATTTATTAGCATATGGCTAGATGATGGTGACCTTGAAAACTTGGTAGGAGTTTGTAAATTTAAATTTGTTGAGTAATCTTCAGTAAGGTATGTGGGAATGGGAGAGGACTAATTTGTGATTATTAGAAAATTATTAACAGATTACATAACTTTGTTCAAACTCCAGAAAATAAAGCCCTTCAAAATCTTCTTGGCTCTTCCAGATATGTGGATCTTTGAATGAGAACATATAGTAAGAATCACATTAAGGAGAAAAAAAAGTTGAAGAAATATGGTAAACATTAGTAGCCCATTTTAATGTTTTAGATAAGTTCTTAAGCAGGGGAATGACATGTGAAAATGGTGTTTGTAAGTGATTAAAATGCAGGCTGGGTGCGGTGGCTCACGCCTGTAATCCCAGCACTTTGGGAGGTCAAGGCGGGTGTTCAAGGTCAAGTCAGGAGTTCAGTACCAGCCTGGTCAACATGGTGAAACCCTGTCTCTACTAAAAATACAAAAATTAGCTAGGCATGGTGGCGTGTGCCTGTGATCCTAGCTGCTCAGGAGGCTGAGGCAGGAGGCTCTCTTGAACGCAGGAGGTGGAGGTTACGTGAGCCGAGATCACACCACTGCACCCCAGCCTGGGTGACAGAGTGAGACTCGGTCTCAAAAAAAAAAAAAAAAAAAAAAAAAAAAGGCAGCAAAATGCTAGATGGATTGAAAGAGAATGAGTCAAGTAGACCAACTAGGGCTTTTTTTCATTATCTGGGGATGAAGGCAGATGGACAGAGACCAAGGTAATGTCAGGACAGAGGAACATTGCTCCTTGATGTCCCTGGTATTATAAAGGAGAGATGTGTAATTAAGCAGTTTAGCTCTTACCCTAAAAAGAAAAAAGAAAAGAGGAAAGAGATAAACTATCTGATGTAATAGCAATAATAGCAACTATTCTTTACCATCCTCATAAGACAATGGTGAGAATTAAATGAGTAAATACTTTAAGTTGCTATATTAGTCTATTTTGCATTGCTATAAAAATACCTGAGACTGGGTAATTTATAATGAAAAGAGGTTTATTTGGTTCATGGTTCTGCAGGCCATATAAGTATGGCACCAGCCTCTGCTAGGCTTCTGGTGAGGCCCTCAGGGGACTTTTACTCATGGCAGAAGCAAAGGGAGATCACACATGTCACATGGTGAAAGAGGGAGATGCCAAGTTCCTTTAAACAACCAGCTCCCAGGTAAACTAATAGAGTGACAAGTAACTCATCACCAAGGGGATGGCACCAAGCCATTCATGAAGGATCCAGCCCCATGACCCAAACACCTCCTGCCAGGCCCCACCTCCAACAATGAGGATCACATTTCAACATGAGATTTGGAAGGAACAAATATCCAAACCATATTAGTTGCCTAGAAAAATGCCTGGCACATGGCAAGCACTCATAAATGTTAGTGATAAGCTATTGTTACCTGGAAGAAAGAACCTCCTGGTGCTATTGAGCAGCACTTCTGTTTCTCAAAATCAGCACCCAACACAGTGCTTATTTGTAATAGATGCTTAATAAATGTTTAATGAATGGATGAAGGGGAAATAAAATATCCCTCGATGTAGGAATGAAATATGTTGATTATAGGGTCACATTTTGCTGTTGATTTCTATTATACATATAATCCCCCAATGGAGGATTGGGGGAAAGTAGTTATTGATTTCTCATATTCTGTTCTCCAAACTAACTTTATCTCTATTTCATTCTCTTTCTCTCTTTGTCTACGCCCATCCTAAGGGATTTCCATCTCTATGCTCATGATTCCTGGAAGCTAGCTCCCTCATCTGTGTTTCACAGCAGGTGATCAGTCAATATTTGTGTTAATTGTTAAACCAATATATTCTAGACCTATGGCTTATGCCTCAGAGCAGTGCTCTCAGGGAAAAAGACACTCTCTTTTCTCTGCTGTATTTAATTCAGTCGTTTTCAATAGTTCATCCTTTCTGAATGGCCACTGAGATGTTTGTTACAGCCAACTTAATGAGTTGTGGCTAAACTGCTTTATTTCATGTGGCTGAAATGTATTCAACTGCACATGTGTACAGAAGGCTTAATCTCTAGACATTTCATGATAATTTGACAGCATAATTGAAGTGAGGGGGAAAGGATTGAATGGTTTGTTTTGCTTACATTTCTTCACCCACCACTAAAATAAAATATTCTCTGAAGCAAATGTCAGGAACTTCTTCCACCACTGTCACCATGTGACAGTGAGTTAGGAAATGGAATTAAATTCATTATCTAGCATCTGTTTCCAAAGAGCTAAAAGGTTTTTTTGTTCATTACCAGAGCATCTCTGCAACAGAATAGAGACCTTCTCATATACAGCTGCAGCTGAATTTCATACTAAAGAAATCTTGTAGGATCTGACAAATTTTAAGGGACATAGCTCTGCTTGAAAAAGTCTGTAGAAACCTGAAGTCCTGTTCTTCTAATTGCCTTGGGTCCTTTTATTTAAAGTTGGCTTGCCTTTTGTAATGAAACAAGTCTTTTCTTTAGTGTTTAATAGCAATGAATCTCAGGGGTGGAGAATCATCCTATGTCAGGACCACTGACCCACCAAAATAATTAATCAGGCACATTTAAGAAAGGGCAACCTAATTTGGGTCACTTGCAAGAGAATGCAAAACCATTAAATAAGTATTCTTCTAGTTCATATGATGGCCAATTGAGGAAGATGAGAGAAGATATAGAGGGGGAGAAATAGAGTAGATAAGAAGGAAAGAGAGAAAAAGAGGAGAGGTAGACATACACACATAGAAATCAAGAGGGATAGAGAGGAGGAGATTTGTGAGTACCGAGGTGAGAGTTACTGAGGTGTGGTGCTTGTCACATGCCATTGCTCACTTGGGCTGGTTTCCTTGCTAATGAGTTGCTTAAGCCTTGCTCACAGCTCCTTCTACAGCAGTTTTTCAGGTGAAAAAAATTATCCTTTGGACTGTAGCAACACTGACCCCAGGGGTGCCTCTCTGAGAGAACAGAGAAAATTAAGCCAAATGCTGAAGGTTGCCTAATCCTTTGAGGGGAATGCAACTCATATTAATGGAATTATTATTCTGTGGGAAGTGCTTTTATAGGTTATCTAATTTAATCTTCAACAAATCTAACGACAGGCACTGTTATACCCATTTTCCAGGTGATAATACAGTCATTAAGTGCTTTGTCAGGTAACACCACTAGTTACAGGGAGAGAACGGGATTCAGGCGCCAGCCATCTTCTGAGTCCTGCTCTTTCTGTTTCACCAGCTGCATCCACGTCTCTTTCTAGAACTTAAAGAAATTTCAGAAAAATCACCCAAGTTTGCAAATTGGTAGAAATTGCTCCACACCTCAGACTGATAATAATTTGCTTTATTGATTAGTGCGTCATTGGGCCCCATGCCAGACATCTGAGCTTTTTATCTATTTAAAGTAGAGCTAGCAGCCAGTTGGTTGGAAGTATTGTACCTACCCTTCTTTGACAGATGGCTTTCTATTTGGCTTTTGAAATTCTATAAGAAAGAATTTCACAGTTTCTCAGAGTAGCTTATTGCAGTCATATCCAGAGTCAGTCTTCAGATCGTGAATACATTGATCCCTTTTCTCCGGCTTTGAATGCAGCATACTGTCATACGCCTGGGCGAAAGAGTGGTTCCAGTGTGTGTGTGTGTGTGTGTGTCGGTAATACACAGTCTGTGACATAGTCAAAGAAGACTATCAATAAAGAGTTGGAAAACTATGGCCCATGGACCAGATCTCGCTGGCTGTTTTTATAAATAAAGTTTTATTGGAACACAGCCATGCTTATTCATTTATGTATTATCTGTGGCTACTTTTGTGCTACAGTGACAGAGTGGAGTAGTTGTGACTGAGACTGTGTGGTCTTCAAAGGCTAAAATATTTATTTTCTTGTTCTTTACTGAGTAAGTTTGCAATCTGTGCTATAGATTAACATATCAACTAGAGAATTCTTGAAAAGAACACAGCATGAATATAGCAAAACTATGGTGTTACCTAGGTAATAGTACTATGAGGAGCTACTACAGATAATATTTTCCAAGTGCCCCTTGTTGTGTTTGGGGGAATACAAAGAGGAGGTTTCTCTTACTTATATGTTGAAAGAACTCCTTAGAATAAGATTGGAGAGTTTCTGATAGGAATGTTGCTTGTGTATTAAAATATAGAATTGTGCTTCTCCATTCTGACTGTGGTTCTTGTCCAGGCAAGTTTGGAAATTTGTGACTCCTTAAAACCATGCAGGCAGCCAAGTGTTCCAGCTGATGTTTTGTGTTTTTTTTTTTTTCTCCTTCATTTAAAAATACACTTTGTGGAATGTTTTCTTTTTTTCACTGCTCTCTAAATATTCTGTTTTGAAACATTTAATTACCCTGGTTATTTATATGGAAAGGTTTGATAATGTTTCTATGGGAGTCTGTCATTTATTTCTTTTGCTAAATTTTATCTTATATTAGGGGAAGGGCTGAGGTTGGTTACTATGGCAACATTCTCAAAACTGCAACAATCCCATTACGGATGCTAAAACTATAGTCATTCCAGTGGGAGGGTGGCATGGGGAGTGGGTGGTAGTCTTTTTATTTTTATTTTTATTTTTTTAAAAAAAGCCTCTCCCACTTCCAAATCTTTTGCATTCATTTATTTTAAGCTTTGCAGCTTAGGGTACTAAAATGAGAAACAAAAAGTAAAAAAGAGTGTCATGTCTCTCTCCGTTAAATTTCTGTAGTTCTTTATTAGCTCCTTTTGTGGGGATACCCAGTTTTCTGCCTACTCTTTTTTTTATTTATGTGTTCATTTAATCCCCAAACTTTCAATGAGACCTGTGTTACGGATGAATACGAGAATCCTTGTTCTTGTTTCTCCTTTTAAATTATAAATTCTTTGAAGCCATTAATTCACTTCACTGTAATTCATTTAAACAAATACTTATTGAGCAATTTACTTTGTATCAAGAATCATACTGGCATAAGAAGATAAAAAAGAAAAAGGGGATTTTGTTGAAGATTAACGTTTTGTTTTGCTGGGCAGCACAGGGAAGGGCACATAGTGAAGCACAGAGATGATCGATATAAAATTTGATACATGCTTACACAGAGGCACTTAATCCACTTAACTCCCCAGCCTAGAAAGCATAGAAAAGACTGCAGGGAGGTGATATTTGGGTTACCAGATAGGCATTTTCTGGTTAGGGCCTAGATGTGTGTGTATGTGGCAGGGGGATGGAGGTATATATATATGTGTGTGTGTGTGTGTGTGTGTGTATTTGTGGGTGTGGGTAGGTAGGGCATTCCATCCAATCTAGACCAACAAGAACAGAGATATAGAGGTGAGGAGTCCTTGGCCATGAGCAGGAGAACTTAGAAAACACATGGATGATTGGTAGAAGAACAGTCTGGAGACATAGCCATCAAGAGAAGTCATATCTGGGAGATTGGATTTGGACATTGGGAACCATTGAAAAGTTCAGAAGCAGGAGCAATTGAGTGTTCCAGTTTAGAAGTAGAAGACAGTGGCCGGGCGCGGTGGCTCAAGCCTGTAATCCCAGCACTTTGGGAGGCCGAGACGGGCGGATCATGAGGTCAGGAGATCGAGACCATCCTGGCTAACATGGTGAAACCCCGTCTCTACTAAAAAATACAAAAAACTAGCCGGGCGAGGTGGCGGGCACCTGTAGTCCCAGCTACTCGGGAGGCTGAGGCAGGAGAATGGTGTAAACCCGGGAGGCAGAGCTTGCAGTGAGCTGAGATCGTGCCACTGCACTCCAGCCTGGGCGACAGAGCGAGACTCTGTCTCAAAAAAAAAAAAAAAAAAAAAAAAAAAAAAAAAAAAAAAAAAAGAAGTAGAGGATAGTGAAGGGAAGGGAAGGGGGAAGATGGGATTGGGAAGAGATATGGAGACTTGTAAAAATGTCAAGATTCACCTTGGGACATGATGAGTTTTAGATGAACCCCATCAAGTTGGACTGTCCAATAGGCAACTGGAAATAGGGCTCCAGAACTGACAAGAAGGGTGGATGGGACCCAGAGATCTGGACATGATCAGAGAAGGCTTTGAAGGAGGAGCAGGAACCTGAAGAGAAATTACACATTATCATATCCCTGACATGCTGTCTCACTTTTAGTAAAATATTAATTATTTCTAAAAAGTAGATTCTGAAGTATTGATGTGACCAAAATATTTTTTTAATTTTTAATTTTTTTTATTTCAATAGGTGTTTAGGGAACAGGTGGTGTTTGGTTACATGAATAAGTTCTTTAGGGGTGATTTCTGGGATTTTGATGCACCATCACTTGAGTAGTGCACGCTATACCCAGTGTGTAGTCTTTTATCCCTTGCTACCCCGACAGTTTCCCCCGAGTTCCCAAAGTCCAATGTGTTATTCTTATGCGTTTGTGTCCTCATAGCATAATAGTGTCTAGTTTCATCCAGATTGCTGCAAATGCCATTATTTCATTCCTTTTCATGGCCGAGTAGTGTTCCATCTGTATATATGCCAAACTTTCTTTATCTACATTGATTGATGGGCATTTGGGCTGGTTCCATATTTTTGCTATTGCAAATTGTGCTGCTTAAACATGTGTGTGCAAGTAGTTTTTTCATATAATGACTTCCTCTGAGTAGATACCTAGTAGTGGGATCGCTGGATCAAATGGTAGATCTACTTTTAGTTCTTTAAGGAATCTCCACACTGTTTTCCATAGTGGAACTATGTACTAGTTTACCTTCCCACCAACAGTGTAAAAGTGTTTTCACCGCATCCATGCCAACATCTATTACTTTTTGGTTTTTTGATTATTGGCATTCTTGCAGGAGTAAGGTGGTATCAAAATGCAATTTTGATTTGCATTTCCCTGATCATTAGTGATGTTGAGCATTTTTCCATATGCTTGTTGGTCATTTGTATATCTTTTTTTGAGAATTGTCTATTCATGTCCTTAGCCCACTTTTTGATGGGATTGTTTTTTCTTGCTGATTTGTTTGAGTTCTTTGTAGATTCTGGGTATTAGTCATTTGTCAGATATATAGATTGTGAAGATTTTTTCCCACTCTCTGGGTTGTCTGTTAACTCTGCTAATTATTTCTTTTGCTGTGCAGAAGCTTTTTAGTTTAAGTGCCATCTATTTATCTTTGTTTTAGTTGCATTTGCATTTGAGTTCTTGGTCATGAAGTGTTTGCCTAAGCCAATGTCTAGAAGATTTTCCAATGTTGTCTTCTATAATCTTTGTGGTTTCAGGTCTTAGATTTAAGTATTTGACCTATCTTGAGTTGATTTTTGTATAAGGTGAGAGATGAGGATCAAGTTTCATTCTTCTACATGTGGCTTGACAATTATCCCAGCACCATTTGTTGAATAGGGTGTCCTCTCCCCTCTTTATGTTTTTGTTTGCTTTGTTGAAGATCAGTTGGCTGTAAGTATTTGGCTTTATTTCTGGGTTCTCTATTCTGCTCCACTGGTCTATGTGCTGATTTTTATACCAGTACCATGCTGTTTTCGTAACTGTGGCCTTATAGTATAGTTCGGAATTGGGTAATGCGGTGCCTCCAGACTTTTTTGTTTGTTTGTTTTTGTTTAGTCTTGCTTTGGCTGTGCAGGCTCTTTTTTTGGTTCCGTATGAATTTTAGGATTGTTTTTTCTAATTCTGTGAAGAATGATGGTGGTATTTTGATGGGAATTGCATTGAATTTGTAGATTGCTTTTGGCAGTGTGGTCATTTTCCCAATATTGATTCTACCCACTCATGAGCATGGGATGTGTTTCCATTTGTTGTGGCACCTATGATTTCTTTCAGCAGTGTTTTGTAGTTTTCTTTGTAGAGGTCTTTCACCTCCTTAGTTAGGTATATTACTAAGCATTTCATTGTTTTGCAGCTATTACAAAAGGGATTGAGTTCTTGATTTGATTCTCAACTTCGTCACTGTTGATGTATAGCAGAGCTACTGATTTGTGTACATTAATTTTGTGTCCTGAAACATTGCTGAATTCATTTACCAGTTCTAGGAGCTTTCTGGATGAGTCTTTAGGATTTTCTAGGTATACAATGATATTATCAGCACACAGCAACAGTTTGACTTCCTCTTTACCAATTTGGATGCCCTTTATTTCTTTCTCTTGTCTGATTGCTCTAGCTAGGACTTCTAGTACTGCGTATAATACAAATGGTGAAAGTGGACATTCTTGTTTTGTTCCAGTTCTCAGGGGCAATGCTGTCAACTTTTCCCCATTCAGCATAATGTAGGTGGTGGGTTTGTCTTGGATGGCTTTTATTCCCTTAAGTTATGTCCCTTCTCTGCCGATTTTGCTGAGGGTTTTAATCATAAAGGGATGCTGGATTTTGTCAAATGCTTTTTCTGCATCTATTGAGATGATCATGTGATTTTTGTTTTCAATTCTGTTAGTGGTGTATCACACTTGTTGACTCATATATGTTAAACCATCCCTACATCTCTGGTATGAAACACACTTGATCATGTGGATTATCTTTTTGATACACTGTTGGATTCAGTTCACTAGTATTTTGTTGGAGGTTTTTGCATCTATGTTGATCAAGGGTATTGGTCTGTGGTTTTTTGTTTTTTTGAATGTCCTTCCCTGGTTTTGGTATTAGGGTGATACTGACTTCATAAAATGATTTAGGGAGGATTCCTTCTTCCTGTATCTTGTGGAATAGTGTCAGTAGGATTGGTACTAATTTTCTTTGAATGTCTGATATAATTCAGCTATGAATTTGTCTGGTCCTGGACCTTTTTTTGTTGGCAATTTTTAAATTACTATTTCAATCATGCTGCTTGTTATTGGTCTGTTCAGAGATTCTCTATCTTCCTGGTTTAATCTAGGAGGGTTGTATATTTTCAGGAATTTATCCTGAAATTTATCTCCTCTAGGTTTTCTAGTTTATGCATGTGAAGGTGTTCATAGTAACCTTGTATTCCTGTGGTATTAGTTGTAATATCTCCAATTTTGTTTCTAATTGAGCTTATTTGGATCTTCTCTCTTCTTGGTTAATCTCACTAATGGTCTATCAATTTTATTTTTATTTTCAAAGAACCAGCTTTTTGTTTCATTTATGTTTTGTTTTTTCTGTTGTTGTTGTTGTTTCAATTTCATTTAGTTCTGCTCTGATCTTTGCTATTTCTTTTTTCCTGCTGGGTTTGAGTTTGGATTGTTCTTGTTTCTCTAGTTCCACGAGGTGTGTGACCTTAGATCGTCCATTTGTGCTCCTTCAGCCCTGTATCAATGCTATGAATTTTCCTCTCAGCACTGCTTTTGCTGTATCCCAGAGGTTTTGATAGGTTGTATCACTGTTATCAATCAGTTCAAATAAGTTTTTTTAATTTCCATCTTGATTTGTTTACCCAATGATCATTCAGGAACAAGTTATTTAATTTCCATGTGCTTATATGGTTTTGAGAGGTTCTTTTGGAGTTGATTTCCAGTTTTATTCCACTGTGGTCTGGGAGGGTACTTGATATAATTGCTATTTTCTTAAATTTACTGAGTGAGACTTGTTTTGTACCCTATCATATGGTCTATCTTGGAGAGTGTACCATGTGCTGATGAATAGGATGTATATTCTACAGTTGTTGGGTAGAATGTTCTGTAAATATCTGTTAAGTTCATTTGTTATAGGGTATCATTTAAGTCCATTGTTTCTTTGTTCACTTTCTGTCTTGATGACCTGTCTAGTGCTGTCAGTGGAGTATTAAAGTCCCCCATTATTATTGTGTTGCCATCTATCTCATTTCTTAGGTCTAGTAGTAATTGTTTTATAAATGTGGGAGCTCCAGTGTTAGGTGCATATGTATTTAAAATTGTGATAGTTTCCTGTTGGACTTGTCTTTTCCTCGTTGTATAACGTCCCTCTTTGTCTTTTTTAACTGCTGTTGCTTTGAAGTTTGTTTTGCCTGATATAAGAATTGCTACCACTGCTGGATTTTAGTGTTCAGTTGCATGGAATATCTTTTTCCACCCCTTTACCTTAAATTTGTGTGAGTCCTTATGTGTCAGGTGAGTCTCCTGACGACAGCAGAAACTTGGTTGGTGAATTCTTTATCCATTCTGCCATTCTGTGTCTTTTAAGTGGAGCATTTAGGCCATTTACATTCAATGTTAGTATTGAGATATGAAATGCTATTCTATTCTTCATGCTATTTGTTGCCTGAATACCTTGTGTTTTTTTCACTGTGTTATTGTTATATAGGTCCTGTGAGATTTATGATTTAAGAAGGTTCTATTTTGATGTATTTTGAGGATTTGTGTCAAGATTTAGAGCTCCTTTTAGCAGTTCTTGTAGTGCTGACTTGGGAGTGGCAAATTCTCTCAGCATTTGTTTGTCTGGAAAAGACTGTATCTTTCCCTCATTTATGAAGCTTAGTTTCACTGGATACAAAATTCTTGACTGGTAACTGTTTTGCTTAAGGAGGCTAAAAATAGGACCCCAATCCCTTCTAACTTGTAGGGTTTCTGCTGAGAAATCTGCTGTTAATCTGATAGGTTTTTCTTTATAGGTTACCTGCTGCTTTTGCCTCACAGCTCTTAAGACTCTTTCCTTTGTCTGGACTTTGGATAACCTGATGACTATGTGCCTAGGCAATAATCTTTTCACAATGAATTTCACAGGTGTTCTTTGAGCTTCTTGTATTTTAATGTCTAGATCTCTAGCAAGGCCGGGAAGTTTTCCCCCATTATTCCCTCAAATGTATTTTCCAAACTTTTTGATTTCTATTCTTCTTCTGGAACACCAATTATTCTTAGGTTTGGACATTTAACATAGTCTCAAACTTCTTGGAGGCTTTGTTCATTTTTTAAAATTCTTTTTTCTTTGTCTTTGACAGATTGGGTTAATTCGAAAGCCCTGTCTTTGAGCTTTGAAGTTCTTTCTTCTGCTTGTTTGATTCTATTGCTGAGACTGTCTAGTGCATTTTGCATTTCTTTGTGTGTCCTTGATTTCCAGAAGTTGTGATTGTTTCTTATTTGTGCAGTCTATTTCACTGAAGAACTTTCCTTTCGTATCCTGTATCACGTTTTTGATTCCTTTAAGTTGGACTGCACCTTTCTCTGGTGCCTCCTTGATTAGCCTACTAATTGGCCTTCTGAATTCTTTTTTTGGCAATTCAGAGATGTCATTTTGGTTTGGATCCATTGCTAGTGAGCTGGCATGATTTTTGGGGGTGTTAAATAATCTTGTTTTGTCATATTACCAGAATTGTTTTTCTGGTTTCTTCTCATTTGGGTAGACTATGTCAGAGGGAAGATCTGGGCTTCAAGGCTGCTGTTTAGATTCATTTGTCCCACGGGATGCTCCCTTGATGTGGTATTCTCCCCTTTCCCCTAGGAATGGGGCTTCCTGAGAGGTGAACTATAGTGATTGTTTTGCTAGCCACCCAGTGGAGCTGCAGAGCTGTGAGCTGGTACTGCAGAGTGTCTGCAACGAGTCCTGTGATGTGATCCATCTTCAGGTTTTTCGGCTGTGGATACCAGCACCTGCTCCGGTGGAAGTGACAGGGGAGTGAAGTGGACTCTGTGAGGGTCCTTGGTTGTGTTTTTGTTTAGTGTGCTGGTTTTGTGTTGGTTGGCCTCCAGCCAGGAGGTGGCGCTTTCAAGAGTGCATCAGTTATGGTCCTATAGGGAGGATGCAAACTTGCCCCAGGGATACTTGGTTAGTATTCAGGTGTCTCAGGTGGTGGACAGGGCCATAGAGCTCCCAAGAGATTATGACCTTTGTCTTTGGCCACCAGACTAGGTAGAGAAAGACAACTAGATGGGGTCAGGGTGGGGCGTGTCTTAGCTCAGCCTCTCGTTAGGCGGGGCTCACTGTGGCTGCTGTAGGGGATGGGGGTGTGGTTCCCAGGCCATTGGAGTTATGTTCCCATGGGGATTATGGCTGCCTCTGCTGAGCCATACAGGTTGTCAGGGATGTGAGGGAAAGCCGTCAGTCACAGGCCTCACCCAGCATCCACACAACCTGCAGCCCTGATGGCTGGTCTCATTCCCATCATGCCCCCATGACAACACCGAGTCTGTTTCCAGGCAGCTAGTGACCAGGGCTGAGAACTTGTACAAGAGCATGAGCCTCCCCATTGAGAAAGCAAGCAGACTCACAGTTTTTTGGTGTCTCAGGGAGCCTGCAGAGGTGATCTAGTTCGTTCCTTCAAAGGGTCTGTGGATTCTCTCAGCTTTCCTGGTATGTTCCTACAGTAGTTCTTGGAGCAAAAGTTCATGATGTGATTCTCCACATGCTGTTCTGTCTGTCTGAGCAGGAGCTGCAGGCTAGTCCTGCCTCCTATCCACCATCTTAATTGACAGTGGTAACCAAAATATTTAGAGCCATTTTGACAGATTGAGAAATCACTGCTATGATTAAAATATAGCACTTGGGATGACCATGCTCAACTCATAGGATGCCATCATCAAACAGCCTTGCTTTCTCCCTCCATTTATTCTTTAAACCTGCACAGTGGGGCATGTCCTTCCCTGGCAATTCTGCTTACTCTTAGGCAATTAAAAAAAAACCAACAAAACATTCATATTCAAAACACATATTCAAAAACATTTCAGGTACAGATAATTCAGTACCTGAAACGTCCAGCATTATGTAATAGCACAAACACTGGAGTTGATTTAGAATTGAGCTTTCTTCCCTCCTCCAACATGGGCCTGCCCCAGCCCTGCAGTCATGGAAGGAGAGTGGTCAGCTTTCCTCTTTCTCCTCAGTATTCCTTCACCCCTTTTCTTCTCTTGGCTAGCCTCAGTCTCAGACCCCATTAAATTGGGTTGAGAGAGAGGAGTGGGGAGGAAATATAAGGGAAACAGTAAAGTGCTTACTTGACTGCGATGAATTGTTAGTCTAGTTTCAGTGCTTTCTGAATCTAGCAGATATGTAAGTTGACTTCTCTGTGGAGTTCTTTTGTGTATTATTTGCACAAAAAGAGCATACCCTCCCCCCATTGCTGAGGGTCTCATATCTGTAGTTCTCTGAGACAAAAACAATGTATTGCTACTGGGCTACACCTTTCCCAACCCTTAGGCTTCTGGCCACACCTCCAGCTAATTTCTGCTATGCCTTTGGGTAGTACCTGAACAATCCTCATATGGCTGTCTTTGGTGCACAGTCCACACCTTGTTCATGGGAGACACTCAAGCATCCTTTGCTCCTGCAGACTCTGGGAGTGCAACCACCTCTCCTAGATCCACCCACAAAACAGCCAGCAAGCCTGGATGCTATCACATGTAGATGTCAGATGTGGTTCAGACACAAATCTACTTGCACCCCGAAGTGCACAAACTACTGAGGACAGATGTGAAGCCCTCTGCCTGCCTCTTTAAAGTCCCTCTTTCTTGACTTGAAGTAAAGCAGCAAGCACCACTAACCACTGGCCCTCCTTGGTTGAAGGATTTTTGGCCTCTCAACACATCAATAGCTTCCTTGAACAATCCCTCCTAAAATGTCCAATTCTTGATCCTTTTAAAGAGTTCTGAGTTTTATAAACAGTTTATAGCACCTTTTTTGGTAAATTTTGCAAAAGGTCTAGCTCTTTTTAAAAAATTGTTTCTTGATGCTTCAAAGAAAATATTCACTGAAACATCATGTTACATGAACATCATTTTTCTACCCTCATTTAAAAAAACTTTTCCAACTAGTTACAGAAAGAACTTTGTGACATGGATATAGAATTGCCTGCATCTAGGGATTGATTGAATGGATGACAAAGTGAAACCACGCTTTCTTTATGAAGGTTGTATTTTCAACTTCCTTATAGGCACCATTCCTTTTCCAGAGTGCCCTTAGATGAGCAGCTATGCATCTAACAGGAATTGCTTACAATGATCGATTTCCGCTACGCTCATGACTCCCAAATCTGTCTTTGTAGCCCAGACCTCTTTCTGAGATGCAGATCCATATATCTGATAGCTTACTTTACTTCTCTGATCAAAGTATTACAAGTTTAGCTAACATCATCATTACTCTAAATACCATTCCTCATTCTGAATATCTATTCGCCTCCATGTAATTTATCTTTAGTCTTAAGAAATGGTACTTAGGAACCCTTAGTTGTTTAAATCAGAAACTTGGGAGTCATCTACAGATTCTTGTCAACCATGCGACTTTAGCAATCTGGTGATGTTTATGACCACCTTTCAAAATAGTGTTTGTAAGAATACAGGACTACTATGGAAACTGATGATATGGAAACACAGTTCAGTTGTGAATGACTTGGAATTCACGAATTGTTTTCTTTCTCATCTCTCACATTGATTCAGTATATCATTCACAGATCATCTCCTGAATAACAGTCAAACTCATTTTATTTTCTCTATCTTCACTGATACTTTCTTACTTCAGTCCTTCATCATCTCTTCTGAATGACTGCAGTTTCATTTAAAAAATAGCTTATACTGATAAATTTCAAATATATACAAAGGACACAAAATAATATAATGTACCTCATATTGCCATTACCTAGTTTTGCTTTCCCACTCCCCACACTATGATAAATGATGAATTTATAGACTTTAAGTAAAACTTATGAACTGTCTCAGTCTGTTTTTATGGCTATAACAGAATACCACAGACTGGGTAATTCTTTTGTCAAATGTCTGTTCAAGTTTTTATTTTTGACTATTTTTAATTGTTTAAAAATGTTTATTAGTAGTTGCAGGAGTTAAAAAAAGTCTGGATACAAATCGTTTATCAGATTCATCGATGGTAAATTGTTTTTGCAATCTGAAGCATACCTATTAATTTTCTTAATGTAATTTTTATAAGCAAAACTTTAAAAAATGATATTATTTTCTGTGTCCTTCTGAGAAATCTTTACTTATCTGCAAGTCACGAAGATCTTCTTCTGTTTTCTTCTAAAAATTTTGTGTCTTAGCTTTCACACTTAGGTCTATGATTCATCTTGAATTAATTTTTATGCTTTCTATAAGATAAGAGGTTGAGGTTCATTCTTTTTTTTCCATATGGACATCTAGCTGTTCCAGCATAATTTGTTGAAATGACTCTCCTTGCTTTATTGAATTTCTTTGGTGACTTTTTCAAAAATCAATTGACTATAGACTTGTACTATTTCTGGACTCTCTATTCTGTTCTGTTAATCTATTTTTCTGTCTTTATGCCAATACTACCCTGTAGGTTTAAAGTAAATTTCAAGTCATGTGGTATAAATTCTCCATCTTTTTTCTGTTTTCAAGATTAACGTATTCTGGATCCTTTACATTTCGAAATAAATTTTAGAATTAACATGTCAATTTTTATTTTCAAAAGCCCTGCTGGGGTTATAATTGGGATTTCATTGACTTAGAAGATTAACTTGTATGTATAGTTTATTTTTTAGTCAGTGATTTGGGAGAGAGATTTATTTGCAGATTTTAGGGCTCACTGCCTTTGTGACTTCTCCCTATTCAACATATTCCCCCTAACTTTCTGTAGTTTTGCCTTCCCCTAAGTTATCTGATACCTTGATCAAGTAAGGAAACTGAGGCTTTCTGTAACCCCAGCTATGTGCAAATTGGGAGTGCTCACAGGCAAATATTTGTAAACTTGCAAATTTCATTCATTGCAGTTTGTCTTTTAATGGTGGTCTCTGCTCCAGATTTTGCCTAACCATGTTCAATTTGTAGTGCCTTTGAGTAGTTTTTTAAAAATTGTCCAGATCTAAAAATTGTTATCTGTGGAACAATTGTTCTGACCTAGCTGCTTTGCTCTTAACAGAAGACAGAGAACCTCCTTCTTGCCGCCTCTTTCATCTCCCTCTGACACACCTGCCCATTGTCCCCTAAGTAATCTTTCAAAAAAGCAAACCCAAGCAAACCATTTTCTGGTAGAAAGCCCATCAATGACTCTTGGCGTTGCTTTCTCTTTACTTTCTTATCTTCCTTTTTTAGATTCCTCCTCACTTATCCCATGCACTCTCTGGCTTTATTGAACCATTTGGCATTCCCTAGACATACCCTTCCCTTAAAAGTCTCCCCTTCTTGGGCTTATATCATGATCCTGACTAAAATGCCTGTACGTTCTTTGTAGCCTGGCTAACTCCTGCTTCTTCAAAAGTCAGCTCAAAGCACCAACCCATTGGAGAAAACTTCTGGGCTTTATTGAAGTGGGCTACTCATACTTTCATATTTTCCTATTGTTTTTGTTATGTTTTCTTATGTTTTTGTTATGTCTTGTTATGTTTTAGTTCCTATTGTTTTCGTTATGTTTAGAACTCATCAACTTGTATTTAGTTGTTTAATCACTTATTACACTGTGAGCTGTGTATGCCTTGATAGGATCCATGTCTTACCTGTGATTGCCAATTGCCTAGTATTCTTGTTGAGGAAATAAGGGAGGGTGAACGGACTGAATAGTCACAGGATGGTTGCATTTTAGGTGTATTTATGACTAAATTTTAGGTATCTGGTCATTCCTAAATATTTTCCCTTTGTCTTCTCACTCATGGCACTGGATATTTAAATACCAATATGCGATTAACAAGATAAAGTTAGAACCACAGAAATGCCTCAGTTATCCAGAGGAAAGCTTTCCAGGAGCCTCACAAAATGAACCAGGTGAATATTTAAAAACATATTTATATAAATAGAAGAATTCTTTAAAGAGAATAAAAGACATTGATGAGTCAAAAGCAGTGACATAGTAAATAACTAAAGAGTCAGTGATGCAGATATTTCACCTGCTGAGATATGACTTAAAGTTTTATGAACACAAAGGAAAGGGCTGATTCTGATTTCAAAAATGAAGCAGCTCTTGAAGCTTTAATTTGTGTGGCCACAGTATGACACAGAGGAACACTGAGGGAGCTAAACCATAGCCGTCGCTGCTGTGAGACACAG
Source organism: Macaca fascicularis (assembly GCF_037993035.2). Taxonomy (NCBI): domain Eukaryota; kingdom Metazoa; phylum Chordata; class Mammalia; order Primates; family Cercopithecidae; genus Macaca; species Macaca fascicularis. The sequence goes on along the minus strand of NC_088377.1, from coordinate 179,440,827 downwards.
GGAGTCAGAATCCTTTCACATTTTCCTGGACATGTCAGCCTTTCTTTGTTTCTTTTTGACTGCTACATAATGATATAGGCATTGTATACTTTTTATGGAGATTCTTTCTTGGTGGAAACCCAATTTTAATTACTGTTTTCATGTAAGTTATTGTTGCTGAGCAGACAATGCCTTTTCCACTTTTTAAAATAATGCCATAGAATTCCCTATTACTACGATGCATATACACTAAAGTTTCTCCCGCCTCACTCTTTTTTGAAGAGATGGGGGTCTCACTCTGCTGCCTGGGCTGAAGCGCAGTGGCATGATCATAATTTACTGTAGCCTCAAACTCTTTGGCTTAAGCAATCATCTGCTCTTGCCTACTGATTAGCTGGGACTATAGGTACGTGCCACCATGCCCAGCGAATTACAAAAAAAAGGTTTTTTTTTTTTTTTTTTTTTTTTTTTTTTTTTTTTTAGAAATAGGGTCTTTCTATGTTGCCTAGGCTGGTTTTGAACTCCTGGCCTCAAGCATTTCTCTTGCCTCAGCCTCCCAAACTGCTGGGTTATAGGCATCAGCCATCATGCCTAGCTTTTTTAAAAGGCCTTTTCTTACAATTATTACCTCATTACTCCTCCTTTTCTCTTGTGTTTTTCTTCTTCTTCAGTCCATTTTTGCTTTGAGCCTCTCCCACATACACCTGCTGCCTCGAATATCTGTCATTTATCACAAGGGCTTTCTCCTACTGTCATGCTTTAAGACACTGATAATCCACTTCTTCCATTAAGTTACCCTATACAAATCATAGATGGCCGATTGCATGGTTGTATGAAATAGATAATATAAAATGAAAAACAGAAGTTTCTTCTTTAAGTACACCTTCCTCAGATATACCTCTTCCCCTACCCTCAGAGGTAACCACACTTAACCATTTTCTGTGTTGTGTAATCCTTCTATAGTTTTTCTAAGCATCTATGAATAAACACACACACGTGAAGTAAGATGATGGTCAAAATGTTTAACCACTGCATGGTAATGTAAAACTTAGCACTTAAAAATATGTTCTATTCTTTAGGCAGACCAAACTATATATAATTGCCTACCAGGTGATCTATGTTAGAGGTTAAATCATTCATCAAACTATTCCAATAATTTTCAAAGCATTTATTGATTTTTAATGGGTATGATCTTTTGTTTGATGCAGCTGTCGGTAGCTAAGTGATGGCCTTGTATCAACCATGATTTGAAACAGGGAAACACATCAATCTATTCCAATGATTTACTCATTGCATTGTACTGCCACTTGCTTCTTTCATTTAAGAATATACTTTTGGCTGGGTGTGGTGGCTCACGCCTGTAATCCTAGCACTTTGAGAGGCTGAGGTGGGTGGATCACCTAAGGTCAAGAGTTTGCGACCAGCCTGACCGACATGGAGAAACCCCATCCCTACTAAAAATACAAAATTAGCTGAGCGTGGTGGCACATGCCTATAATCCCAGCTACTTGGGAGGCTGAAGCAGGAAAATCACTTGAACCCAGGAGGCGGAGGTTGCAGTGAGCCGAGATCATGCCATTGCACTCCAGCCTGGGCAACAAGAGTAAAACGCTGCCAAAAAAAGAGAAAAAGAAAAAGAATATACTTTTGATATCTTTCCCTGTGAGAATATAATAAGTCTACTTTATTGTATCTAATGATAGGATAGTATCCCATAATATGGATATAAGTTTATCTACCAAGTTCCCTACTGTTTAAATGTTTCCAGTGTTTTGCTATTACACGTAATGTTGCTGAAACATTCTCTTACATCATTGTCTGCTTCGGTGAATACTTTTGTAAGATAGACTTATAGACGAAGAATTGTCGGTTCAAAGTAGATGTGCCAATCAAGAACTTGCCCACTTATAAGTAACTACACACATCCCGTGTGCACATGCACTGACATACATATTATCACCTGAAAATATAAACCCAGATGCAAACACAGATGAGCACTAAATTAATTCTAAAATTCATTTGAGGATTTGGCACCATGAAGTTTTATAGCCACATAACCTCAGGTAGACAAGACAGGGGAATGGCAGAGGTACCTTGGTAGAAAGTGAAGGAGAAGAAGAAAGGTTGGTGGTCCAGAGAAGTCAGTATTTCCTTGTCTGGAATGAGTGCCTGCCTATCAAATTTTGATAAAACTTCTTGATTGTCATCCTTGTTTCATTATGGTCCTCCCAGGAATGTTTTGCATTTTTCTAAGAGTTAAAGATCATAGCTTCATGACTTAATCTTTGGACGGGTTTTTCCCACTTATATGAGAAGAACTAATAATGCCACATGGAGCACACCTTTTCAGGACTCCGGGAGTCTAAAAAAAAAGAAAAGAAAAATGAGTCAGAACTTCTGCCTGTGAGTCTGAGTCAGCTTAGTGTGCTAAAAAAAAAATAATAAAAAAAAAAAAAAAAGAAAAAGAAAAAAAAAACATGTGAGGAGACCTGCCTGGAAAAACTGCTGAATGGAAAGACTTGAGAACGGCTTATAGATATTGATGGCAGATGAAGAATTTTCATGTCTTTTCAGAAATGGTTAGCAGCCACTCATAACAGTCCTGTGATGTCACAGAAATCTTGACTCCTGCTTCTCCTTCTCGTTCTCCTTTAAGCCCTTCCCTCCTCCTTTTCATATAGGACCTTAACACAAGAGGGTCAGGAAGAGAAGAGAAGGGTTGCTCACAGGAGGAAAGAAGGCAAAGGGTAGCTGTTACTTTACCTGGCGGGCCATGTTTCGCTACGAATCAGGTGGTGTGTTTGGAGGAGATGCCACTCGGTAAGGGAGGCTTCTTGAGCACTCGACGACTCCTGGCAACTTAGAATGTGGGACCGCTGGAAGGAAAAGCACCCCTGGATGGGACGAAGGTTGAGTTCAATTTTATTTTTTACTGTGTGTGTGTGTTGGGGGAGGGTAATGGGAAACGTGTGTTTTGCAGACACATTAACATAAGGAGAATAGTGGGTGCAACTTTATTATCCTCATTCACATAAAGATGGACATTTTAATTTTTTTTTAACAGTAGGAAAAAAGAACCTTCTGAGTTGATTTGGTATAGTGGAAATTGCATGGAAATGTTTAGCTTCCTCTGTTTTCACAAACATGTAACCTTCTAAGAAAATCTCTCTTTGACCTATTTCAAAGTTTGATTTTTTTTTTTTTTAAACAGTTTGGAAAATAGGAAATAACATGAATTTCCCCTTTTCCAACAGTGAAAATGTTTTTAATATACCTTTTCATGTTGCTCTGATTATGATTGTAACTTTTTTATTCAATCCTGAATCTGTTAGATTTTAACATTATATAAAATTATAAAACACTGGCCAAAATTAGTCACCCAGGAAATAGTATAAGGGACCCCGTTAAGAAAGTAAGTTTAAGTGACTGAAAAAGTTTGGTGACATCTCACTGAGGCGGACTTGCTTATTTGTTTGTTAACCTCAGAAGTATTACCATACATAATGTCTATGGGTTTAGATATATGATTTTTCTCGCCTTCTAGACATCCACCTTGTTGTGATAGAAGGAACATGGATTTAGAGTCAGGCAGCCTTGGATCTCAATCACTTTACTCCTTCTGTGGCCCTTAGCAGGCTATATAGCCTCTGTGTGCCTCAGTCTCCTCATCCATAAAATGAAAATAATGTCTACAGGTTAGTATTGTAACAAGGGATCATTCAGATTAACTTTGGAAAAGCTTTCTCCTATGAAGCATTCGGAAAACATTAGTTTCTTTCTTTTCTTTTCTTCTTCTTCTTTTTTTTTTTGTAGTTTGGTTTTTATTATTGGCTTGGTTTTCTTTCTAGGCCTTGGGTTCTCCTTCACTTTATGTAGAATATGATCTTCTTGCAGTAGATAGATTTGAATCCTGCCAACAGAATTTTTCTGAATTGGCTTGTTGTCTTTCTTTATTTACCAATAGCTGCCTATTTGGTTCAGCTCCCTGATCCACATCCTGTCTCTCAATTCCTGTGTGCCCTCACAGATCTATTAAAGCATCCTGAGAGGAGGGTCCCTCAGGGTCACCGGGTTTCAGGGCTCCAGCTTTTCCTGGGGATCAGAATACCCCTTCAGGGGCCAACACTCTAAGGCAGTGATATGTTTCTCTGGCCAAGCGCCTGATAGTATCTTCTTGACAAGTTCACTATTTATTCCCCCTTACTGGTGTGAGGGTTTTCCCAAAGTGTTCTGTCTTTGCAGAGTTTTTCCTACCCTTCTGTGCTATAAATGTGGTACTATTTTATGCATTTGTTTTTGCTAATATGAAATAAATCCCATTATAAATAATTCCAAGGATTTTGCAGATGATTTCACGGTTCAGAATAAGAGGACTGTTCCGTGAATCATGGAGCCGCTTTGGTACACAGTTTGTAGAAGTGAAATGTGGTGTAATGTAATTGACCCATGGGTCCCTTCTCGTACAGTGTCACTTGCTGAGAAGTAAGCAGAAAAGGCAGTGGATTCCTGCATCTGGCAATTCACCCCCATCCTGCACCAGTAACTCATAGAGCAGCTTATTCCATTGTGACACTGACTCACCCTTCCTCCCTCCACCCCCATTGTCTAGTTCTGATGTGTTCTGTCCCCACTCATTCTAGGGTCACACTGACTTATACCTTCTTCATCCTAAGTGGGGAAGAAAGCTTGTCTGTGTTGATGAAAGTACGAAAATAGAAATGCCATAACTTTTAATGCAAACAATATATGTTTGTTGAATGTATGAATACAACAATTTGGAATAACTGCTGACAGTGTTTCCAAATATTTTGGGTCTATTTAAGTAAAGAGACATGAATAATTTGAAACTGGCATTCTTTTTCTTCTTCTTTTTTTTTATGAATTAGCAATACATGTGATGAAACCTTCAAAACAAATTCTCATAGTTAAGAGTGGTTGCCTTTAGTGAGCAGGATGGGGAACAGATCTGGGGGCTTAGGCCATTCACTGTAAACCATTTGCAGGCTTTCTTTTTTCTAACCAGATGTATGTATTACTTTAATATTTTCTGATACCTCCCTTAAGTAGGCCCAGTCCAGTTTAAGTGCGATCTCTTGAGTGCCTTGTGTCGGACACTGTGCCGGTCACCCAGGGCTCTGGGGTGAATCAGGAGTAGCTCTTGCATGTGAATTCACAGTCTAGTTGGGGAGACAGGACAGACCAAAAGCAGATGATATTTAAATAATATGATGCTGCCTAAGAGAGAGGTAGCCATGGAGTTAAGTATCTTCCTCTCCATTTTATTCGGCCTTTTGTTTTAAAATTCTACCTTTATGATGTGTGTATTTCAACGGAGTTATGTGTCATAATTTTGGATTTAGTGGAAAAAGAACAGATGAGATTTTCTTGTTACCTTAATTTTCCCAACATGGAAGATTCGGGAATGAAGAAGGAGACTGCAAAGAGTGAGGCCTAAAAACCAGTCATGATTTTTATTTTGCTACTTTCTTTACGGACACGAATGCACACAGTGTAGAGCAGCCTTAACTCTGAATTGGAACAAGGTCGTGTAAGTGCCAGGACGTTATTTCCAGAAGCCCACAGCTGCCAATTCCCACACCCAGTGATTTCCACTGCCTTTTAATGATTCTGGAATTCCCAAGAACAGTGTCATCTTATTAGAAGGTATTTCCCAGTTCGAATTGGAGACAGACCAACCATCCCTCACAGGCTGAGTCCTTCTGGTTTTACTGCCAAAGCTTCCAGACTCACCCAGGGTCTGTTAGACATATTTGAATGAATCTGTCACATTGTTCAGTAGTTAATGAGGCCGTCCATGAAGACCCTAGTGGCATCACTTTGTTTACCAACAATTGTATCAAGTCATGATGATTTTTTTAAATGTCATTGAAACATATCATTAAAATATTGTGGAGATAAAGATGCATGTTTATTGGTATCTGTCTATTCCTTTCTCTTGTTTAAGAGAGAATTTACTTAAATGTGTACAAAACTGCTTTCTGGCATACTTAATTTTATGGGTTTGTGATTTCCACATCATTAAAAGTATCTGGAATACCTATGATGCAATGTGACTCTTGTTTCCACTAACTAGTAGGTAAATGCTGTGTTAGAGATTTTAAGAAAGTTGGCCAGGCACAGTGGCTCATACCCGTAGTCCCAGCACTTTGGGAGGCTGAAGCGGGTGGATCACCTGAGGTCAGGATTTTGAGACCAGCCTGGCCAACATCTGTCTCTATTAAAAATACAAAAATCAGCTGGGCATGGTGGCACACACCTGTGATCCTAGCTACTCAGGAGGCTGAGGCAGGAGAATCACTTGAACCCAGGAGGCGGAGGTTGCAGTGAACTGAGATCGCACCACTGCACTTCAGCTTAGGTGACAGAGGCGAGACTCCATCTCAAAATAAATAAACAAATAAATAAAAATAAATAAATAAAGTATGAATATAATTGCAAAGATAAAACATAAACCCAGATTGGGAATAAGAAGCAGAATTATACCAAAATGGAAGCTGACGATCACGCAGATTCACTCTTTATTTACTCATTCAAGGCTTGCCTCACATACCATAGATAAAGCAGGTAACTCTTTCTGATTTTTTGGTTCACTTCAAGACTATATGATATTGAGATTTTAAATAAATAAGCTAAAAAGGTCCTAAAATGTTTTATTAAAACCCACAGAGTATAATTTATTGATTTTTATAAAACTAATTCTTTTTTTTTTTTTCTATTTTCCTTGTAAGTTCTGGGATACATGTGTAGAATGTACAGGTTTGTTACATAGGTATACGTGTGCCATGGTGGTTTGCTGCACCTATCAACCCGTCATTTAGGTTTTAAGCCCCGTATGCATTGTCCTAATACCCTCCCTCCCCTGCCCCCGACTCCCAGACAGGCCCTGGTGTGTGATATTCCCCTCCTTGTGTCCATGTGTTCTCCTTGTTTCACTCCCACTTATGAGTGAGAACATGCAGTGTTTGGTTTTCTGTTCCTGTGTCAGTTTGCTGAGAATGATGGCTTCCAGCTTCCTCCATGTCCCTGCAAAGCACATCTCATTCTTTTTTATGGCTGCATAGTATTCCATGGTATATATGTGCCACATTCTCTTTATCCAGTCTATCACTGATGGGCATTTTGGTTGGTTCTAAGTCTTTGCTATTGTAAATAGTGCTATGGTAAACATATATGTGCATGTGTCTTTATAGAACAATGATTTATAATCCTTTGGGTATATACCCAGTAATGGGATTGCTGGGTCCAATGGTATTTCTGGTTCTAGATCCTTGAGGAATCGCCACACCGTCTTCTACAATGGTTGAACTGATTTATACTCCCACCAGCATTGTAAAAGTGTTCCCATTTCTCCACAGCCTTGCCAGCATCTATTGTTTCCTGACTTTTTAACAATTGCTATTCTGACTGGCATGCGATAGTATCTCATTGTGGTTTTGATTTGCATTTCTCTAATGACCGGTGATGATGAGCTTTTTTTCATGTTTGTTGGCTGCATAAATGTCTTCTTTTGAGAAGTGTCTGTTCATATCCTTTGCCTACTTTTTGATGGGGTTGTTTGTTTTTTTCTTGTAAATTTGTTTAAGTTCCTTGTAGATTCTGGATACTAGACCTTTGTCAAATGAGTAGATTGCAAAAATTTTCTCCCATTCTGTGGGTCGCCTGTACACTCTGATGGTAGTTTCTTTTGCTGTGCAGAAGCTCTTTAGTTTAATTAGATCCATTTGTCAATTTTGGCTTTTGTTGCAATTGCTTTTAGTGACAAAACTAATTCTTAATTGTTATCACTCAGTGAATGGTACTAGTTTGATCTTCCCTTGCTGATTAATCCAGTTCTTTCCCATTCCATTGAAACCCATTTCTTTGACTCAGATAGCTTTCCCTTTAGTTCCAAATTTTCAGGGACATTTAGCACCAAACTCTTCTTACAGAACTTTACCCTCAACCGCCATTGCTGGATCTGCTACAGTCAGAGTTGATCTATCGAGTCTAACATGTCCTGGCTGCTTTTGCATTTTCTCCCATGTCTCTCTTGGGTGTCGCAAAAGCGGCAAGGGATTATTATCATGTAGTAGGGCTCCGTAATCAGAATGCGAAATCCCTATGCATAAATACTGTCTTTTCTCAGAATTTCCTGACCCACTTTCTATTTTTTGAGAAGACAAAATTGACTTTTTTTTCTGACTTCTTCAGAAATCTCTTATAGTGACTGGTATTTTCATCTGCTGGCACCTCTGACAATGACTATTACAACGTGCCTCAGAATACAGAGTGCTAACACCTCAGCTTCTAAAAGAAATGCTTCCTCTGCAAGAATCTGTTTCTCTGATGAAGCTGCCATATAGACCATTGAATAGGAACTGCGGAAGACTCCAGAACACAATTTGATAGCCATTCAGCCAGGCGGCTGCAAGTTTTTTTCTTCCCGAGTGTGAAGGAGGCAGCCCAAAGAAGGTTGGCTTTGCAGGAGGAAGGCAAGGATACAGGGAAAAAGGGGCCAGAGAAGGGCAGGATGGGCCAAAGATTCAGGGCACCTTATGTAATGAGGCACAGTGTGATTCTGCCCGGGGTCTGTGCGTGCATGCAGTCGGGTTGCCTCCCTTTCCCCTGGAAATGTGCCCTCTGCTTACTTTTTGTTTGGTTTTAAAGCAGCTGGAAAGGATATTTTTTGCTCAGAATTGGTGCTTAGCTTTTGCAGAAGCTGCTTCTTGAGAGTCGTCTCTTGTCATCCCTCTGGGTTTTAGCTCAGTGTGACGAAGCTATTTAAAATATGTGTGTTTTTAAATGATTCTAAAAATAAAGTATTCACATTGTTATGCCTCACTCCGTCCCTACTATTGAGTCCTGCTCCCCTGACAGCAACTTTCCATTTCTCTATCTTATCCTTCTGGTATTTATTTACATCCGCGTTTCTAAATACTATGTTTATGCTATGATAATTTGGTTTGCCGATTGTAGACATTATCTATTAGGTTGGTGCAAAAGTAATTTCGGTTTTGCCAAGTTGATAGTATTAGGTCGGTACCTAATACTATCATCTTTCTATGAGATGGTACCATTTTAGATGAACATCTTGTGTCCACTTAACATACTCCCTCTTTCTGTAGCTTCCTTATATATGTACATCAAAGTTCTTGGTTAGATTAATGATCAGATTATTTGTTTTTTTTGTTTGTTTTGTAGGGAAAGGATCTTGCTATGTTGCCCAGTCTGGTCTTGGAGTCCTGGCTTCAGTGATTCTTCTGCCTCCCATACTGGAATATTATGTAATATTTTAAACAATAGCTCACCTTTATTATGTATTTTCTGGGTGAAAGAAAGAAGAGCTTTAGACATGTATTAACTAATCTTCATAGCAACCATATAAAGCAGATACTGTCATTCTTTCTGTTTTGCAGATATGGACATTGAGACCTGGGTTAACTAACTTTCCAAAGTCATATAGGTAGTAGTTGGTGGAGCCAGATTTCAAACCAAAGTAAATCAGGCTCCAGAGTCTACTTTTAACCACTACACTTTTTAAATGATTAAGGTTTTATAAATACTATTCAGAGTGGAGCCACATGTATACTATTATCTCTTCTCCCTCTTCTCTTCTCTTCTCTTCTCTTCTCTTCTCTTCTCTTCTCTTCTCTTCTCTACTCTTCTCTTCTGGAACTCTTACTAGATGGAAGTTGTATGTCCTGAATTTATCCTCTAATTTTCTTTTTTCTTTTTTTTTTTTTTTTGAGACGGAGTCTCGCTCTGTCACCCAGGCTGGAGTGCAGTGGCCGGATCTCAGCTCACTGCAAGCTCCGCCTCCTGGGTTTAAGCCATTCTCCTGCCTCAGCCTCCCGAGTAGCTGGGACTACAGGCGCCCGCCACAACGCCCAGCTAATTTTTTATATTTTTAGTAGAGACAGGGTTTCACCGTGTTAGCCAGGATGGTCTCGATCTCCTGACCTCGTGATCCGCCCGTCTCGGCCTCCCAAAGTGCTGGGATTACAAGCCTGAGCCACCGCGCCCGGCCATATCCTCTAATTTTCTTACCTTTATCTCTTCATTACCTTTGACCTACATTCTGGGAGATTGCTTTATCTTTTAACTCTTACCAAAGAGTTGTTTTTCCCCTGTGACACTTTAAAATCTCAGTAGCTGTTTCTTATTTTTGTCATGTTCTTTTATTTTTCAGTTCTTTCTTCCTATTGAGTACTTTCGCCCTGTCTTTCATATTGGTAGCTTTCCTGCAATGGCAGGAGATCTGCAGCCATCAGGTCACATACGTGAACAAGGCTCTGAAGAGCTGACAGGATACCTTCTGTGGGTGGCCCAGGCTCTTCTGGTAGTGGCCCCCCATCAGGTCACATACATGAACAAGGCTCTGAAGAGCTGACAGGACACCTTCTGTGGGTGGCCCAGGCTCTTCTGATAGTGGCCCCCCGCTGCAGAGTGGTCTAGGATCACAGATCTGTACAGTTGGAGGATCCTCAGATGTTAACATCTGGAAGCTTTTCCCATGGGCTGGCCAGAATCTCCAGAATAGAACCACCCAGACTTGTTCCTGGGGCTACACACCTGCTGCAGGTGTTATGGGAGCCAAGTTTGGAGCAGGAAACAGAAAGATCTCATTGTGAGTGTGGACTTCCACTCCATTCTCCATTTTCAGACTCACATTTACCCATGCACCACCCTCACCACTCTGCAAGCCCTCCCTATTTGAGTCTCTAGTTCCTGAGGATCCCTCTTTCAATTTCTCCTCTCCTGCCTTAGGTGTGCTGAGTGGGAAGGAGGAGATAAGGAAGATTCTCTCTGCCCTGGAGGAAGTCCATGACACTTCCAATTCCTCCTCCAATTCCTCAGCTTTTCTGAGGGGCTCCATGCAAATTGGCTTGTCTTTTCTTGGTTTTGCTCTTTGAGAGTTGTAGCTTTCTTTGTGCTAATAGGTTAGTAATAACTTGTCAATTCACTTTCCATCTTCTAGAAGACTGTTAACATTTATTTCTACCTCTCCATTTCTCTGTGTCCTTGTGGAACTTTACTTTTTTAAAAAACTTAATTACTTTCATTATGTTGGAGGTTGGGAAGAGAGTAGAGATGAACATCATGTTGACACAACCATCTTTAATGGAAGTCTGATTATATCACTATTGGAAATGTTTGTTTCTTAGAGTTTGCTTCATTTTCCCGTTAGACTGTAGAATCCCATAATATTTGTCTCAGAATAACCTGAGGGTTCACTTTTCGTTCTATTTGAGCTTTGCTGGTGTATACCTTTCTTCATTTCCTTACAAGTCCTGAATAATCTTGTTCTAGCTCTTTTCTCCTCTTATCTTCATCTGTAAATGAAAGGGGCTGAGAGTTGGTTTCAAGCAGGAACTAGATCTGACATTTAGGAAATCTCCTGTTCAAGTAGCTTCTCTTGGCCTTTTCCTTTCAGTGGTATTTCCTGAAAACCTGACTTGCCATACTGATTTAAATGCCTGATACCAGTGTAAGGTATAGATGTGACTTCTCCTAGGAAAATAGATAAAGCTTTGGGGGTGAAATTGACAACAGAGTGTATCTCCTTTCTCTCTTTAGCCAGTGGGAAGGTTGGGTGACTTGGGGCTGTGGTCTTCCAGGAGGCCTCCATATGGTGTGCTGCCTGTCCTTAGAGTCCATCCAGACCTGAGGGCTACTTAGCTGAATTTTTTAGTAAATGATGTGGGATTCAGTTGCATCATCTCTATGAAGACTCTCATGTTGACTTATCATTACATAGGGCTGATGGTGGCAGTGGTTCTACATCTTGACAAGTGAACGCTTTCTGCAGGAAGGCTCTTTGGAAGACTGTCACATCACAGACAAGACAAGGAATATCATTAGTGAGGTCATTTTAAAATTCTCAGATCTTGGACTTGCTCTGGGCAGTGACTTTGCCAGCAAGTTGGAAGAGGGCACCAAAAGTATGCTCATCAAATTTGTGGCAGACACAAAACTGGAAAGGATGGCCAATGTAATCGATGACAAAAATATGTCTCAAAATGATGTGGATATGCTGGAATGCTAGGTTAAAAATAACACAATGACATTTCAAAGGGATAAATGTAAAATCTTATTTTGGAATAAAAAAATCAATGATACATAATGGTGGGAGAAAAAACTCTACTGGCAGTAGTTCTGGTAGAAAAAGACACTGAAGTTTTATTTGACTAAAAGCTCAATATAAGCCACTAAATCTGACTGAGGCAACTAAAAAGCTGCATTAATGGAATGTTAATGTATTGAACTCAGGAAGTAACACCCGTCTTCAATGGTTGGACCGCACCTGGTGCCTCATGTTTGCCCAGAGAAGGGCAATTAGCAGGTGCCTGATGGTCTGGAAGCATGTCTCAGGAGAAACCATGGAAGAAACTGAGTATATTTAGATGGAAAAGAAAACTGTCTTTTCCTTATTAACTGTGAAACTTAGGCAAGTTACCCAGAAGCCCCTGTAGCCTCTTGGATAAAATGTGGAAGGGGACCATTTCTCTGTGGTATAGGTAGGGGTAGAAAGCAGGAAGTACTGGATAAAGAGATTGGAGAGGTAGGAGGTGGGGATGGGACTGAGAACATATTCATAGCTCAGGATAAGGCATTCACGGTTTATCCTGAGCTGCAGGAAAATAATATGGGCACTGTATGATCTTTCAAATCAGGACATTCAGAGTGAAAGCCAGGTTTATTCAATACAACAGGACAAAAGGTACAAACCAGGGCTGTTTCAAGTACCCTAGACAAACCAGGAGGAAAGGCCATACTGCCGAAGAGCACTGTCAGTAGAGGACATCTGCCTTTTGGGGTGGTGAGTGGCCTGCCTTTGGAGGCATCTAAGCAGGACTTGAATGAACTTCTTTTTTTTTTTTTTTTTTTTTTTTTTTTTTGAGACGGAGTCTCGCTCTGTCGCCCGGGCTGGAGTGCAGTCGCTGGATCTCAGATCACTGCAAGCTCCGCCTCCCGGGTTTACGCCATTCTCCTGCCTCAGCCTCCTGAGTAGCTGGGACTACAGGACTACAGGCGCCCGCCACCTCTCCCGGCTAGTTTTTTGGTTTTTTTTAGTAGAGACGGGGTTTCACCGTGTTAGCCAGGATGGTCTCAATCTCCTGACCTCATGATCCACCCGTCTCGGCCTCCCAAAGTGCTGGGATTTTGAATGAACTTCTCTTGTGGACTAGCACAAGAGAAGTTGGGTGGAAATGAACGAAATGAACTTTCAGATCCTTATTAAGTACTGCTACAAAGGATGCTATGTTTTGGGGATATATGAAACAAGTTAAACAGGAGCCATCCTGGCTCTCTGCAAATTCTTTTAGATGTGTATATTTGGCAAAAAGAGGGCAGAAAAAGGAACTCTGACCCTTTCTCAATGTAGAACTTCCTTCTGAAGGATGAAATTAACTTAAAGGTACAGAATCTGTTCACCTGGAGCAATAATTCTGGTGTGCTCTGGAAGCTTTTTAAAAACATGGCTTCCCAGGGGGCCACCCTGGACTTAAAGAGTCAGAGGAGGGGAGGGGCACTTTAAGGAATATGGTCTGTCCTAGGGCAACACCGTTCACATCTAGGGTGAGCATCCACTTACTGCATATTTATTAAATATTTGCGGGCTCTGTGCCTGGATCTGTGATAGCATCTGATCTAAGTCAGTGTAGGAGCCATCACTTGACACTTTTAATGGCTTAAAATAAACGTCGTGACAATAGCAAACACTGAGCAAATGCCAAAGCAGGTAGACAATCTGTCCCTTATTTAGTGGTCTGTTTTTCAGGCCTAGACTACCTTATCCTTACTGGTTAGAAGTATTATAGCCTGCTTTGCTAGTTATTACGAGAGACTGAAAATTGCTCTATGTGGAGGGTGAGGTCTTATTGGAGACTTGGAGCAGACAGGCATGGCCTGAAATTCTCTCTGGATGAGGAAGGTGTAAGGAAACACTGGCCTGAGCTACATGAGTCATCTTTTTAGGCCAGATGAATTACATTCTAGGTACAGAGAGAAGCTATTAAATTACTGTTTAGAATCTTTGGAGAATCATGGATAATAAATCGGACAGGAGCTGGAAAGCTGAGATAGGCAAACATTTTCTAGGTTTTCAAAAATGAGAATACTGTGGATTTCACACACTGTAGATGAGAGAATCTGACATCATTTCCATAAAACATTCTTGAACAGGTTATGAAACAGGCAGTTTGGGAGTCGTTGGACAGGAGATGAGTGATCCCTAAATGCAAACACTGGCCCACTGAGAATGTTAAGCCAAAGCAGCATGATTTCTTTTTGGGAAAATTTAAGTTGCAAAGCCCTAAATAGAGCAAATACAGCGGAGGTGGCATATCTAGGATCCTGCAAGACTTTTGATGTGCACGTCAGTTCACACCCGTAGCTTCCTGGACAAGACTGGTGCATATAAACTGTATAATAGGACCTTCAGATAGTCAGATAGCATCATTCTTGTTTGAATGGCCTCTCCAGTGTTTCACAGGCAGGCAGACATTTGACGGTAGTCATTCTGTTGCCTATAAAAGTTTCCAGCCCTTTCTAGTCCTTACCATACCACTTGAGTGAATGAGTACCTAACCAGAGAGAATTCTCATGTGGGCTCTGTACCTTGGCCCCTGATTTGACACTTTTCATCAGCAGTTTAGATGAGAATAAAGAGAACATGGAAATCAAAATGCTAAGTGATATGAAATTGGGAGGGAAAATGAATACTTTGGATGAGGCCATAAAGTTTTGAACAGATATGAATAGCTGGGCAATGGAGCTAAAGCCTACTGGAATCATTCTTTGTCACTCACTCCACAATATGAAATTCCCTATTTGTCTGGAACAGACTAGGTTCTGAGATCAGGAGATGCACTTGCCATAGCAGGGAGAGCAAGAGGCAGATGTATCCTGTAATACTTTGGTGGAGGTCAGCCCAGGATGCTACAGGAGCACACATGAAATGGATTTCATGAAAGCTTGAGGTGGTTGAGGGCTTGGGGAGAGCTATTGAACCAAGCAAGGAGATCAGATATCTGGGGAAGGTGATATTTGAATGGTTTTGAAAAAAATGAGTTAGCTGTGATCCATGCTGGGGTGAGGGTGTTCCACATTCAGGCAGCAACTATAATGGTGTCATAACCAGGACCTGGGTGTGAGACAACATGGAAAACCAATTTGCAATGCTCATCAATGGCAGAGAACTGGAAGAGAGAGAGGTGTTACATATTTTTCTCACTTTAGTGTTCCCTGCTGCTGGAGTATAGAATGTGAGAAAGACTGTAGGGATACTCTAAAAAGGAGCAGTCGTAACATAAAGGGCATGCTCTTTTATCTCAGAGGCCAGCATTTTCCAAACTTACCTCATCATTAGAATCACTTGGCCCTTGTTACAAATGTTCTCAGGCCACTTTCTTGGAAAATCTGATTTCAGGTGTGTCAGAGTGTGTCCCAGGAATCTATTAAGAAGATTGCTAGTTAAGTTTGGGATATACTCTTATAGACCATGGGGAACTATTGGAGATTTAATATCGGGAATGAATATGGTCATATTGGCATTAAAGTGGGCTGTTCTGGCTACCGTATATGGAATGATTTGAGAGGGGTAAATACTTTTGATAATCTAGGCCAGAAATCATGAGTGCCTTAAAAACATCAGTAATAGTAGACAGCTATTGGCTTGAGAGAGACTGAAGTGGAACCAAGTGGGTTTAATTACTACCTGGACGTAGAAAATGAGGGATGAAGACGAGGTGATTGATGGCACCAGTTTTCAGGCTTGGGCTTCTGGGTGGTGCCATTTATTGGGATAGAATCTTGCTTTGGTCAAGTTGAGTTTAGGCTGCTGGTGAGACATTGAGGTGGAGATATTCAGTAGGCAGATATATGGGTCTGGAGTCTAGGAGAGAAGTTTGCAGGAACATACAGATTTGCGAGCCCACCATCTACTATAGTAGTTAAAGTCTTGGGTAGAACTCAGATTGCTTGGGGAGAATGTTTATATTGAGAGGAACAGATGGCCCACAACAGGAATCTGTGGACTACTCTATGAAAGAAAACTAATGAGGCTTTCAAATGGGAGCCCAAGGGGGAAAATACAGTGAAAGAAGAAGAAAGAGGAGAACATGGTGAAGGGTGTCAAGAGGAAGAGATCGCTGAGTGCTGCTGAGGGGTTCAGGTAAGAAAATAGTCATTAACGATTTCTGTGTACTTTCTATGAGTGAGCACGGCTGTGATTGTTTTACAAGTGTTGCCTCATTTAATCATCACAATAACCAGGTGAGGTAGCCCTTGTTATTTACGTCAAGGAAATATGGCGAAACTGAAGCAGCAGAAGGGGTAAATAACTTGACTAAAGGCACACAGTTGATAAATGCCAGGGCCAAGATTTGAACATAAATGAAAGGATGCCAAAATCCTGTGTGTTGACCACCACAATCACTTGTTAGGAAATGCAGTGGTAAAAAGGCTACAAAGGGCCCGCAGAATTTAACGGGGTAGTCCTTCCTAACCTTGGCTCTGGCATGGTACTGAAGCAAACCACTGCACGGTGGGTTGAAGGCAAAACGAAGAAACAGACAGAAAGGGGAGATGACTTTCCAAAAAGGTGAGTGGCCAGTTAATCAGAGGGTAATATGGACCAACAAGGGATGCTGTTTTAAGATGGGAAATTGTGTTTCAATGCTGAGAGGAAAGAGTAGGTAGAGAGAAATTGGTTTGAGATTCAAGAGAGGAAATTTTGGTTGAATTAAGATCTCTAAGGAGGCATGAGATAACAGAGTCCAGAACAGCCTAAAGGGAATTGCCTGGACTACAGGTGGAAATGTCATCCCTCTGGACCGGAAGGAAGGAGGGATATAACATGAGGAGGCAAGAGGAGGGGAAGGATTATCTCTGTGAAGCAGGATGTCAGGTCTTATTCTGAGGGGTGGCTTGTTGGGTGAAGTGGTATTAGTCGACCTCAGCAGGCCTGTCAAATAACTTTAGCCATCAGCTTCTTTTTGCCAACTGAGATGGTTCCTATTGGACTTCCCCCTTCTGGCTCTCCTTTCTCCTTTTCTCCTCCATTTCTGGAGCCTGTGTAGAACCTTCGTTTTCAAGTGCTGCTTGTTGCTGTCATAAGTGGTGCTTTTCCATTCGGGAACAGAAAAGAAACTCTCCTGATAAAATCCAGTAGACTGGAGTGGGGTGAGGGGAAGGAACAGTGATTACTCTTCTTTCCTTTTATCCCTCAGGGAAGGAAGGGGACGAGGATGGGGTGGAGGGAAGTAGTGAAGGCCACAGAGGTGGGAAGAACCAGGAGGTGGGCTGGAGCAGAGCCAGCATGTTTAGCAAGCAAAGCAGATAAAGATTAGAGTAACCATGACAACAGGCTACTGGCAAAGGCGCTCAGCATTTGGGGAGGAAGGAGGGAGGTGTAATGGCTTAGCTGGGTATAAGCCCAGAGTTTTGGAAAATGCCGTTTCTTCCCGCAGGGCTCTGGGCTGTTAGAGAAATCACCATAGTCACCAACAGTGAGCGCGAGGGAAAGAAAGGAGAGGGCCCGCAGGAAAGATTAGTAGGTGAGGTGGGCTGTGCCGGTTCAAAGAAACAGGGAGTAACTCCTCTGGAGGCACAGAAGAGGATTAGGAGGATTCCACGTTGATTGCCTCAGTCTATCTGTGTGTCTTCTGGGTACATACATTTTTCCATTTAAATATTTTCTCACACTGGTGAGCAAAGGTGCCACAACTAGTATGCATTTTTGTTTCTAGTTTTTCAGGATACCACATTTTTTACTTCTGGACAATGAGGCATGAGAATATCAAGAGAATATCAAGACTCTTTTTTAAATTTTTTTCTGAGGATGCTCAAAGTGTGTGTGAGGCAGGAGGGACGAAGAGAAACAGAGAAAGGGAGAATGAGTTCATATTGGTGTAACCTCTTCACCCAGCCTAGGCCTGTAATTAGTTAAGAGTTTCTTGGAAATCTTTTACCCTTGTTCTATTGCCAACCACTTCTATAGCTGCTTGAGAATCTCTATCAATAAGAATGTAGAGGGGCTGGCCGTGGTGGCTCATGCCTGTAATCCCAGCATTTTGGGAGGCCGAGGTGGGCAGATCACTCTGAAGTCAGGAGTTCGAGACCAGCCTGGTCAACATGGTGAAACCCCGTCTCTACTAAAAATACAAAACTTAGCCCGGCATAGTGGCAGATGCCTGTAATCCCAGCTACTCAGGAGGCTGAGGAAAGAGAATCGATTGAACCTGGGAGGCAGAGGTTGCAGTAAGCCGAGGTCATGCCATCGCACTCCAGCCTGGGGCACAAGAGTGAGACTTCGTCTCAAAAACATAAAGAAAAAAAAGAATTTAGGGCAGCCATAGAAAAGAATGAAATTATGTCATTTGCAGCAAAATGGATGGAGCTGGAGGCCATTATCTCAGTGAACTAAGATAACTAAGTGAACTAAGAAACAGAAAATCAAATATTGCATGTTGTCACTTGTACGTAGGAGCTAAACAGTGGGTAAACATGGACATAAACATGAAAGTAATAGACACTGAGGGCTCCAAAAGCTGGGGGAGTAGGAGAGGGAGGGGGTTGAAAAATTACCTATTGGGTACAATGTTCACTGGGTAATGAGTATACGAGAAGCCCAGTCCCCACCAGTATACAATGTACCCATGTAACAAACATGCACATATATCCCCTGAATCTAAAATAAAATTAAAAAAACTTAAGAAGAATATAGATACTTTGAAAATCTGTGAATATAGTTGTTCCTCTGTGAGTAAGCCCAAAGCACCTATATGGGAAAAGTAAAAAAATGGTATGATTACAGACAAATGGTGCTTTAGGTTTGAGTATCTATCTCCTGATAACACCCAGTGTGATCTTGCCCAAAAAAGTACCAACACTGTTGGGGAAAGACATATCAGACTTTTCCTCAGTCTGATATGTCAGACTGAGATATATGTATGTATGTGTGTGTGTGTGTGTATATATAATTATTATTTTTTTGAGACAGTGTCTTGCTCTGTCACTTAGACTTGAGTGCAGTGGTGCAATCTTGGCTCACTGCAACCTCCACTTCCCAGGTTCAAGTGGTTCTCCTACCTCAGCCTCCCAAGTAGCTGGGATTACAAGCACCCACCACCATGCCCAGCTAATTTTTGTATTTTTAGTAGAGATGGGTTTTCATCGTGTTGGCCAGGCCGGTCTCAAACTCCTGACCTCAAGTGATCCATCCACCTCGGCCTCCCCAAATGCTGGGATTACAGGTGTAAGCCACTGCACATGGCCTCTGAGATATGTTTTTAATATGAAGTGTATCACAAACATGGCTTTGAGAGGAGAGTTCACTCCCTTTCTTTTCTACCAGACTACCACTTCGTTGCCTACAGAAATGGGTGCTGGAGCTACCACTTGGGCCAAGACCTGAGGCTCAGAATAAGCCTCAGGGAGGTGGGAGCCCCATAGCTCACCCGGGGGCTCATGGAACCCCACTGGTTCCATAGGTGTGGGTGTCACAGATATCATTGCTAAGATTTCTCCATTTTGCTTGAGGAGGGGGTAGTAAAGTGGATTCATTTCCATTTCCAAATCTCTTCCAAATAAGCGTGTATAGCCCAATATATTGGAAAAAGAAGGTTCTTTTGTACAAAGGAAACTTAAACCAGGAGATACAGGACTTGAGCTTTGTTCTAAACTGTCACAAGTAGCTGTAAAAAGAAAACATAAAGAAGACTGATTTCCCCAGGGTGCAGAGGAGAACAAGCTCTCTCAAAGTTGGAAAGAGTGTGTGTGAGTCTCCAATTTCGCTGTATGCCTTAAACTACTTTTTAAACATCTACTTCTGCCAGGTGGATATAGTTATCTTGTTCTTCTCAGCCACATTCTAACTCATGAACACATAGATCTGGCCAGCAGTGATGTCAAGTGCCCAGTGCCCTGGGGAACCGGCTTGGCATTGAGATTTTATTGGTTAAGAGAGATTTCCTGAACAAATGTTGAGCTGGTTGCCAGGTTCTGGCTTGAACAATTTTTTTTTTTTTTTTTTTTCTAATAGGAAGTAGAGGTGGAGGGACAGGTGTTGAGGGTCAGATAATGGGTACGGTTTTAGACATTTTGAATATGAGCCATTCCCTTCTAGCGGGTCAGGAGAATGGTCTCTGACAGGGAGCGAATGTTGGGACTCCTTACCATATGGGAGTAGCTGGGGCATGAAAGTGGATGACTTCTAGGGAAATCACATGGAGAAGAAGAGGGGCTGAACACAGAATCCCAGCTAACACCAACGGTTAAGAATGGGAAGATGAGAAGCCTGGGAAGGAGAGGGTGTAGGAAAACTGGATGAATCATACACAAAAGTTAGATGAAGAAAGAGTGGTAAAGAGAAGGAAGTGGTTACCAGTGTCTGTGGCTGAAGAGCAGGACTGAGGAACGCTAAGGGGTTCTGTCTCCATGGGGATGGTATTGCTGACTGTGGAGAGAGATTTTTCCGGAAGTGGGGTGGGGGAAGCCCGAGGACCCAGGCTGAAGAAGTGGATGCAACGTTAAGTGAAGCAGAACACAGAGTTGGTACCCAGGGCACCAGTGGTGCTTTGAAAAGTCAGGGGCAGCTTTCATGCCTTTATTTTGGAAAGGATTAAAAAAAAAAATCCTGGAGAATGTTTACTGAGAAATTCCAGAGAAGAAACAAATACTAAAGGGAGATAGTAAAAAATATAACCAAACAATTATATACTCCAAAACACATCCAAAATATATGGAACCCACATGGTTGAGAGAAGAAGGCAGATAAATATATCTGGGTGAGAAGTTGAAAACTAAATTGTGGGTAGGTATTAGTGGTCCTTGTGTGGTTAGGACTGGTCTTTGGAATGGAAGGGCAAGGGAAATGTGTTGGGCAGTTAGCCTTAGGAACACGGTACTAATCAACTCTTAAATCTACACAATGTAGTCTCTGAGGCAAGTTCATTTTAAAATTGGAACTAAATTTTCTTTTTTAAACCCACAAGTCAAAATACTTAGTCTTTTAGATCGTAGAGATGGATGAAGTTAAATAGCTCTTTAAGAACAGCACTGCATGGAAAATAACTAGGTTTACTAGCTAAGTTTAGCATATAAAGCTCTTTACTGAATGGCTTCTTTGTCAACCCGAGGCTGGAGGAGTTCAGTTCCTTTTTATTTGGTGAATTCCTTAATTGGATTTTGTTTGCCGATCTTACTTTCTCACATTGTAAGATTTTAATAAATCATTATAATCATTCCCTCATGTCTTGCAAAAATAACCTTTCTGACGGTTCCCGAATGACTTTTTTTCCTCTGTGTTTGCATCATGGGATTATTAGTGTAGCTTACAAATGAATCAGAAAAGGGCTGTGCAGCCGAGGGTATATTTCCATCATTTTCTAGGCGTGAACTTGGAGCATGATAACCAGGAGCCTGTGAGGTCACGCTCGTCTGGGAGGGCACAGCAGGTCTTGGCATATTATCTCCTGTCTGGATTATTGATGAGATCCACTGCTTGGAAACAGAAGAGAGATCTCCTATCTGCTTGGTTATTAAAGCCTCTGCAGGAAACAGGTTTATTGGTGATATATGTACACTGGGGCTTCTGTTGCATTCTCAGCTCAGATTCTTTTGTGTCTGTTAACTGTTGATGATTGCATAAGGAAGAACTTCTTATTTTGTTCAACTGAAGTGTTTGGTGAATGTCTGGCTCAAAATATACCTCTCCTAAGAACCTTCCATGACTGACCTTTTGCAAGGCTGAATGACTTGCTTGGTTACCCATTTAGGAAGTGGACCAGGGACCCAAGTCGTTTTCTTTCAATTTTCAGTGTTTTGCAGTTTGCTCTTTGGCTTGTAGATGCCAACACTTAGAGTTTATATAGTCAGTTTCTGCGATCCTGAGATGTAATTTTGTTTTTTTTTTTTTAAATAATTGCAGGTGGTTGTTTCTCCTTCTACAGTTTCTGTTTAGCCTCTTCCTCATCCATTATCCTTCAGGCTGTGTCTGAAGTGGGCATAGGAGAGAGTGCCCTTCCCATGGCCTGCACAATGTTCACAGCCCATTTCCTGTTGATGGCTCTTTTGGAGAAGTTGGGGTTCTCTTGGGGGATTGGCAGTTACAAGATTTTTCAGACGAGACCTGTAGTTGATTTGGCAATTCAATGCCCTAAGAGACATAAGAGCATTCAGGTCGATTTGTTGCCACTTCGTTCCATGTGTGAGTGACCAAGGCAAAGAACTCAACTAGACATAGAAGCAACTTTTAAGCCTGAAAAGCTCACTTGTCTCGATTTTCTGTTTCTTCCTCCTCCCTCTGCCCTTAAACTAAAGGCAACTAACTATCTTGAGACCATGTCAAAAAATAGGCTTGGATGGAAAGGTATACCCTTAATCTAATCTTTTCCATGGATTGGCCCCCTCATTTGGTGGGGAGCTGTTCATGGGACATGTTGAAAATGACCTTACATCTTTATCATTTTTTAATTTATATTTCGTTCCATATTGAACTGTTTTTTGCTACTTATAACAAAAGGATTCCTGATAAATGCCTCCTGAGTTTGGAGTCCTATTTTATTCTTCCTCTCTGTAGCTGCAGGATCTAATATATACCTAATTTATAATCTGTGTAGGTGCCAATTACATATGTAATTGTGTGAGTATATGTATATAAAAACTTAGAAGCCGATATGCCCCTGAGAGCAAAATAAAGAAATAAAGTTCTTAAAACATACAAAGAAAAATATAATGTAGGAGAAAGAAAGCAGACGTTTTGAAGTATGCATTGTTTGAGCTTTTACGCATCTGTCAAACAACCCTGAAAGTTCCAGCACGTGTGATATTTTAAATTTTGCTCCCAAATGGAGAAATGCATCTTCCCAGCCCTCTGCTGTGAGTCAAACCACTCAAGCAGGGCTGTGGCTGTCAGTGTGAAGCCAGCTCTTCCAAGGACCCAGGGGAAGCTGCCATCGCTGCCATTTCTGCCTCTGCCTTTCTTTGCTCAAAAGTTGGCAAATGCTGGTCATGTCGTGGATCTATTTATAGTAGGCACACGTCTACCCACCTTGTTCTTTTCTTAGCATCAGCTTGACATGCTATCAATTATCCATGAGGTGAATGACAACACAAGGGAAGTTATTTGAGGCAGGTGCCCTGAGGTGAGAGATGCGGGGGTGGCAGAGGTCGCATAGTGACAGCTCCGAATGAAAAGGGTAAAACAAACGTCCCTTGCTGCATCTGGACGGTGAATGATTGCAGACAGGTTGGTGGGAAACCCTGAACTGGTCACACAGCGGTCTCCCACTACCCTTCTTCCCTGTGCCTGCTGATGTTTGAAAAGCCCATTTGAAACAGACAGGGGGCCGAACCTGAAGATGTGATCTCCCTCCAGTGGAGGTCATTTTTGTTATTCTCTTAAGCCATAGGAGGGGAGGACACAAGGATCTCCTGAGGACAGGGGGTGGATGTGGCAAAGGCTGATACTCTTCCTCCACGTAGAAGCATTTCTGGTGGGAGTGAAGCAGCCACTGGGGGATGAAAATAGGGTGCCCCATTCCTCACTGCCTCTGAACCAGCAGGGAGGCTATTCCTGGCAGCAGCAGTGCACCTGCCCCTGGCCCACAGTGCCTCCCACCTCCCTTACATAAGCCCCCTGACCCTCTTGGATTCTAGACTACTCTGTTTTTGCTCCTCCTCACTAACAACTTAGTTTCCCTTTGGGGGAACTACTACTTCTCCTTCTCCTCCTCCTCCTCCTCCTCCTCCTCCTCCTCTTTTTTAATGTTGTAATAGAAACATTGATTGCCCATTTCAGTGGGACTGGCTACCCTGGTGTCTTTTTCTTTTTTATATGCCATTAATTTGGGGCTGCTCTGCGGGAGCTAGTGGCATTTACTCTCAAAGCGACTCTAACGATGATGCTGATGTTATTGTTTTAACTCCAGGAATTGAATTGCTCATGGCAGTAGAGGCGACTTCTGCTTTGTCTGTAGCCTCATAGATCACCCTTCCTGTCTATGTCCTCTGCCCACCTTGGATTTTGAATGTGAAGCGAGAGAGAAAGATTGAATTATGGTCAAAGAGAGTGGAAAGCAAATTAATTAAACCTCTATCAGCCTTGCCTTCAGATATAAACTGACTCAGACTTTACAACCCGTTCCTCTGTAAGTTTGCTCAACTCCCCTCCTCCTGCTCCCACTCTGTTCCATTCCTTTGGGCAATGAGGTACTAAACTGCCTCTGTGATATGTGTGTGTGCTGATTCCTTGGGGATGGAGCAGCTGTGCCCTGAAAGGCCTGGAAACCCTCGCAAATTTCCTAAGTATATGTGGTGGGCACTCCAGCAGTCGCTGGCAGACTCTCCCAGGGATCCCGGCTGAGTTTAATACTGTCTGCCAGGCTAATCCACTTTCCGGGGCAGTGTCTAGCACCAGAGTCTCTCTGTCTGCAAGTATCTTGGCCATTTAAATGACTCCAGGTTCCTGGGGATCAGTTTGCAGCCTTTGTTATCTTTTGGCAGAGCCACCTTGCTTTTCCTTTCTCATCTTCTCTGTAGTCAGACCACTCAAGTGTAACTTTGTTTATTATTTAGGGACCTCATGGGGAGAAATTGAGATGATTATCCTGGGTACAGAATAACCAGCTCTCAAGTGGGTATTGTGTGTGTGTATGCACATTTGTATGTACTAGCATGCACTAGTAACACATGTATGTTTGTGAGTGATAGTGGTTGTCTCGGAAGGATGAGTAGGGTTTGGATGAATCTCTTGCAGGAACCAAAACAGGTGCAAAATACCCGTGTCAGAGTCCTCAGGTGGCTGGTGAGTGGAGGTGTAGCAGGACAAGCAGCAGATAAAACCCCTCAGACACTGAGTTAAAAAAGGAAGGGCTTCATTCAGCTGGGAGCTTCGGCAAGACTCACATCTCCAAAAACCGAGCTCCCCAAGTGAGCAATTCCTATCCCTTTTAAGGGCCCACAACTCTAAGGGGTTCCGCGTGAGAGGGTCGTGATCGATTGAGCAAGCACGGGGTGCGTGACTGGGGGCTGCATGCGCCAGTAATCAGAATGGAGCAGAACAGGACAGGGATTTTCACAATGCTTTTCCATACAATGTCTGGAATCTATAGATAACATAACCGGTTAGGTCGGGGTCAATTTTTAACCAGGCCCAGGACATGTCGCTGGGCTGTCTGCCTGTGGATTTCATTTCTGCCTTTTAGTTTTTACTTCTTTCTTTGGAGGCAGAAATTGGGTATAAGACAATATGAGGGGTGGTCTCCTCCCTTAGAGGAACTCCTACATTTTGTTCTAAGTTATAACCAAAAAAAATGAAGTTTATAAATATGAGGCCTTTCTTTTCCCTCTTTGTAGACTAACGTTTGTGAACCAGGACCCCCTATTGATACCTTTTTGGGGATTGTGGGATCTGACTTTTTTTTTTTGTATTGTTGATTTTGCTATTTCTGAGGGATGGGAGTTCACCACCCACACTTTTGTGCTGTTACTATTTGACCACCTCTTCCTCTTTGTTCCCCCCACAACTTTTATTATCCAGAGAGAGATCTTTTGGAATAGGATAGAAGAGGTTTCTGGGGATAAGTTCTGGAAATAGCCAAATTTTTAGTCTGAAGGGCATTGTAGTAGGATTTATGATTCTGAAATGTAGTGATTGTATGTAGTTATGTATTTGGGTACACAGCCTTATGTACATTGCATTAAATACATTTAAATAATTGGATAATGCCTAGATATAATTAATAAAGTAATGCTGTTTTGTTTCTTTTGTTATCATGTTATTATTTTATTTTATATTATCTTATGCTTGCTTTTTGGTTCTGAGGTTGATTGCAAGGGTTAGAAAATGACAGCGTACAGGTCAATTTTTGTAAATAAAGTTTTATTGGAATGCAGGCTGGCTCATTTGTTTATATATTGTCTATAGTTGCTTTTGTGTTACAATAGCACAGGTAAGTAGTTGTGACACAGATTATATGGTCAACAAAGCTTAAAATATTTAGTATTTGACCCTTCAGTACAGGTTTACACCCTCTGGTTTAATTTACTCTTTTCCTTTACATACTTTCAAAAGTGCTGGAACAATACTTTCAAACGGGCTAGTGTCTTTAATGGAAGAATGAGTCATTATCTGTACTCAAGGATATTCTAAACCAATCAGAAAAGCCTGAGAGATACATCTGAAATGTGTATAGGAACACATATGATAAAAATATATGAAAAGATACTCAGCAGATGTTTCTCAGATGCCACCAAGTACAAGATAGCTTCTCATGTGCTATGAGAGGTACTCGGTGAATGGAATACCATCTTATTCTCAGAGAGTTAACTGCCCAATAGGAGAAATCTGCCAAAGTAACAGAGATGTCTGATAGTGACTATAGACAATATACATTTTTATAAAACTGAAAGGAGGTAAAATGACTTCTGTAGCCTAGTCTATGTGTAGAACATTTGGAATGGAAATTAAGAAACTGTAGTGATGACTGCTGCTTCTAACAGTAAAGGAAATGTTTATGTGTAGCTTCCAGATGTTTACTGAAGTAGAACCTTAGTAAGTTATTTGACATGAAGCCCAGAGTTATAACAGACACAAAGATGCTTCGTTTCAAGCCTTAGATAGGAACAAAAATATGATTAAAACCAAAATCAGCCTAGAACTAGAAGTGGCCTTTGCAGATCATCTACTAATATCCTGCTCATTTTGCAGCTGAAAAGACTGGGGCCGAGAGATCTAGTTGTATAAAATTGTCTCTGAAACCTAGGACTTTTGACTTCCTGGTCTTTACTGAATTCCAGTGTAATTTTTTAAATTTTCAAGCCAAATTCTCGATGTGGAGAATATCTTAGAATTCTCAGCATGAAGTCTTTCGCTGCCTTAAAGACTTTCATTAACATGCTGTTCCTTTCCTTTATCCTCCTGAGTCCCCAAGGTCACAGATGTGGCAGTAAAGTATGGAAAAGCCACTCAGGACTCTGTCTTCTCCACAGCGCCTTGTTGAACTGCTTATGGGGGTGATGTTCAGGGGCTGGGCTAGGGCATTCTACTAGAGTGCCCAATATCTTTATACAGATGCTGATTGCTGCCCTGAATATCCACAGCAGGAATTTTTTTGAGAGGGAGATGAGTGTGAAACGGCCCACAGGTAATGGAGGGTGGGAACCTTGAGTTTCCTTTTAACTGTCAATCAGTAATTCTTTGTTCATTTATTCAAGTATTTATTAAGCACCCACTATGTGCCAGGCTTTGTTCTGGGCACTTGGGATACAGCAGTGATCTACACAGGATCCTGCCCTTGAAGGCTTTGCATTTCGGTGTGCTTCATGGTGGAGGAGTGTGTTTTTCATGGTGAAGCCATTTGGAATCTGCCAGGTTGAAACGCTGGACCGGGAGTAGGAAGACCTGAGTCTGGGCCTCAGCACCACCCCCTCACCAGCTCTACAGCCCTGTGCATCTCATTTCTCTGCAGCCAAGTCCTTTCTTGTTAGAACCTTCATCTCGGCTCCTCTAGGTCAAGGGTATCTTTCTTCTTTATTCTAGTGCTTGCCTCCTTATCTGGCTTCCCCACTTCTTGGCCTTAGTTTCTCCTGATATGTTCTTCTGTCCGGTTGCCTCTTGCTGGGTCTCCCTGATGCCAGTTGTGTGTCCCTGTACAGGTCTCTGCTCTCCTGTGACAGTATGTTCTGCCTGTTTGTACTTTCCCAGTCTTTGCAGCCACTTCTGCTCCTACCTACCTACCCCACTGAGCAGGTCTAGCTCCATATCCTGGATCCCACCCATAGGCTTATCCATAGCGGGGAGAGTTCCACCCCTAGCTATGTCTGGAATCAGGACTTGCTGCATGTTGATTCACTCATTCAGCAGTGTTTATTGAGCACCATTCCAGGTAGGGATGTGATCGGAAAAAGATAGGGATGTGATCGGAAAAAGATCTAGTCTTGGTGCTTGTAGATCTCATGTGAACCAATGAGGAATCAGAATTGAATTTTGATTAAACTCAGGGACCCTGATTCCTCAAGCAAAATGATAAATTTGGAGTAAACTTCAACAACCCTTTAAGCTCAAACACTCAGTCTACAAAATTTCTCCATTTCAGTCATTTCTCCCTAGCCCTTAAATCTTTCTCTGTCTACAAGCTGCCTGACTAACGTATTCAGCTAAGGTTATAAAAGCAACCAGCCAAAGAGAAGTCAGAGAGTGAAGATGAGAGAAAAAAGCCAAGAATGCCATAGATCCTGGATCAGGTGGGCCAGCTAGGGGAGCAAGGTGGGAAGTGAAAGCTTTTTGATGCCTGAGACCAGTGGTTTGAGTGGGGAGCTTGCTTGGGAAAAATCAGCAGGGTCCACAGAAATGAAAGGGGATGTCTACCAGGAGCAGCTAAGAAGAGCGGGGAGGGAGGACTGGGGGGTCCTGGTCCTCCCCTTGTTTTAGGGTGCTGCCCTTGTGCCTTTTTCAATTAAAGAAACAAACAGCAGCTATTTGGGGTTTTGAGCATGGAAAGGCGGAGGACAGAGGAGCTGTCTATGTTAAGAATCTGGTTTTACTATTTATTGAAATAAAATGGCCAGAGCTTGAAGGAAAAGGTAATTAGATTTATAAATAGTTGCCGATCACTCTTGTGAATAGTATATTCTGTTGTCTCCACAAATAATCCTGGAGACATCACCTGCATGTCAATATTTGGTTCAGAAAATATAATCACTGGTTGCTGTTATTGTCTACAAGGCATGATACTAAATTATCTTGTCATTCAACTCAGTTTTTATCATTATCTCTTAGTAATTTTATTGGAAGAAACCAGTAACTTGTAAATCATAAAAAGATGAATAATCCCAGTTATAAATTCCTTCCCTTAACAGATGTCTTTAAGACCACCTGACTTAAATTCTCAATGCTGACTAATTTTTTTCTAATGGTTTTTAGAGAGCTGCATCATGATTTGTGTGATGGGATATATTTGGGGATTGTGGATTTAAAATGGATTTCTGATAGTATATTGAGAGTGTATATTTTTGGAAAAATTGAAAGCAGAGAAATTGAAAGCAGAGAAATATACAGAAGAAAATAAAAGTTCCCCATGGCTTTCCCTTTTCCAAGAAATAATACTAGACTATAAGAGGACTGTGAGGGCAGATACATTGTCTGTTTTATGCTCTGTGCCTGTGTCAAAAAGTGCCTGGCAAATAGAAGGGACTCAATAAATAGTTGTAAGATGACCAAATGAATATTTTGTGCATTTCCTTCAAGCCTTTTTTTCTATAGATATATGTATGAACACTATATAATAATGATTACTTTTATATCTTTAAATGTTCTATATTTCTGTTTTATATTCTGCCTCTGTTTTTTTTAAAACCACAATAGATGTGTTTATATAAGTTTTTCGAGGGATCAGAAGAAAGTATAATACAAATAGTATTATATGTGGAGTGATTTTAAATGTTTTGTTTATATTTTAATAGTTAGTGACTAAGAAATTTGAAGTCTGCCTTCCTCCTTTGCCTTAGTTCCTCATCTACAAAACTGTATTTGTAGAATTGGCACTTAGGTACAGATAGCCAATGTTCAGGGATGTTGATGATAAAATGATGATAAATAGATTGGATTAAGAGCTTATGTACTAGAGTCAGAAGAGCCTGAATTTGAATCTTTTCCCTCCCACAGTGTTAGATTATGTGACCTTGGGCAAGTGACCCTGGACAAGTCTTACCTTTATAAATCTTATTTCCTTGTCTGTAAAATGTGTTTGCATTTGTTAGGATTTGCTAGAGTGTGTTGCCATAACAAGTCCTGGAATCGAATCAATTTAGCACAACAAAAGAGTGTTTCTTGCTCACACAAAGTCTGAGAAGAGCCTGGCTAGTGGGTGGCAGTAGGGGTTTAGGTTGCCTACTCCTTGTGGTGCTGCCATCCCATCTAAACAGATCTTTAATGTCTCTGCAGCAAAGGAAAAGGAAGCTTGGTGATAGTGTTACTGGTAGAAGGTGTCCAGGTTCTTGGTGTCTTGAACAAAGAATTGGACAAAACACACAAAGCAAGGAAGGAATGAAGGGTTTAATACACTCCATAGTGTGGGAGCTGGCCTGAGTATAGGAGCTCAAAGACCCCGTTACAGAATTTTTGGGAGTTTACATACCCTCTAGAGGATTCCACTGGTTACTTTGGTTATGCCTTATGTAAATGGAGAGGATGTAAAGTTACAGTCATAAATGGAGAGGATGAAGTAAAGTTACAGTCAGTTACAGAGTATGCCCTATGGAGAGGGTATTTTCTGTTATAGCTGAAGTGTGAATCGGCCTTATGTTCCCTGCCTTCAGACCCTATTTTCCTGCCTCAATGGCACACTAGCTCTTGCTGCCTCGACATTGAAGTTACACATTACATGTTACTTCTGCTCACATTTCATTGTGCAGATCTAGTCATATGGCCACACTTGAGTACAAGGGCTGAAAGTAAACTTTTTGGGTGCTTAGGAAGAAGAGGAGACCCTGAAATAGGTAAACGCTAGTAGTTTTTACAATGGAAGTGAATAATAGTAACGTCAATCAAACTTGGTGTGATCTAATCCCCTACTAGCCTGTGATTTAAAAAAAAAATAGGATTACACTTAAAAAAAACCCCAAAAAACTAAATTATTAGGCCAAGGAGCTTCCCACTAGCAATTTGCTAGAAATAAATTCTCCTCGAAATGCCTTTTAATGATTTTGAGGAATTCCCAGGGTCCTGACTCCTGGGTATTTTCAAAGAGATCTTTTAGGTTTCCCCATTCTAGTCCCTTCATCTCGCCCCAGGCTAACTCTGTTTTGAGAGGACTTCTGTGTTGTGCCTGTCTGTCCCCCATTGGTGGCCAGTGCTCTCCCTAGTTCTTTTCAGGACACGATAAGGCTGAGTTTATGACAACGTATTAAAGTCTTGAGGATAAAGCCAGCCAAACCCAAGGAACAGCTTACACCTGATACTGGATGGGTTTGGACTCAACCTCAGATCTACACCTAAACTTCAGAGTTTCCTTTTCTGCTAATTCTTAGCTCAGTTCCATCTTTTCCCTGCCACAGGGAGTAATTCAGGCCTGTACATGCTTGAGCATCTAGACCCAAATGGTTTGCCCTATTTCTAGGCTTAAAAAACAAACAAACAAACAAACAACACCTCTGGATTAGTTCTTCCCAGGATGGCTGCCAGTGGGAAATTCATTTTCCAGGGGAGATTTCACAGTGTGGCTTGCCCTCCCCATCTCTGAATATGTAATGCAATGCTTGACAGCACTTTACTCTAAATCTAGATTATTCATGTGCAAATCATGCCACTATGGAGACCAATAGCCTATCCAGATTGTGCTTTGTCAAGTTTGTATCACCTTCATGTGACCTTTCTTCCAGAAGCTGATGAGGGAAAATAGGGCTTTACCTCTCTTGATATTCTAGGTCCAGCTTCATCGCCCAAAAGCAGATGCCTGGACAACTTAAGCACAGTCTTTCAAGAACAATCCAGGCCGGGCGCGGTGGCTCAAGCCTGTAATCCCAGCACTTTGGGAGGCCGAGAAGGGCGGATCACGAGGTCAGGAAATCGAGACCATCCTGGCTAACATGGTGAAACCCCGTCTCTACTAAAAAATACAAAAAAACTACCCGGGCGAGGTTGCGGGCGCCTGTAGTCCCAGCTACTCGGGAGGCTGAGGCAGGAGAATGGCGTAAACTCGGGAGGCGGAGCTTGCAGTGAGCTGAGATCCGGCCACTGCACTCCAGCCTGGGCGACAGAGTGAGACTCCCTCTCAAAAAACAAAGAAAAAAAAAAATCTAGAATGTCAAGCGTCAAGCGTGGGTCAATTTTAATTTAAACTTTGGGAACCAAACCAAACCAAAAAAACCTCCAAAACAAAAACAAGAAACAACCCTGCCTCTGCACACACAGTTCTGTTAGCGCAGCCAATTCCGTCGTAAAATAGATACAGTAGCCCCCCTTTATCCATAGGGGAATGCATTTCAAAACACCCCATTAGATGCCTGAAACTGAATTGAACCAAACTTGTTTCCTGTCAATTGTGGTACATTTCTATTTATGTCTTCTACCCACAAATTTAATGCCTTTTCCATCTTAACTGAGCACTTGTCACACACTGTGGCCATAATTTTTGCAATTTGAGGTGCATCAGTAAATCTAGAACAAATTTATTTTTCCTTCTTTACGTTTTCACCAGTGAGATTGGTCTTACTGTAGATCTTAGTAACCTCAGTATATGATTTTTTTTCTATCCTTTTTAAGCTGAGAACTCTCATATATTCACTGAAAGAAAGCACTTTATGGCTTCTCTTCGGCATATCTGAATTGCCACCGTCACTACTCTTGCATTTTGGAGCCATTATTAAGTAAAACAAGGGTTACTTGAACACAAGCACTGGGATATTGTGGCAGTTGATGTGATAACTGAGCCCACTCCTGAGTGACTGAGGGGCGGTAGTGTTGACAGCGTGGATACTGTGGACAAAGGGAGGATGCACTGCCTGAGCAGAAGGGAGCAGGACAGTGTGAAATTTTATCATGCTACTCATAATGACACATAGTTGAAAACTTACTGTTTATTTCTGGAATTTTCCATTTAATATTTTTGGACCGCAGTTGACTGGAGGTAGTAACTAAAACCTTGGACAACATGTCTGAATAAGGGGGACTACTGTATTTGTGTTTGTCTGAAGGTTTTATACTGGGTTATTTATTTGGATGTAGTCTTCCTCAAGGAGGAGAGAGAGGTACTCACTGCCTTCCATCTACATAAACAAAGGGGTCATCAAAGTAATCCTTTCCATAACACCGGCTTGTTTGTATGTAACAACAAAACAAATACATTCTTCACTTTATAAGGCAGAAACCCACAAACGGATGTTTTTACAGCTTGACTACAACTTTTTTATTTTTATTTTTAAAATGTTGTTTTATATACAGGGAGCATGTGTACAGGTTTGTTACATGGGTATGTTGCATGATGCTGAGATTTGGGCTTCTAATGATCCTAGCATCCAAGTAGTGAACATAGTACCCTTGTCTTGTTTCAGTTATTAGGGGGAATGCTTCCAACTTTTGCGCATTCAGCATGATGTTGGCTGTGAGTTTGTCATATAGGGCTCTTATTATTTTCAGGTATTTTTCTTGATACCTAGTTTGTTGAGGGTTTATATCATAAATGGATGTTGGATTTTATTGAATGCTTTTTCTGCATCTACTGAGATGATCACATGGTTTTCTTTTTAATTCTATTTATGTGGTAAATCATGCTTATTAATTTTCATATGTTGAACCATCCTTGCATCCCAGGATTAAAACTGACTTTATCATGGTGAATTCACTTTTCGATATGCTGCTGGATTCAGTTTGCTAGTGTTTTATTGAGGATTTTTGCTTCTATGTTCATCAGGGATATTCACCTGTAGTTTTATTTTCTTGTTGTGTCTTTACCAGATTTTGGTATCAGGATGACACTGGCTTTTTAGAATGAGTTAGGAGGAGACCCTCCTCGATTTTTTGGAATAGTTTCAGTAGGATTGGTAGCAGCTCTCCTTTGTACATCTGGTAGAATTTGGTTGTAAATCTATGTGGTCCCAGGCTTTTTTTGGGTGTTTTTTTTTTTTTTTTAAAAATTACTGATTCAGTTTATTTTCATGTTATTGGTCTGTTCAGGATCTCTGTTTCTGCCTGATTCAATCTTTGGAGGTTGTGTGTTTTTAGGAATTTATTCGTTCTCTCAAGATTTTCTAGTCTGTGTCTGTAGAGATATTCATAGTAATTTATGATAATCTTTTGTATTTCTGTGGGATCAGTTGTGATATCTTTGTCATTTCTGGTTGTGCTTATTTGGATCTTCTTTTTGTTTGTTAATCTGGGAGCAGTCCATTAATCTTATTTATCCTTTCAAAGAACCAATTTTCTGTTGACCCTTTGTATGGTTTTTGGGTCTCAATATCATTTAGTTCTACTCTGCTTTTAGTTATTTCTCTTCTTCTACTAGCTTTGGGATTAGTTTGTTCTTGTTTTTCTAGTTCCTTTACGTGTGAAGGTTAGATTGTTAATTTAGGACTTTTCCATCTTCTTGATGTAGACGTTTTGTTATGTTGTGTCTCTGTTTTCATTTGTTTCAAAGAATTTTTTGATTTTTGCCTAAATTTTTTGTTGTTTACCCAAAAGTCATTCATGTGCAAGTTGTTTAGTTTACATATATCTTTATGGTTTTGAAGGTTCCTCTTCGTATTGATTTCTATTTTTAATCCCTCTGTGGTCCAAGAAGATGCTTTGTATAATTTCAATTTTTTAAAAATTTATTGAGACTTGCTTTATGATCAAGCATTTGGTAGCTTTTAGAGTATGTTCCATGTGCAGATGAGAAGAATGTATTTTCTGTGGTTGCTGGATGAAGTATCCTGTAGACGTCAATTAGATCCAGTTGGGTCAGTGTCCAATTTAAGTCCAGAATTTCTGTGCTAGTTTTCTGCCTCAGTGATCTGTCTAATACCGTCAGTGTATTAGAGGTCCTCTACCATTATTGTGTGTCTGTTAAAGTCTTTTCTTAGGTCTAAAAGTAATTGTTTTATAAATCTGGGTCCTCCAATGTTGGGTATGTATATATTTAGGATATTTAAGTCTCCTTGTTGAATTGAATTCTTTATCATTATACAGTGTCCTTCTTTCTCCTTTTTTACTCTTGTTGGTTTAAAGTCTATTTTATGCAATTCAAGATTAGCGACCCCTGCTCTTTTTTGTTTTCTATTTGTGACTTCACTATAATTTTGAAGTCCAGTTCCCACTAGAACTTCCTTTTGTTAGATGCTTTGATTGTAATAAAACATCCTTAGATTTTTCCATTTTTATCTTTTTATTCATTATCTTTTGTAATTTCATTATGCATAAAATTTTAGTGGTTACTTCTGGGATCAAGCCTGTTAACTCACTCACACAATTAACTTTTCCTTTCTGACTTTATTTTTTCCCCCGGTAGCTGAGTGCCTTTCTTGCCGTAACATTGAGTAAAACATTGGCTATTTATACATCTAGGCTTTCATTCTCATAAGTGTGTTTTAAGCATGGGTATTAATCTCATTATGTGGGTCCAAACCTGTGTCTGGCTTGGAAATGACTTATGGGTGCACATGGGTCTGCATGTTAAGGTCTTTTGTGGCTATGGGAGTGAGTGGGAGTGACAGGAGCTACTGTGGGCATTCTTGTGTACATCTGGCCATAGCAGTGGGTCCCAGGCTAGATCACTGGCACTTCTTTAATTAAGGCTCTGTTTCTGCCCACAGCAAATTTGAGGTTCTCTGCTGCTTTTCCTATTGCAGAGGGGGCCCTACCTAGGAAGGATTTTGAAGTTCTGTTTCTTCCTTTTTTTTTTTTTTCCTTTTGGATGTAACAGCTCACCAACCACTGCCAGAGCTGACAGAATTGGAATGGCAGTAGGTGGGTGGGGGGTGGGGGTGGCAGGAGGGATGGCAGTCATCAGTTTGGGAAGAACCTCTGGGCCAAAGAAATGCCTTTGGCATATGAGAACAGTGTGAGTTTATCTCTTTTCCTGTTTGGAAGAAGGTACACTATAAATCTGACTTTACCCAGGAACAGTTTATGGGAGATCATTATTAAAGAATAGATATTTGATTTTTCCATTGGTTTGGAGAGACTAGGAGTCAGGCACTAAGGACATGCTGTGCGCTGATAACTTTTCTCCAGCTATCCATGAGGCTAATATAAATTTTTGACAGGAATTTTTTAAAGATAATTAAGAATTTTTTTTTACATTGTATTTATAGATGTAAAGCACTAACAAATAGAGAGCTTTATTATTAGAAAGCAACCCCTATGGTTTTCGGCATTGCTAGAATCAAGAGATTATATTCCTGTTAACTATTGACCATGCTTTTCCAAATCACCCACTGTTGCACATTCATGAAATTGGAGTGAGCATACAAATTTGTTGAGAGAATTATCTTAACTAGATTCAACCTCTGTGCCCATGAGGGACTGTCATTCTCAGTGATTCAAATAGATATTTGGGTACAGGTGGTCATGTTTGGTGAGCTGGTTTCTGTGCAGATTCAGCACCTGTGGTTTGTTTCATCTTATCGTTCAGACACAGATGCTCTTAGAGCACCGCATCATGCATTCCAGTGAAATCTTTCCACCGAAACCATAACCTCTGTGATCCTAACAGAAAGGAGTCAGTGTACGGAGGGACATGACATATTCAGAATCAGAAGCTGGGGGAAGCCAGAAGGAACCTTGTGGGATTAATTTTTTTCTTTAAGTGTGGGTAATGTTTTTCACATGCCCTCTTTTCAAACCTCAGCACTTCACTTGTCCATCTGCATTTTCTCTAAGTATTGCAAATGTCAGGTTTGTGTGAAGAGGTGATCTGTAAAACTGCTGGCATGAATAATGACTCTGATGTTTATGTACAGAAGAGCGTGCCTGACTGTAGCACTCTTATTGTCTTTTACTAATTAAAATCAAGAAGATGTTTCAGCAAAACCTTGCCTGTGCATAGCACCTGATGGATTGCTTTTCTCCTTTTGGTGTTTCTGGTTTGGTGGAAAGGCAAGAAAGGTGAGCTGAATGACTCGGAGCAAGGAACAGTGGTGATGTCCCACCACTCTAGGACAAGCACTCCTTGGCCTATTTAAATTTATTTTTCTAGTTCTCAAAATATTCCAGAAGAAATGAAGATTTAGCCACCCTTTTTATCAGTGAGGAAATTCAGGCTCAGAGAGTTGAACTCATTTACCTAGTTACTCAGCATGTGACAGAATTAGGATTTGGACCCAGAGTCACTTCTAAAGCTTATTCTACTTCCAATCTTATAACTACCTTAAAAACAGGGTGTGGCTGTAGAGACCAGCTTTTGCATGAGAAAAACCTCATTGTTCATGAATTTAGTTTGTATTGGATGGTTATTTTAAATTATAGTCATGGGCTGAACATTATGTCACCAGCAAATCATAGCCGTTTTCCAGAGATATTTCCTAGGTTAAATATTCACACAACATTTGAACATACTGAACAGCCAAGCATGTTGCTAGTTGTTATTGTTGTTTTTGTGCGGGGATGGGGGGTAGGGGAGGGGATTAAAAGTATTGGACTGGTCTGCCTAATTTCTAGTCTCCATTTCTTGCAGACAGCCTCTGATTCTCTGGTTTTGAAGTAGGGAAGTGTGATTGTGGGGAATCCCGAAAGTCGGCTTGATAGCTTTATGCCATTCACCTGCCATTGCTGACATACTTTGGAGGGGACTGAAGTAGAGGTGCAAAGCAGTCAGGCTGTAGGCCCAGGGAGCTTCTTCTGAATCTGACCTCAGGGGTCCTCCCTGTAGAAATTCCTCACACCAAACATCTTGAATTCGTGCCAGACAGTACTGTTTTAACCTCACTTTTTGCCCAGAATGATGGGAATAAAATCAAAATAGAGACAGAGGAAGCTGGTCTTTCCCTAGAATTGATAAACCAAGATATTTTAAACTTATTCCCAAGAATGCGGATTTCTGCATGTATCTCTTCAGGTTGCATACATGGAATTTGTGCTTCAATTTGTCAGAATCCTGAGTTTCCAAATCCTGGTATATAGGGGTTTAAGTAGGACAGATACCTGGATTTGAATTGCTGCGAAATACAGTGGTAGGTTGACTAGCTTTATTCCAAGAGAGTGGGGTTGGTAGTCTTTGTTGCCATGAGATGGTTCACCTTTTCCCTACCAACCTTCAAAGACATGGTGGAGTGGAATCACTGGGCAACACCAGTGGGAATAATTCCACCAACAGTAGTTCTCACTTAAGAGACAGACCTCAGGTTCAACCTTTTCTTGACTGCCAATTCTATTCTGCAAGTGGCAAAACTAAACTGGAAAGTGGATGATCACTTTCATATGCTCTATTGACAAATAAGAAAAACAAGGACCAAAAAACAACTTTCTCTGGGCAGTCTGGGGGATAAAAGCTGCTGGGAGGATCTAGTGTACACATGTGTGTAGCACTTTTTACATTTGCTAAACCCTTTTATAGTTACTCTCTCATTGGCCATTCTGACTATGTTGTGTGCAGGGCAAGTGAGTTCTGTTCTTCCCACTGGAGAAGGGCTATCTAAGGAAGACCCATGGGAAATTAGCAAGTAAGCCAGGGCTGGAGTTCCCAGAGAGGCCCTGCATGAGGTCCTGTAGGAAGTCTCTAGGATCTCGAGGTCTGGCTGTTATTTTTCCTCTTTGGCGGATTACACTGTAACTCTGAAAGAGCCAGGGAAGCCTAGCTTGTTTGTTCTGTAGAGTTTTCAACATGAGAGGAGGCTTAGAATTTATTTTGTCCATCTTTTCATTTTAGAGATGAGGAAAATGAGACCCAGGGAGATGTAATTTCACAGGTCAAATAGTCCTATGGCGCTGGGTAGACAATAGGATACCTGATGTGAATGCTGAAAAATGTGCCTTAGGAGAAAACAGCCCTATAGGCAAGCTGAGGTTGCTAGGTGCAAAGGAAGAGATGCCCTTCTTTCAGGTGGATATAGATCCATGCTGAGACACGTGGCTCGGAGTGCTGAGCATGGGCTGGATTTCAGCTCCTCTTCCCTCTATTTTCAGTCCACAAACTGCATACTCTGTGAAGTGGCTCTGCATGGTTTTGCTGGTTCACTTAAAACATATTTGGATAAAAAACATTACTGAATGAGGGAGTCAGCTTTCCATTAGGTAGAGGAGGTGTCCGTATGTCTACTAATTGCCCTCATTTGGCACAAATCAATGAGACCTGAGGGATGAGGGATGAATCTGTGTCTTCTTTTTTATGGTTATGGGCATGAACAGTTAGGATGAAACCAGACCTGCGTGTGCTGATTTGGCTGATGACGGATACTTTCAAAATTGTATCAAAGAAAATAGACAATGAAAGTCTGGCAAACTTTACAATGAGTATCTAGTAAATTGGATATGAAAAGGAAAGGGGGGAAAAGACCTCTTCCTCTCTGAATTTCTAAAAAAGTGTTTACATAAGACAGAGCTAGATAGTTTGAAGGATATTTTCCAAGCCCAAACAGTAGGAGAGGAAGTTTTCTCTGGGAGCTGGAATTTGAATGGACAAAGTCGGGTTGGCCTCAGTGGTTAATGCTTGAAGTTTATAAACACATCTTTTTGTTTTTAGCACATCCTACACATGCAGTTTATTAATATGGCATTTTATATTGAAAGGTAAATATCACCATACCATTGTGAATAATTCTTTGGTGGTGAAAATAGCCCTATCTTACAGTGACTAGATCCTTCTTATAAATGCTCTTCAGGTAGCCCAAAGTTCTCCTTTGTATAACCCATTATAAATATAATTATGTATAGGTACACATTTAATATGTGTGTCTCCTAGTAGCTTAGAGTCAGTATAGCACAGCAGCTAAGGGTCCAGCCCTTGAGATCTGCTTTCAAATTCTACTTTTGACACTTAGTATCTACATTACACTGATTAACTTAATCAGTGTCATGTGGTCCTACTAACTGCATTAATTTGTCTGTATTTCATTTTGCATCTACAAAATGGCAACAAACATAGGACATATTTTATAGGGCTATATACTGAATGTATTAAATGAGAAAATCCTTGAGTATTGTTTAGCACTGTGCCTAGAACATGAAAACTCTTCATAAAGCTTGGCTATTAGTCTTGCTAAACAGTAAGGACTGTTTCTGACTTATCAACCTTGTATTATCCCCAGTTCTTTGCGCAGAACTTGTGGCACACAGACTAATTATAGATACTGTTGAATACATTAATGTTCCCATTTTTTTCTTAGCTCCATTGTGGTGAAGTCTCAGATTCCCACAATGTGGTTGTGTGCAGTTAGGTTCCATGTGGCCAGGGCTCTTCTTCAGTTTAGTGTATTTCTTCTGACACGCTTTGCTTAACTCCAGATTTGCTTTTGCGTGAAGATGGTGATATATGGGAGGCATTGGTTCTTATCTTCTTAAAAATTGACAGCTAATGTTTAGAGGCATTTCAAAATACAGTATCCAAATAATATGTAGGGAAACAGGAGACGTAATTTGGGTTGATAGGAAGTGCCTTGGGCTCAAGTCAGAGGTTCTGGGTTCCATTCCGAAGTCTATCAGAGATGAGCTTTCATGTCACCTGCTTAAAGTTAACTTTTTTTTTTTTTTTAAATGAAAGGACTAAAGTCCATTATCATCAAGGTTTTTACTTGTGTTTGTATTTTATGACAGTGAAAATTTACTTTTATTAATTCCTTAAAGCATGGAACAGATATGCCTTTATGTTATAGATAGAATGCAGATTCAATTTCGCAAATAATGTTTCTTTGTATTCCATGGAAACTTGCTGTTGAAAGTTCTCCTTCCCATGAGTATTTCCTGTAAATCAAGGATCTTTTCTAATACAAATAGTTATCTCATGTCTCTGCTTTGAAAATTTGTATGAATTTTTTTTTTTTTTGGTAAAATGAGGCATATTTGAATGTTTTCAAGTAAAACTAATACCATTTGGTGAGCATGCACAGGCCCAATGTATGGAACTAAGTATTTCAATGTTTACGATTTTAAAACACTGTCATATTTCATGCCATCCAATCATGTTTAGCTTCAATAGTTTTCCGTCCAATTTTTCGAAACCTACCAGACTTGATTTTTAAGAGTTGGGTCAAAGATTGCTCAAACTTCTGATTCAATCTGGCTTATAAGAGATAACAAAGATTATTATTTAAAGCCACAGTCATTAGTGATATGAGGGTAGATATGAAAAAAACCTGAATAGACTGCTTATCTCTTCCTGTGATCTGTATGACTTCTGATTAATTTAATCATGGTTCTGTATCTAATGTTGAGGGCCTGCAACAAGGTCTTGATTGACAAAATCTATTTTCTCTTCATACTCATTCAGGCTTCTTGGAAGCTAGGGGTTTCTGATTAAATTGTGCTATTTTTATAACCCACAGAAGATCCCATATGGTCAATTTCAAGTTCCCGTTACTTTCAGTATTTTTCCTAGATGTTATTTCGCTTAGGGCAAACAGGATGCAATTTGTGGGGTGGTTGTTTGACCTTCTCATATAAAAAGGTTGTAAGTGTTGTCTCTTTCAGCTGTCCATTTTAGAAGTTAAATTTATTGATTGCTGAGCACTTTCATGCATTCTGTCATTTATTCTTCACAGCAACCTGAAGAGGTAAGGTCTGCTATTAATCCCATTTTGCCTTTGCAAAATAAGCTGTAGAGGAACTAAATAATTTGCCCACTGTCACACAGTAAGAAGTTGAGCCATGTCTGAAATTCAGGTTTATTTGGCTCCAGAACCCCTCCATTAGCCTTAAAATAATATGCCTCATGCAACCTAGCTTGATGGCGATCGCATACTAAATATATTTTATTACTGGACATGGTTTACTGCTGTTTCCAGCATTCATAACGATCAAGTTGCGAAATCTGTTTGGACATTTATTAAGAGATTGGAACTAAATTAATGACATCTTCTCTGAAATGTCTCTTGGCTTATCTTAGGAGAAATTAGAATGAGCTGACGCAGGGAAGAATAGGAAAGAGCTGTGTGGAAAATTACACAAAACACTGTGCTCACCAGTGTTGAGTAGCTTTGTGTACAACGTGTGTGATCTGTGTGTGGGGCCCTGTGTCCAGTGCTCAGACTATGGTCCTTCTGTCATTTTCAGTCACTGTTCATTGATGTACACTCACTGTTCAGGGAAGTAAAGTCCACAAAAGCATCCAGTGCCACTGACATAGTGGATGGTAGCTAGCACAGGCGTTTAGTGTGGCCATTAGCCTCAGTTCTTGCTCCTAGTAATTTTGTTTCTAGGAATCGTTGTTCTTCCCTGTTGCTGGGCCTTGGTAGGGTCCACTCTGGTCTATTCTAATCGATGTCCTTAACTTTAAATTTGGAGTACTAAGAGTTGAAGTTTTGCTTCGTTTCCTCGTGGAATTGCTTTGGGGTCCTTATGCAGTTCTGCTCTACTTTCTTTGTAGTGACCAGTTTTATATACTGGCACTTCCGAATCCCAAGAAAATGACTTGCTACTCAATTGACATTTCAAA
This sequence comes from Macaca fascicularis, assembly GCF_037993035.2. Taxonomy (NCBI): domain Eukaryota; kingdom Metazoa; phylum Chordata; class Mammalia; order Primates; family Cercopithecidae; genus Macaca; species Macaca fascicularis. Next base: position 179,398,780 of record NC_088377.1, on the reverse strand, counting down.
ATCTAAGATGGTACCCTTGCAACCAAGAAAATATAGTTTATTTTATAAAAGAAAAAAACCGTCTACCTCATTATATGCATCAGATATACAACTAAACTGTGGTAAATGCTTGAACACCAGCATCTTCAGGGTCCTGGAGAGCACAAAAAGGGCTACTTGGCCAAATATTACAGATGATTCCTGATTTGACTATTGGGGGATAAGTAAAATCTAACCAGATAGAGAAAGGTGGAAAGAGTATTCAAGCAAAAGCACAGGATGAACAAAAGAAGGAAGCAATGAATTGATGGTTAGCAAAGCAAAAGCAAAATACATTAGTACTACTAAAACAAAAGTATGAGGCAGAAGGTAGCAAAAGATAAGTTTGAACATACAGGTAGAAGCCCTAAAATGCATTGCCAAGGAGACTGGAATTTATTTTAGGTTATAGGGTACCCCCTAAAGGGTGTTAAATGGGACAGATGTGTTTTTCACACAGATGAGTCTAATTTCAGCATAAAAGATGGATTTCAGGGCCAGTAGCTAGAGTGGAAACAGGGAAATCAGTGAAGAGATGTTAACATGGTACGAGTGTGAAAAGAGAAAGGAGTCACCCAGGGTAATGGTAATAGGGATGCAGAAGATTTTTCAATTATATAGAAGGGCAAATTGACAGGCTGTCATGATCAGTGGTGATGTGTAAAGGAGAGGGAGTAGTTGACAAATATTTATTGATCACGCAGTCTGTGCCAGGCACTTTAAAGGTCATGAGGCATAGAAGTCTGGATTTCTAAAAATCTACAGAATGACTGCAAGGTCTCCCATTGTGAATTCCTTCTCTATTGCTGCATTGGAAATTGTCCTAAAGCTTAGTGGCTAGAAATAACATTTATTATCTCACCGATTTGTGGGTCGGGAATAGAGGAGTGGCTGAGCTGGGGGTCTCTGGCTCAAGGTTTCTCTTGAGGTAGCAGTCAGTTTGTTGGCTGGGGCTGCCATCATCTCAAAACTTACCTGGGTTAGAAGAATCTACTTCCAAGGTGGATATAGGTCCCTAGTCACAGGGGCCTCTCTGCAGAGCCAGTTAACAAGAAGGCAGCTGGTTCTCCCCAGTGGAAGCACTCTAAAAGATACGAGGAAGAGCACACACGTCAGAAACTGCGGTCTTTTAAAATTTTCATCTTGGAAATGACGTCACCAACCACTCCTAGATTCCTGACCTGCAAATCTGCGAGATAATAAATGTTATTTTTAGTCACTAAGCTTTGGGGCAATTTCTAATGCAGCAATCGAGAAAGAATTCACAAGGAGAGACCTTGCAGTCATTTTGTAGATTTTTAGATTTTTATCATCTTTTCCCTGATCTCCCTGTTCCCACTCTAGCTACTGGCCCCCAAATCCATCTTTTATGCTGAAATTAGACTCACCAATACTTTTGTTGTATTCTGTTTATTAGAAAGGAGTCCCAAAGTCCAGCTCACACTTAGAGGGGGGAATTATACAATGGCATAAATGCCAGGAGACAGGAATCCGCAGGGGCCCTTTGAGAGGCTTCCTACCACACCTGTATGACTGAGTAGATGGCCGTGCATTGATGAAGATTAAGAATGCAGTCGGAAGAGATTTTAGGGGGTGAATGAAGAGACTTGTTTCAGATAGAAACTATTGCCTATTCAAATGGATATGTGCAGCAGCATTAGTAATGGAGAAGTAGATTGGAGGGTGGTCATTGTTTTGTAGGTAGCATGTGAAACCATCCAAGTGATGACTACCTTACCTCCTTACAAATCATTGCTCAGAGGCCACCCTTTCAATGAGGTCTATCTTCACTAATCTCTTAAAATTTTAACTCTTTTTTCACTCTTAATATTCCATCTCCACTTTTGAGTTATGCATAGCACTTACCATCTTCTGTCATGCCAATGCTTTACTTATTGTTCATTGTCTGTTTCTTCCACCAGAATGTGAACTTAATGAAAGCAGAGTTCTTTGTTTTATACACTGATGTACACTTAGTGCTTAGTAAAGTACCTGATGTATAGCTGATACGCAATAGTTATGGAAAGAAGGATAAAACTTTCTAAAAGTAGTACACTTAAGCCTAAGGTGGAAGTAATGCAAGTATTCATTGATGGATGGGTGGATAAACCAGATGTGGTACATACATACAATGGAATATTATTTGGCCTTAAAAAGTAAGAGGATTCTGCCACATGTTACAACGTGAATGGGCCTTGAGGACATTATGCTAAGTGAAATAAGCCATTCACAAAAGGACAAATACAGTATGATTTCTCTTAAATATGGTACTTAGCATCATCAAATACATAGAGACAGAAAGTAGAATGGTGGCTACCGGGCACTAAATGGAGGAAGGAATGAGGAGTTATTGTTTAGTGACTGTAGAGTTTCATTTGGGGAAGATGAGAAATTCTGGAGATGGTTGGTGGTGATGGTTCCACAACCATGTGAATGTAGTTAATGCCACAGAACAGAGCAATTAAAATGGTTTAAATGATACATTTTATATGTATTTTACAAAAAAAAAATTCCAAAGGTTGTGGACATAGTAATTAAGATGAGGACTGAGGAATGCCTATTGGATTTGCTGAAACAGAGACCGCGGTGAGAGCTGTTTCAGTGGGACGCTGGGAGCTGAGATTATACTGACGAGTGATTGAGAAGTGAGGGGGATGCAAACTAGAGGAGGCTTCTTTGTAAAGAATGGGTGGGATCTGAGACTGTTTCAGGCTGGGAGGAGGAGAAGTAGTGGGGTTCATGTGTGTGTATGTGTGTGTGTTGTGGAGACTATGTGGGGCGGGGAGGCCACGTGGAGATACAGCTATTAAATAATAAGTGAACAACAATATGAACAACAATACAAAAGGTGGGTTAGGGGAAGGGAGGAAGGATACTGAAGGAACCTTTCCTGTCTACTTGTATGGAGGAGTGATGTCTGAAATTTTCCAAATAGCCAAAGTTGTGACACATGAGGAGGTTTGGAGCAAACATTACAACAGCTTGGGATAATTATCACAGTCTGCACCATTCTGACAGTGTCTGTCAGAACCCAGGAATAGCCTATAAGACTAAGCTGTGCTGAATCATGGAAAGAGGTCAGCGGTTTAGGGCAGTTAGGACTGCAGGTTCTAGGGCAGTTATCATCATGAAAGGCTGTGATAAGACATTAACTGTTGAATATTCTTACAGCATATCGTATTTGTAATAGACTCTGAATTGGAATATTTTGTTATAGCAAGTATATTGTATGCAAAGTACTCAGGCATTGCAAATCAGGCAAGGTTGAAAACACCCCAGTATTACTATAGGTCTATCACACAGATTCTACAACATGGGGAAACTCAATTTAATACATTTTCATTGAATACCTATAAGCCTGCATGGTATGAAAGGCATACAAAATGTATATTTACTATATATATTGAAAAGTGATTATATATACTATTGTGAAACTAGATTACTATTTGGTCTACCAGCTAATATTTATGTAGATGGTATTAGCATAGCTATTGCCACATAGGCAAATAAATCCATGTTACAGATGACAGAATTGCAGGTTTTTTCAAGAATTGCTAGTGGATTTTAAAGTATTATTGGAAGGTGAAAACTTTTGCTCAGATACAAAAGTGTTGTAATGAACTAAAGATTGCTGCATAAACATGCAGAAATTTATTTAAAGTTACATGGTCCTACTAGAGCATGGGCAGTTAGTCTAGAGAAGGTCCTGATCAAGCACAGTGTAGGACAGAGAGCTTGTGTGGGTTTTTTTATGTGGGGGCTTGGCAATTCTGGGATTAATTTCAGCAGGTTCCTGAAGGTCAAGTGGGCCAAGCTTCAAACAGAAGGCCTGTGGTTATGTTTATTCAGTGGCGAGGCCAGATTTAGGAAGCCGAGAAATCAAACATTATGAGGAACAACTACTTCCAGAAATCAAGGTCAGGCAAGGGCAAGAATGCAAGGAGAAATGTGAGTCAAGATAGTGTCATTGCTGTCAGAATACACATGTGGGCCTGATTTGAGGAGGAAAGGGTTGGTTCTAGAGTTTCTTTCGGAGTGAGAGGTTTACTGTATATGGTGGTGCTAAGGCACATAATGATGATGAAGATGATGATGATGATGATGCCGTAATGATAAAAGCTGCCATTTGTTAGATCTGTGCTATGTGCCAAGCACTGTTAGTTTAACAAATATTTTTAGTACCTAGTATGTGCCTACATGCTCGGGAAACAACAATAAGCAAAACAGATAAAATTCTTGTTCTCATGAAGCCTATGTTTAAGTGGAGAGAGACAAATAATAAATCTGTAGGCAAAAATACAATAATCTAGAGAATGATAAGCCCTTTGGAGAACACAGAAGAAGCAGAGTGAATGAAGAGGGCTTGGAAGAGGGTAAATAGTTCATGTACGATGCTTAGGAAAGGTCTGGAAATTTGAACAGAGATACAATACTAGTATGGACACAAGCCAAGCCAAGTTTGGGGAAGACTTTGAACAGAGTGAGAGCAGGTGTGAGGGCCCCATGGTAGGCAATTACTTGACAAGTAAAAGGAATAGCAGGAGGGCCATTGTGGCTGAGGCAGAATAGTAGGATTCTTTAGAGCTTTTGCTTGTGGCCATCTTACTAGCGTTGCCTTTGAACCTAGTGAAATGGGAAGCCATTGGAAGCTTCTCTAAGCATCCTGAAACTTAGGCTATATTATCCTCAACATACTTATATGAGATGGGTAAAATTATTATGTACTTTTTACATTAATGAAAAAGCTGAGACATGCAGAGAGTTTATGTAACTTGCCCCAAACCAGCTTTGGAATGAGGATTTTAACCTGGGGAGTGATTTTAGGTTGCACAGAAAGGATGGCAAAGGGACACAAGGACATTTAGGGGGGTGATGAACGTGTTCATTATCTTGACTGGCTGGTTTCATGCATGCATATGTATGTAAAACAGTGTGCTTTAAATGTGTGTGGTTTATTGTATGTCACTGATACCTCAGTAAACTCATAAAATATGTTTTAAAATGAGGGAGAGGCCTTGATGGAGTTTAAAGCAGAGAAATGGCATTCATATTTTGGGAAGGATGGGTTAGAGATCAATTAGAAAGCCATTACAAAGATCCAGGAATAAACCAGTAAGGAACTGAACCAAGGTAGAGTAAAGAGGAACAAGAGAGGACTTTGACTGTAAAGATGACAAGACTTGAAAGGTGATGAGAATGAGGCATAAGAGAAAGAAGGAATTGAGTATAACTACCAAGTTGGCTGTGTTCAGAGGTGAACCATGGCACCATTAACCAAAATGTAAAATATCAGAAGGGCATCAGGTCCTGGGAAAGGTGATGACAGGTGTAGACAGACTATGATCTGGTTGTCATGGCATATCCAGGACAGGAGGTAGTTTAACTTAGGGAGACTTCTGGTTGAGAACTAAAGATGTGGGAGTTGGTATGTGGGTGGCCTATTAGAGCTACACGCATGAACGCTGTGCCAGAGATAAGAAGGGGTGGAAGAGAAAGCTCGAAAGCTCTGGGGAGCACAGATATTTAAAATGAGACATAGAGAAAAACTTGGTCTGCATTGTGCTCTGTATCTCATTTCATACTCACGGGAAACACTGATCGCCTGTCATAACACTCTTTCCTTCAGATGTCTGTCGACACAGTGTTGGTAGAAACCACTGCATTTGATCAGTGTCAATGAGCAAGATGAATCCTCTGTTCCACCCCTGATTTTAGTATTGAACGTGGAGCCATTAAGGAGATGGAGTGTTTGAAGAAGTTAGTGGAGGCCCAGGAGATAATCATGTCTTAAAGGCCAAGAAAATTTCAAGAAAAAGAGTAAGGTACAGACCTTACTCTTATAAGAACTGAAACATACCCATTGTTTTGGGCCATTAGAAGGTTAATAATGACTTTGTGGAGTGTGGTTTCTGTGGCTTGAGAGGGCAGAAGTCAAATTATAGTGGATCGAGGGATGAAAGTGAGGACTGTGCTTCCTGGAGGCACAACTTGGAAGTGAAGAAGTAGGAATTTTATTGAAAAAGTCTGTATTCTTTTTATAAATCTCTTTACAAATCAAGGAGTTACGTTAGTTTTTATAGATTGTCACATTTATTTCTTAAATATAGGGAGATCCTTGGAGTCTTTGCTAGGAGACTTTTGGGCCACAAAGCAGATGCCCTTGTTTCTGGGCAGTATCCTGACCTGAAGTCTGGGACAAGACTCCCTGAGCCTTAGAGCCATCTGGGATGGATTCCCAGCTGCTGGTCTACCAGCCTTTGCCATCCCAGAATAAGAGAAGTTGCACATGGTGCAGAGAAAAGTGAGAAAACTGAGTCTTCTATAAAGAGCACTGCTTTATCCTGAGATTATCTTTTTGTCTTATATTTGGGTTAAAATGTCTTAATATTATTAGGCAGTATTTTTCCTTTTAAATACCCCACTTAGCAAAATAAGAATTTGGCACCTCTCTGAGTTACTGTTTTTTCTCAATGATTCTAATTCCTTAATTCCTTATAAAAAGCCATCTTTTTTTGTGTTTTAAGTTTTTATCTTCTCTGGGCCAGAATTAATTTAGACAATGAGAACTAATTAGAACAATGATATTGTTAGTCCTCAGGAGCTACAGGCAGATGGCCTATCACCCAAGAACTCCAAAATACAGTGCATGGGGTTATCCTGATAAGGAGATTATTCTTCCTGAAATTAGAGTTCAAAATCAATCATCGTCAATAAGTGTGTAAAGTCACCTTGAGGATACAGAATAGCTCCCCTGCCAGCCAGATTTAACTTTCATGTGATTAAAAATATTACCATGTCTAATGAAAGAACGTATTGATGAATAATGAGGTTGATTGGCTATGAGAACATGGGGAAACCATGGGGGAAAAGCTGGTGATATCTATCTGAGCACTGGTTAGACAGGAGGGAATGATGGCAAATGGGGGCCTGTGGATAGTTAGGCAGAGACCAGATGGGCCCACTGGATTGGAGAGGCCTGGCTATGTGAGCCTGATGTCACCCCTTATCCTCAATGCATCCAGCTTTCCTTCATCTTTTCCCATGCCTACTGTTTTCATTTGACAAGTAGGAGGAGAATACAGTAGTGCTGGGGCTGAACTATTGCTTCTCATACAGACTGAAAATTTAAGTCCCTGTGTGGATCATTTCTCGATAGAATATTTTAAACTGGCATTCTGGATTTATCGCTCAGTCTCAGCTCTGGAAGAAAAATTCTTTAATATGCTGACAAAGTCTGGTTTCTGAGCTTATGGTGCTGAGGTCTGATTGAGCTTCTTGTGCCTTTAGCCAGGAGGACCCTGGCTTTCCTTAGATGGGAACAGACTTTGACGTTGCCACTGTGTTGGACCACATTGTGACTTGCTGTAATTTTTCTTTTAAAGTTTCCTCCAAAATTACCACTTTAAAAGAAACACCAAATTAAAAACACATTTATTGACCTGACATTCTGCAGAAAACTGTGTTTAAGAATAACTTTTGCCATTTTTCACTAGACAATTTTTAGAATTTTGTCATTTCAACATTTTTTTCTTTGTTTCTCACTCCAAACTTCTGTAAATGTTTTATTCACTAAATTTTGTTCACACAATTGTAGATAGTCTTGTGATGATCGTCTCCAAGCCAGTTCCACTTTCTTTGTTTTTAATTCTGCTCCGATGGATTATTTGTCTTGAAGATCTTGAAAGAAGTTGATAAAGAAGAGCTTAATCATAGCAAAATTTCTTAGATTCTTAATTCGGACCACAAGCAAAATAGTCTGTTTTAAGCTTCTGCTATGAAAAATTACATGGATTTTTTCTCATGGTTTGCAAATTATTTTATTCCTAAGGCTGAAGGCTCTTGATGTGATGGTGAACATCTGGGAGAAAAACTTAAGAAAAAATGTAGTCATTTGAATGTTTGATGCACAGTTTGAGAAGTTCACAAATTTGTAAACGTTCTGATTTTAGTCATTTGAGTTCTTCCCCTACTTCTTTCATCTGCTCTTGTCATTATGTAAATAGAGTCCTACAGAGGGGATGGAGAAAAATTAGTTTTTGTCCAAATATCCCTCTCTTTTGCATTTGATCAGAGTGCTCTCTGTTGTTGACGATGGGTGATAAAATTATGGGCAAGGAGAAGCTTTGCAGAAGGGCAAAAGGAGTAAGCTGGGGCTCTGTGGGTGTTGCCTAATTGAGTGGCTTTGCCCAAAAATCTTTTTCTTTTTGATGATAACTTTCTTGTGTTGTTGTCATATGACATATTTAGAAATGAAAATAAAATGAAATATTTGCTTATTGAACATCTGCTTTTCTCCTAGATGGGGTCACAGTCTTCAAGTTCCCTGTTTATTTAGAAAAGATTGGTTGGCACTTTCTTTCCCCTTTCCTCCCTTTTGTATTACTTTAGATATCTGATTATTAATACCATCTCTGTTAAGGAAAAAAATATTTGTTTCCATGGAAATAACATTAGGAAGTGGCTTTGGGAGCTAAAAATCTTCTTTTAATGAGAAAACTATTTTTTTCTTTTGCAACTCTTGAAAACAGCATCCTTAACATACAATATACACAAATAGATGTTTTGATAAAGAAAATAGATCCATATAAGAAATATTTTATCTGAATTTACATTAGACCTGCAATAACATAGTAGTAAATTGATACTAGGAAGCCATAAAGTCATGAAAGTTTTACCAGCTTAAGAGAAGATTCTCTTGAGGAAATTAAAACAGAAGAAGTGATATATCATAATCTTTCACAAATCTGTATAATCAATAGCAGAGATCAATAGTAATATAGCTAAAAATCTTTGAACCCTGAAGATATTTTTTGAAGGGACAGTGTTTTAGGAATTCTTAGCTCATTCTTGGCTGACGTCTCCATGAAACCAGGGTTGTTTGTGATTTTGCTTCATAGGAGAATCCTTGATCACTCTGTGGAAGAACTTGTAGTTCCAGAAGAAGAAAGCTCATGATCATAGAATGTGTGATTTATTAAATTAGAATCTGCATTTTGCTCAAATTTTGGATTTCTCAGATCTTTTTAAGAACAAACATCATGATCCAGTACCATTATATTTTGGTTAATAATTTCGGTCTAACAGAGTTGTGTTTGGTAACTAGGGAATTGTCTTACCTGATTTTCTCAGAATAGTGACCATGAGAAAAATATTTTGGAATTGGACTTGGATTGGAAGGGAAAAGTGGAGGAGAGGAGAAATCAATCAGAAGCGTTTGCAGCAATCTATGTGGATGTGGCTGAGATTGGCCTGTGGGGCAGAGGGGATGCAGTGAATGGACAGCTTCAAGATATATGGGGGAGAGAGAATTGACTGCATTCATTGATCATTGATTGTGGAGGTTGAGAGTGATGAAGTCCGTAAGGAAGATCCCTAGCAACTGAAGTGAGGAAAGGACCATTGCCTGAGAGGGGAGAAGGACCAAAAGTTTAGTTTGGTGCATGGTAGTTATAAAGGATCTTCAGGGTGAGATATAGAGCAGGTAGTGGCAGATAGGAGTTGGGGTTTAAAAGAGTCTCTTGGTCCCCAGACAAGGCATGTTAAAATAGGTGACATTTGATGAGCTTTGTGTATTCTATTTAATAACTAATTTTAGATACTGTACTATATGACAGCTATAAAAATAGGAGCTGATGTATCTGAAAATATCCAAAAAGAAAAGGAAAGAAATCAGGTTGGGTCTAATAAAAATCAGTCAGTAGATTTAAAGAGAAGAAGAGAGTTAGGCTCAGAGAGAAATGTAAAACTCCCAATTTGGTCTCTTTCAGTTTCATTTACATGGAAATCTATGCTTGAAAGGGAAATACAGACGATTTTCAGAAGTCAGGAAACAAACGTACAGGAAAAGAATGGAAAGTCAACTGGGTTTCCCACCACTTGTAGTTTTCTAAGGTTAATTAAATCTATTTGTATTTTATAATGAGAAAAATATCACAACTTTTTTTTTTTTTTTTAAATACAAGCTACCATTTTTTAAAGTGATTTGAAATAGAAACACCTCTGCTAGGTTCTTTTTTTCATGCTGAGAGGACATTTCCCAGCAAGCCCCAAGGCTTTATTGTTGCCCTGTGATGTCTTCAGGTCACCTCAGGGACATAGTGGTATAATAAGGAAAACCAAAGAGAGAATGGTAGAGGCATGAAAATGTAATGAATAGGGGGAAGGTTGATTGGACCAGGCAAAATCTGGTTATTTTGACCCTTTGTCAAGGCGGTCCCAGGTGTATCTCTGCCCAGAAGAATGTATTTCAAATGTCTTCAGCTGTAGACTTCTGAAGCAACAAATGATTCCACTGATTTATCATTTCTCCTGTAGGTTGACAAAATTTTGTTACTCAAGATGCAGGGAGGAAAGAAGCATAAGAAGTAGGCATGAAAGAGAAATCACAGGCTTGGGAGAGAGTGGTATTAAAGATTACAGGGGGGATAATATCCACAGAATACCTGGGATGAGTTCCTCAGGGAATCCTTTTCAAACCTTCTCACCCTCCCCACCTCATCCCCTTCTTACCTCTATATAAATAGCTTTGCCCTTTTCTCCTCTGCTTGTCCTCCTCCATCACTGGCTGCTGCTTTTTAGTCTCTTTGCTAGAAACCATCTTACCTTCTCAACTTCTAATTGTTGGAGAGCTCCCGGGTGCAGTATTAGTATAGCACTTCTTTTCTTCTCTATTCCCAGCTACTCCCTACTTGGCTTTCATCTGTCCCTGTAACTTTGTATACCATTTATATGCTGCAGATGTTCAAATGTACATCTCTAGTGCTTGCCTCCCGTGAGCGCCACACTTCCTACTTGATATTTCTGCTTAGAAGTCTTGTAGGCCTCTTAAACTCAATTTGTTCAAAACCAAATGCTTGATTTCCACATCCCCAAACACTTGGTCCTCTGTCAATGTCCCCATCTCAGTAAATGTACCACCATTTGTCCTGGAACCTTGAGTCATCCTTGACTTTTCTTTTTTACTAATAATTCATCATAATTCACTAATAGTAATCCATTAGCAAGTGGCTCTGCTTTCAAGATATACCTCGAATCTTACCACTTCTTACCACCAGCACGGTTACCACTCCAGTCCAAGCCATCACTCTCTGGACTGTTGTAGTACCTTGTTAAATTATTTCTCTAGTTATACCCCTCCCCTTTCACACACATTCAGATATGTTCTCCACGTACCAGTGAATATGGCTCTTGAAAACATAAAGCTGTTTATATAATTTCCTGGCTCAAAAACTTACATCGGTTTCTTTTTGCCCTGAGAAAATCCAATGTCCTCACCATGTCCTGTAAATGCCTCTGGCCCCAGATGCCTCTACAGCTTTATCTCCTGTTGCCTCCTCCCTTGCTTGCTGAGGTCCCACCTCACCCACTTTCTGGCTGTTACCTGCACAAGCTAAAAATCTGAGGGACTTTGCATTTCAAGTTACCTTTGTCTGGAATGTTCTTCTACCAAATATTCAATTGGCTGTCTCTCTTTCTCTCTCTCACCTCATGTAGGGGTCTGCTTAGAGGATGTCATGATACCTTATCAAAAGGATGTCATGAGCCAGGCAAGGTGGCTCACCCCTAGAATCCCAGCACTTTGGGAGGCCAAGGTGGGCAGATCACGAGGTTGGGAGATAGAGACCATCCTAGCCAACATGGTGAAACCCTGTGTCTACTAAAACACAAAAAATTAGCTGGATGTGGTGATGTGCGCCTGTAATCCCAGCTACTCAGGAGGCTGAGGCAGGGGAATCACTTGAACCCAGGAGGCGGAGATTGCAGTGAGACAAGATTGCACCATTGCACTCCAGCCTGGGCGACAGAGCAACTCTGTCTCAAAAAAAAAAAAAAAAAAAAAAAAAAAAAAAAAAAAAAAAAGGATGTCATGATACCTTATCAAAAACAGCATCCTTTGCCCTATTCTTGGTCTTGTTCTTCATCACTGCTGTCATGATTTCACTCTATATTGAGAGTATATTTGTTTGGTTGTTTGACTCATCTCCTGGGCAGTAAGCTGTCTCGAACAGGGGCATTGTTGGATGTTTTTGTTTTATGCCTACCATCCCGAAGACTTCCTGCACATGAGCCATAACTATTAGCTCCATAAATATTAGCTGACTGAATAGCAACATCAATAACCAAGGGAACTGGTTTTTGATTTGCATGGCTTTTTATTTTGACAGCCTTGGAAACAACAGTGAGTCTGCCGAGTTCTCAAGCGTCTAGCATAGCGCCTGGAGCAGAGTTTGCACATATAAATGTGTTGGGTAAATGAGTGAATGACGAAATGAATGCATAAAGTCACATTAGTACGTTAATCACCACTACATCTTCAGCTACCCTTTTAGACCCATTCATTATGGCAGAGTTACTAGGGCAAAAGAACTTAACCTTGTCTAAGGGTTCCATGAAGCCCTCCCTGAGGAGGGTACTTAATCATCATCATCATACTTAACAGGTTCTGAGCACTTACTATGAGCCATCTACTGCTTTACAAACTCTAACTGATTTAATCCTCACAACAAATCTATGAGGTTGATAATATAATTAGTCCCATTTTATAGATGGAGAAAATAAGGCACCGAGAAGCAGATTCACTTATCTCAGGATAGGTAACTAATGGTAGTCTGTTTCCAGAGCCTGTGCACTTAACCACTCACTATGCTATACTTCTAAGCTGAGGACTGAGGATGGAGTATTAGCTGGCTCGATGGAGGATTGGACTTAGGCAGAAGTTAGCATTCTGGGCGAACGGAACCGTATGTGCCAAGGGCCAGATCATTGCCAGTTCCATGAAGGACATGACAGGTTTAGTGTGGCCAGAGCACAGAGTGGGCATATAAGAGGGTAAGAGCTGAACCTGGTTATTAAGCAATGACCAGATTGTATAGGCCTGGTAGGCTGTGCTGAGTTTGGCCTTATCTTAGGCAAAGGGAAACATTAAATGGTTTTAAGCAAAAATGTTAGGTGTACAGATTTATATTTTTAAGCAGTCACATTGGTGACCCTGTAGAGAATGAGAAGATGGGCTGGAAAGCAAGCAGGTGGAGGGCAGGGAGACCATTAGGAAGGTCTCACAATAGTCCAAGAAAGGGATAATGATGACCTGGACTACGGTATTGGTAGAGGCGTTGGAGAGGTGGTATAGATTTGAGGTAAAATCAACAGGCCTTGTGACTCGGGGTGAAGATGTGGGAGGCGTACAGAAATTGAGGATGACTCCCAGTTCTCTGGCTTAGGAAGGCAGGTAGAAGATGTTATTTATAGGGACCAATGAATTGATCAATTCACTTCTATGGTTTTATTCTACAGATAGATTAGTTACTAGTACACACAAGCCTTTATTTACAAAGGTATTCATTGTAGGATTGTTTGTAGTAGGATTAGAAACAATATAGTATAGGGCTTTGCGCAACACCAGGGTCTGCCATTCACATAGAGTACAACATGGAGGCCTCCCTGAATTTGCACAACTGATAAATTAATTACCGAATTACAGGATGTCCAAGCCATGGAATATAATACAGCAGTTAAAAAGTAGGATGTGAGTCCTTGTGGACTGGTAATGGTTGCCAAGATATGTTGTTATGCAAAAAGGTATCCTGTGATTTGTTTTATGTAAGTCTATTCATACACACACATATTTACACTTGTAAACACATAACATAGTTCTGGAAAGATACATAAAATTTTGTAACAGGGCTGCCTCTAGGGTAGAGGATTGGAAGACAACAATAGTAAAAAAGCTTTTTTATCCTGTCTGATTTTTTATTTTGTGGGCATTACCTGTTAAAATAATAATATGTTAAAAATACATCAAGGAGATTTGGTAATGCAGTCACAGTTAAGTGATTAGCCAAACAGGAATAAAGCAAGCATGACACTAATTTGTAACTACCTTTCCATTGAAACACTTCTGAAACAATAAAAATTTAAACCATAATAATAAATCCCAGGGCAAAATTAAATATGAAGGTAATAAATGTGGGGCTTTGAAATAGTTTGTGGGGGAGGGGGACAAGATAGGAAGTCTTATTAGTTATAGGATAAACAAATTGTAATGAAACATTTACATATAAGATAGTTTGTAATAACATGCAAGTATAATTAATTTCCCTGAGAGATAAATGTACACATAAAGGATTAAGACTTAGGAGAATAGAAAAGAGCTAGATGTAAAAATACAATCACAGAAACTTTAAATATCTCATAATTTTATCAAAAATTCCACCTGGCAAATTATTATAAGGACTCAAGATTTTTTTCGAGTATGAAAAACCTTAAAATTGATGAATTTTAGATTGCACTTCTAGTTATAATATTAGTTGCTTATGAAGTATGGGGACCTCAGTGTCTGGCAGGCGGGTATTATAGCTCTAGTGTAACTTTAAGGATTTGCTGTGTTCACCAGGGCATGTGAGAATCCTCAGCAAAATGAATGCACAGTATAAGCAAGAAGAATAAAGTGAAGGAGGACCAGAATATTAGATCAAATTTGCCATTCTGGCCTTCTTTAGATTCTTATGCTGCACGTAATCATGCTCTTTTGAGAAGAGTCAGGCTTCACCAGCCCTCACTTATCTGTGCAGCCACAAAAGTGCTTCAGGACCAGGTTGGTATCTTTGTTTATTCAGAACTTCCTTGGATTCTGGGTGAATTTAGAATTGGAATTAGTTTATAGTTGCAATGGTAAAATTCACTATTGGCATTACGTGGATGGCAGAAAACCTTACCAAAAAAATGGCTTGAGTAACAGGAATGACAACGTAAAGGTAAATTCCAGCTAGAGAGTACTTATTTCTCCTTACTCCTATCCCATCTGTAATAAATCAGTAACTCAAACTATTGAACATATAATACGTATATATCTTTGTGATCAGCACGCACCCCAGGTGATTCTGATAGCAATAAAGTTTGGGCAGCATGGTGCTGAGGAGTGACGCTGCCTTCCCAACCAGCCTCAGATGAATCCTGTTGAGTACTTCATTTGTGAATCCCTTCCTCAATATCATTCTGCTTGGGGGCCTATGGAGGAGCAAAACTCTACTGGAAAACTCTGATGATTCTGCCTAGAAAATGATAGGTTCGTGTTCCAGGGGGACATGGACACATATTACCTCTAAATTCTCTGATCTGTTGACCAAATGCAGCAAGGCTAATCGAGAAAATCATCTGGTTTTAAAAGATATTCCTAAAAATGTTGAGACAGTTGCAACTAATGCTTGGCTGCTGCCAAGATTCCTGCTGTGGAGGGGACTTGAAGCAGAACACGTCCCTCACTGCCCTTTGTGACCGTAATTCCATCAAGGGATTCTGGCAGCATACACCTCAGACACAGAGAACGTTTGACTGCAGCGATTCCAAGGTAGACTGTGAAGCATTTTCGGACACGTTCGACATGAACTCCAGCTTTATACCCTGTTTACATTTCAGAGTCATCTATTAAAGGTGGGTATGAGATAATCAATGGATACAGAAAATCTAGTTCTCCAAGACATTGAAATATTATGTGCCAAGACCTAGATCCTTCTGCTGACCAAAATATCGATGGCGTGAAAGACTGTGCCCTTTGTATATTTCACTCAGATGGACTTTATTATACTGAAAAGTTTGGTCCTTTTTCACGGTGATCACGTTGGCCCCAAGTCCCCCAACAGGAAGAGTTTTGCTAATGGCAGGCAGCCTTTAATCTTATATCACATGGTCTGATTCTGCCCTTAAGGAGTCACCTGGGCCTTGGAGAGGAGGCAGTCTTCTCCTTGGTTGCCCAGGACTGGGAGACCTGCTAGTCTATCCTAACGACTGCTGGGTTCACGTCAAGGATGACGAGTCCCCCAGAACTGTGACTTTTCTTATGTTGTCCACATTTCAGAGGCTTCTCTTCCACATGTGCCAGCAAATGACTGCCCACAGCAAGTCTCTTGTTCTTTCGAGGCAGTGACACTGAGCCTGGAGCTGTGTGGCTGGAGCCTTGAATATCCTAGGAGAAAGCTCTTGAGTGGACCTGAGTCAGAAAAAGCCTTTGGCGTTGCCCCTCCCCTTTTTGTAATAGTGCCTCGTTCTCCTTGGCTGTGGTTCCTTTCTCAGCCTCCGTGTTGGCATGTCCATTACACCCCTGGCAGGGTAGGCATTTCTCCTCCAAGGGGCTATCTTTGGGTTCAAATCCCAGCCCCATTGTTATTTACTTACAATTTGGGACAAGTTACATAACCTCCGTGGGCATCATTCTCCTCATCTATAAAGCTGGTCCAATAACAACAACCACCACAACAATAATGTTACTGCCAAGGGTTTGCTTTTTAAAAACCTCCCATATGCTGTCCGACAGAAAGTGGATGCCCCATTGCTCACTGCTGTTATTATCAGGAAGCTCACAAGCCATCCAGCCCACCAGGCTGGTTTTTGTTTTAATCTTCTTGAGATGCTGTGAGTGGGCAGCACCATTTGGGTGAGTCATCACTCCTCATTCTAGGTGGGACGGCACTCTAAGCACATTCTGCGAAAGCAGCCGCCAAGCAGTACTTCTCTTGTCCTGGTAGAAGAGAATAGGCCTCATGATATCTCCTTCCACTGGGTGGGTAGTATAATTTGCAACAAGGATTCTAAGAGGAAGTTTAAATCAATCAGAGGCTGTGTATGTGGAAACAGTGTGATTAACGTGCTGAGATGTTTTTCTACCCAGGAATAGCCATTAGGCACAGGCTTTTTACATAAGAAGCCTTTGTGAGAAGGTAAAGCATGAGCTCCTGTTCCAACCCCTTGTAAGAACTTAATCTTTTTGTTCTCCATGCCTCACTTCCCACCCCACATAATAGTCCTCTTTTCATTAATTTTTATGGCAATTCAATTTAGTATTTTCAAATATACAAATATTAAAAATAAAAATCATCATAAAATATTTCCATGAGTATGTACACATACACATAAAAATATACAGTGTTGGCATTACCGAGTGGTACCTGCTTCCGGTTGTAAACGAACAGACAGACATATGTTTATGCCTTGCAAGAAGCTCCATAGCATCTTATAAAATGTTAATATCGCTTACAATGTGCTTACTTACTCAGATTTTATTTCATTTTTCATTTTCCTGAGAACTGTTCCTTGTAGCCAAAATGCCAATTACTCACTTTAAATAGAGTTCTAATTTCTTGTAAGTCACAAAGAAAAAAAATATGCAATTTTTCCTCTTCCTTTTCCTTCTTGAGAGCCAAAAAAGGCATGTCTGTGCCATTTCTTCTCACGACTGAATAATAGGCCGTCCCACATCCCACCAGCTCTTAACCATTACACTGAAGAAAGCCACTCTTTTGACATTTTCCTGTGTATGGGATAACATTTCTTTATGCAGTTTTACCCACATTAGCCAGTACTGTTGTCCACCTTCTATGTGCTGGTCACTTTGTGGCCCAAAGTAAGACAGAGTCTCTGTCTTCTGTAATCCAATCAGAAGGGTCAGAAAAGCGGGTTTACCTTATAGTACAAGTAGAATAGGATGAGTTCCATAAGAAAAGATAAAAGTCAGTCTGAAAGGAGAGAGTAAGGTTACTGGTGAGCAAAAGGTTGTTGATATCAAGTTCTGTAAGAGTCAGGTAGGAATGGAGTAGAAAACATGGGTAGAAAAATTTTCGTAGGCCAAGAGGTGGAGCTGGTTGTTTGTTTTTCACAGAAGGAGAGGCAAAGGAATAGGTTAGCTGTGGCACTGTGAAATGTTTAAATAGGAGGAGAGAGAGGTAAAGGAGGTGCCTACCTTGATCTTAGAGAATTTGGACAGAAGGTATTTTGCACAGAAGGTGGGAGTAGAGATGAAATTTGGGACTTGAGGAGAGAACCTTTCTTGGTCAGTGATGACATGTTTCTTCTTGGTTTATCTTTCAGTCTTTCAACACACCCTGCATGTGTTCAACGGTCTACATTATTGTTTACTTTTAAAGATCATTAAGAGAATAGTGATTTAATTTTTAATTACCTCCCTGCTGAGTTTTCCTTCACTGGCATCTCTGGCTTTATGTTTGAGTTAACCGATTCTGGATCTGGCTGTCTTCTGGTTACTGGTATAAAGTAGAAGTGAGTGGCAGGTTGTTATAGCAATAGAATGTGATAGCAGTTGGAGATGCCTGTGGGGATTGGTCATGAGCTTGAATCATCAGCAAGGTCTTTCTTAGGAAATTTTTACAGTCATTTAAAGGCCTTTCTTGCAGTTTTTATTCTGACAATGAATCTTTTTATGAATGTTCAGATTGTCTGACGATGTCGCAAAATTATAATAAGACAGTTGTAAGAATGTTCCGTGATTCCCAGAGAATTATAACATTGAATTTCCTATTAAAGTTGTGAATAAGAAAGATTTCGCAGAAACCGGATTGTTAATGCAATCTGTTACACAAAAGCATTGGTGATTCCCTTTTGTCTGTGAGCACCTTAGTAGGTCCTTCAGAGCTTCAGACTTTTGCTCTCAGCAATCCAGCTTCATGCCCTGTTTCTTTCCTTCATACTCCCTACATTCTGGGCTCAGTGGGTGACTTTTTGTAACCAGCAGAAGACATTCACCATCACAGCCCTGGGGCTTTGTCCTGCTTTCCTCTCTTCACAGCACACTTTGAACCTTATTGTTTATCTGCTAAAATTCTTCTCAGGCTGAGCTCCTCCTCTGTGAAGCCTTCCCCACTTCTGTCTTCCAGGCAGAATTCACTCCCTTTCCGTGCTCCCCGAAGACTAACAATACCACTAATATAATAGGTTTGGGCTTCTATCATGGTTGTATGGTTAGTCATCAGGGAGCACAGAATATTTCTGAGTTATACATGCTTTTCCCTGTCGCTTTGCATACCCTTTGTTCTTTTGCATGCTATAGGGCACTGCTGTGTGTGCTCACACTTGCTTATTCTTTTAGGCATATGTCATAGTACCACCCTAAATGAAGCTGGGACTTTAATAATGACACCATTTAACACCCGATTGGTGGTCTGGATGATGTTAAAAGGAACAATGTTCCTGGACTTTAAGAGACTTTCAAAATAGGAGGCAGAGGGCAGTGGGTCTCATAACTTTCCACCCTCCGGCACCGTCAGACTGACACATCGTTTTGGCCAGCATTTCTCAATCTAGGTTTGCCAGGAACCTAGATTTTCATAATACAAATGTCTAGGCTTCAGAGCTTCTAATTTTGTAGGTCTGGGGATGACAATTAAGAAAATGTTTCCCAAGCTTGGCTGGTGACTCTGTACAGTGGACTGAGAAGAGTTGATCTCACTGTGGCTTTAGCCCTGGCTGCACATTTGAGTCACTGAGGGAGGTTTTCCAAATATTGAAGCCTCGTTCCTACCCACACCATTTAGATCAGAATCTCAAAAACCAGACCACTGGTTTTAGGCTTCTCTCCTTCTGCTTTTCACCAAAAAGCAAGATGTAGAAAAGAGCAGTAAACAGAGGGGTGATTATATTATGGGAAACCACAGAGAAGATTCAGTGTAGTCCTTTTTATGGTGGTTATTTTTATTTCTGTTTTCTGACTAGGAAGGAGGAATGGAGGATAACAATATGAATGCCTAGAAGCTAAGGAAAAAGTCATTTCAGGTGGAAGCATTCATACTTATGAAGGCATAGAAATGAGCAATCTACTTTTCCTGATGGAAAGACCATACATGTGGATTCATGAGGGACACCCTTGTATGAAGGACCACAGGGAGGTGGTGGGTAGGGAAACCCAACATCTAGGTGGAAGATAATGGATTCATGTTGGAGAGAATAGGTAGTTACTTTCTTTCTAAGCAAGGAGTAATTTTAGAGATAATACTGAGTTTCAGTAAGATATCTTATTGCTATGTTTAGGGTGCACTGAAATAAATGGTAACACAGCAGGGTTTTGTTCAGGGCCAACTTATGTGATAAGTGTGACATGGTGACTGCCTTCTGTTCTGCATGTCCAATTTGATAAACCAAGATCTACCATGGGATTTGGGCAATCCATACCTTCCTGCCGTCTCTCTACCCCTGCTTCTCTTGCCCATCTTCACTTCCCTATCCCTTTCTCTGCGAAATATGCCATTGTCCTCTATTTAGGGTAAACGTCTAAAAATAGGTATAAAGAAATAGAAGAAAAATAAAAAAGTAGCAATGATGGGCACCCACATTATAAAAGATGTAAATTGTTTTAGGGAAGACAGAATTGTTTAAAATATATATTTAAAAGCAGATATGTGTTAGATGTTTTTAAACATATTTTTACCTTGAAAGGAAAAGAAAATAATGTTAAAATTTTAGATCTATAAAGGATATGAATTTGTGACCAATATTGTTTTAATTCAATTAAGGATAATTATTTTAAAACTGGAAAAAGGAATCAATATTGATAATAGCAAATAATAAAAAATCAGAAAGAATCTATTTAAAAAAACTTTCTTTGAAGAGTGAAGTTTTCTACATTCAAATAAATTATACCCACAGATAGTAAGAGATCCTATAAATTTGGTCGTAGGACTATGGTCCAGTAATGTCTGAGAAATAGTAGAAATGGGAAAGTTTCTGAAAAATTGGTGGTAAGAAAATATCCGCATTCAAAATTGGACAAGCGGCCAGGCACGGTGGCTCATGCCTTATAATCTCAGTGCTTTGGGAGGCTGAGGTGGGAAGATCAGTTGAGGCCAGGAGTTTGAGACCAACCTGGGCAACATAGTGAGGTCCTATCTCTGCAAATAAATAGATAAGTCAGAGATGGTGATGTATGCCTGTAGTCCTAGCTACTTGAGGCGCTGAGGTGGGAGGATTGCTTGAGCCCAGGAGTTTGAGGCTGCAGTGAGCTATGATTGCACCATTGCACTCCAGCTTGAGTGACAAAAAGAGACCCTGTCTCTAAAATAAAAATTTTAAAAAATTGGGTAGGTTAACTTACAGCTTAATAAGTTAACGACAGCCTCTATAAAATTATCCTAACAGTAATTAAGCAGATGTTTTATGTAGAATTAGAAAAGAAAATAGTGGTCATAAAGAGCTAGCATGGGTTCCTTAAAAATAAATATGTATTATGTGTCTCATTTCATTTATTGGATGGGGTTATTATAGTGATAGATTTGGAAAATTCCATGGACAACTTGCGTCTAAATTTCAGCAATGCATCTGATAATATTTTGTGATTTCCCTATGGTTAAGGTAGAAACATATAGATAGACCAAAATTAGGCGAAATCACACACCCCACTCCACCCTATGTGAATATTATAAATTGATTCCAAGCTGGAGCCAGGTATCTGTTTAAGCAGGGATTCTGCAGTTGATTCTGTCCTTGTTGCTACTTTTATCAGTGACAGGTGAATCATACATGAATGCTTATCAGTTTATCAACTTGCTCTTATTCTCCTCTGGGAAGGACAGTTGATACACATGGCGATAGAAACCAGATTTAGATATCCATAGACTGGAACGATGGTCCCATATTAACTAATATAAAGATTATAAGTTTAGAAACTGGCAATTAGTCTGTCACCACTTGTGCTCTAGGGTGTTTGTCTAGATCTTTGTTACTTAGAAATTCTAAGCTGAAGCTGGCTGACCATTTTTCAGGATTCTTTGCAGAACGAGTTGCTAAGTGGTGAGGAAGCTTGAATTTGATTATTTGCTAACCCTGAAAGTCTATTATTCTTTGGAATTACTTGCAGAAACTCTTTTATGAAACATATCATCATCTCAATTGTTTATCATACAGCTAACTCACCTATATCTCATCCATCAAACTTAGTTTCAAATACCTTGTTGCTGTCTGAATAAAATGAAATCTATCCTCAAAAGATGAGGACTGTTAACATTCAGAATCTTCCAAAGAGTGCCAGCAGGTTCAGGAGACATTTCCAAAAGAGGAATCTTCAATGCTTTGAAAAAGATACTGTAATCTCAGTAAAATACCATTGGCTATTGGGAGAGATGTTGTGTGTATTTTCTAGGGTGACAGCTTTGACTGAACAGCAACAATTTGACTGTGTAAAGACTTACATATCTTTCTATTCCTAATTTTATGATGCTTAAAAATATTTTTATTATTGCACATTCTTGAGACTGTTACTAGAATTTGTTAATATGGCACGCTTTCAATTATAATTAGAACACAAAACATGAAATGTTCTAAATGTATAATTAGAATAAATCTGTTGCTTGGTTAAAATATTTTTATTGAAAGAGAATGTATAGTAGGATACAACAAAATATTTGGAAATTATAAAGGATAATAACCCAACAAATATCTGAGTATTCCCCACCTGTTTTAATAACAAAGAGTACCCATCATAATAACCTCTGAAGTCTGTTGCTTATTTTCGTTAGTCTATTCCTGACCATCCCCAATAAGCCTGAATTTTTCACTTATTGTTCCCTTTCTTTTTATTAATATTTAACCAAATATTTGTATCTTTAATAATGATAGTAGCATAAAACGTTCATATAGTGATTTCTATGTGCCAAACACTTAAGTACCATATATTCTTTTAACTCAAAAGCAATCCTCAGAAGTAGGTATCCCCCAGCCGGGCATGGTGGCTCATGCCTGTAATCCCCAGCACTTTGGGAGGTGGAGGTGGATGGGTCACGAGGTCAAGAGATTGAGACCATCCTGGCCAACATGGTGAAACCCTGTCTGTACTAAACAAAAATTAGCGGGTTGTGTTGGTGGGCACCTGTAATTCCAGCTACTCGGGAGGCTGAGGCAGGAGAATCGCTTGAACCCGGGAGGCGTAGGTTGCAGTGAGCCAAGATCATGCCCCTGCACTCCAGCCTGGTGACAGAGCAAGACTCCATCTTAAAAAGAAAAAAAAAAGTCGGTATCCCCATTTTACAGTTGAGAAAATTGAGATATATAGAGATTAAGTAACTGCCCAATTACATAGTCAGTCAGTGTAGTAACCTGAATTCCAGTTCAGGCAGTCTGACTGCAAATTCTGTGCTCTTCCCCTCTGTTCCATGCCCCCTCTCAAGAATACATAGTATAGCTCTATTTGCATTTAAAATGTTATGTAAATGAAATACTACTGTGCAATCTGCAGTTAACAGTTTTAGTCACCACTGTGTTCTTGAGTTTCATCTGTTTTGTTCTGTGGAACTGTATTCATTTATTTTCATTTGTAAAGAGTATTATTTCATTGTGTGATTATATTGCAATGTATTTATCTGTTCTGCTTTCATCTGACATTTGAGTTGCTTTTATAGTTTTCTATAATAAATAGTGCTGATATAATATTTTAACTATCATCTTGTGTGTATATACCAGAGATTATATAGGGTGCATATCTTGGAGTATAATTCCTGTGTTGATGTGCACCTTCAATATTCCTATAGAAACCAAGTTGTTTTCCATAGTGATGAACCATGTTGTCCTCTTTGTGACGGTATGTAAGCTCTGTATCTTGCCAAGAGGTGATGTTGTCACACTTGAAAATTTTTGTCAGTCCGTTTAAAGTGGTAGAGGAATGATGAGGGGGAAAGAAGAAGAGAAGGGGGAGGAGGAGGACAGGGATGAATTTCCACTTCTCTGATGGATCTGAACATGTTTTTGTTTTTTACTATTAATATTTGGTTTCTCATTTTGTAAACTCCCTGTTCAAGTCTTTGGTTCACTGTTTGGGGGAGGGTGTTTATCTTTTTCTTATTGGTATCTATTAGTTGTAGAAAACATCTTTTATTTTGTGGCTAATCTTGTTACCTTTTTCATGGTGTTTTTGAGGAACAGCATTATTTAATTCAATTGAATTTATAAATATTTTCCTTTTAGGATTTCTGGATTTGTGTGTGTGTGTGTGTTCTATTTATTTAGTAAATACTTCTGTTCACTTTGATTTTAAAAAGATACTTTCCTATATTATCTTCTAAAACTTACATAGTTTTGTATTTCACATTTCCATGTTTAATCTACCTGGGATCAAATGTATATATGCTTTGAGGTATAAATACAATTTTATTTATTTTTTCTATAATGATAAGCAATTATTATGGGAACATTTGTTGTAAAATGTATCTTTTCTCATTATTCTGCAATGCCAGTTCCGTCATAAATCAAGTTTCTATGTGTTTTTTGGTCTGTTTCTGAGTCTCTTTGTTAAGTTGGTCAGTTTATTTCCTTCTCAATACCACACTGTATTAATTGTTAATGGATTATAACAGGTCTTGATAACTGCTAATGCTATCCCTACTTCCAAATCTTTTTCAGGGGGAGTCTTGACTCCTTTTGTTCTTTGCTCTTCCTTATAAATTTTAGAATTAGCTTGTCAAGTTCACTCAAAAGCCTGTGGGACTTTTGATTGAAATTGTGTGGATCCATAAATCATTCAGGGAGAATTGACATCTTCAAAATATTGAGTCTTCCATGGCATGAACACAGCTTTCCTTTTGTTTGGGTTTTAATGACTTTCTAATGTGTTTTTAAATATTGTCTCTACCCAATTCTCTTTTCAGTTCTCTCTGTTCTTTTTTTGAATCTCTAATAAACATGTTAGATTTACCTTTTTTCTCTTTTGTCTCTTACTACTTTAATAATTTATTTAGATCTACATTTTAATTTACTAATTTTTTCTGTTTGCTATTATACCCATTTATTAATTTTAATTATAATTTTCCTTATTAAAATTTATTTTTGTTCTTTTTAAAGTATTTATTCCTTTGTTTAGTCTCTTCTTTAGTCTTAGTTTTAACTCCATCTTTTACATTTTAGCATTAATCATAATTATTTTATATTCTATTTATGATAATTTCCATTTTCTGGAGTTTTTACTGGCTTGTACTCATTGACTCTTTTTGCTTTTCCTGTGTTTGTGATTTTTGATGAGGATTTCATGCGTCTTGGTCCTTTTTTGCAATTCTTTGAGACCTGGGTTGAAAATTGGTTTCTTTAGAGAGGATTTGATTTGCTTCTCAGACATGCAGGGAAATTTATCAAGCCATAAGTATTTGGATTGCAGTCTGTTGGATAACCTATAGAACAAAGGCATGTAAGGGCTAGCGTGTTGTCAGATACCCTGGAAAGATGTTTTTCCTTCCATCACGTAGTGCCAATATTCAAGACGAACATTTTTCTTGTAGTCTTTAGGATGAGTGGAGGCTTTAAAATTTAGTCTTTCTTTTTTGCTGACATCACTTTAGACAATATGCCAGAAGTGTTTACATATAAATGCTTCTTGACTGTATCCTCTCTCCTCTCCCTACAGACAAAACTCTGTGACTCCCAGTACTCAGTGGCCCATAAAAGCGAGAGGCTCTAAAATTTAAGCTTCCTTCGTTTCATAATAAATCCATCCCTGCTTAAGAGTGGATATTCATTATTTTATCATATCAAGTACACTGAAGCTTTAAAAATAAATATTTTTATTAAACAAAGTAGTTTGTCGTCTCATATTTCCTGTAAAATGTTGTCTTCTCTTTTACAGTTGAGGAAAAGAAGGTTTGGAGCAGCGAAGTGACCTGCCCAGAGTCATAAAGTTAATGCGTTGAATCTGGTTTTCTGTCCAGTCCACTTTCCACTTTACAATGCCAGTAGTTCTCTATTTAGTTATAATAGATGCCTTTTTCAAAACCTTTTCTGTGTTCTAGGGAAAGGATACCTTTAATATTCTTACTTAAGTGCATCTTCATGGCTTCTACTCGAGGTCACTTTAAATCCTGTTTCTGTCCCCTCCTCATAGTGGCCTTTCCCAATCAACATAATTCCCATTTTCTACCACTTATTCCCATTGTTCCCTTCATAGCAGATCTATCTATTAGCAATAATTCATGCATTTGCTTCCTTATTTATTGTGTGTTGTTTCCCCTGCGATCATAAGCTCAGCAAGAAGAGGGACCATGTGTGTTTTGTTTACTTCTGTACAAACAGCAACTTTGAGCCTAGAACGTAGTAGACACTGAATAAAAATATTGAATGTCTAAAAGTTTGATTCTAAAGCCCATTTATTTTTGCTAAATATATTTATTGAATTGGATGTTTCCTGTTATCTTAGAATTTCAGTCAGGTTCCAAAGCTGAACTAAGTGTCCCACATTCTAAGTTTTGAGAGCTGCCAGTGGTTAAGGTCAGACATTTACTGGGAGGACTGAGATCAGAAAATTATTCCACCAAAGCTGTCACTTCCACTCCTGTAAATTTATATAAAGGGAGAATGGGAGAGAGGATATTGCTTTTTTTGGAGTACAATCTAAAGCAAGTTTAATTGCTTCCTTTACTCTAAATCTGCCACTAAGAGTAGGGGGAGAAGCTCAAAGAGAATATTAATCCAAGTTATACTTGTCTCAAAGAAGGCACTACAGGTATTTCAATCTCCATTAGGACATATGCTTAGCCAGGCTTGACCACCTGGCTGTCTGGCAGAAGAGAAGAATCTGTAAAGAGACATCTTAGTGGGGTACTGCCAGGCAGGAATAGGGCACAAGTTGGGGTTTACTTCAAGTTCTGGTTCCCAGAAAGTTTGGAAGACTGATTCCATACCTGCTGTCAGGCTCAGATAATTGAAACTTTAGGGACAGGGGTTCAGTCTTGCTAGTGTCCTCATAATTTGGGGAGAATTGGAGGCAAAAAATAAAACAAAACAAAATAATGCCCTGTGTACTAGAAGAATGGATCATGATGCTACCATCCTGGGATTAACTGGAAGATCTGACAAGATCTTGGTCAGGATGGTTGTATTAGTCTGTTCTCACATTGCTCTAAAGAAACACCTGAGACTGGATAATTTATCAAGAAAAGAGGTTCAATTGATTCATGGTTCTACAGGCTGTACAGGAAGTAAAGTGGCTTCTGCTTCTGAGGAGGCCTCAGGAAACTTATAATCATAGCAGAAGGTGAAGGGGAAACAGCCACATCTTATATGACCAGAGCAGGAGGAAGAAAGAGAGGGTGGGGAGGTGCCATGCACTTTTTTTTTTTTTTTTTTTTTTTTTTGAGACGGAGTCTCACTCTGTCACCCAGGCTGGAGTGCAGTGGCCGGATCTCAGCTCACTGCAAGCTCCGCCTCCCGGGTTTACGCCAATCTCCTGCCTCAGCCTTCCGAGTAGCTGGGACTACAGGCACCCGCCACCTCGCCCGGCTAGTTTTTTTTTTTTTTGTATTTTTTAGTAGAGACGGGGTTTCACCCGTGTTCGCCAGGATGGTCTCGATTTCCTGACCTCGTGATCCACCCATCTTGGCCTCCCAAAGTGCTGGGATTACAGGTTTGAGCCACCACGCCTGGCCTGTGCTATGCACTTTTAAACAACCAGTTCTCACAAGAACTCACTGTCATGATGACAGCTCCAAGAGGGATGGTATTAACCCCTGAGAAACGACCCCCATGATCCAGTCACCTCCCACCGGGCCCCACCTCCGACACTGGGGATTACAACTGAACATGAGATTTCGGTATGAACACAGATCCAAACCATATCAATGGTCAGTGCTGGGAGAGCTTTGTGGGTCAATGGAGCACACCAAAGCTACCATCAGTCCAAGACAATAAGCTCAATGTGCCCTTATGGCTTGCCAAGGCCAGTGATGCTGCCAACGTTATCCAGTCAGTTGAAGACACTGCCTTTTCCTTCTCTTTCCTTCTTCCAAAATGCTAGAGGAGTCCACACAGGTGAATAGAGGTACTTATGATAAGCAGACCACCCCACTCCCCAATTCAAAGCCACTTGTACCACAGGTCTAAGGGAGGAGTGGTGGCATTTAGAATTAGAAATGAAAAATGAAACAAGATCAAAATGAACAAGACTAACCAGCAGAAATCAAATGAGACTGTTAGGGGAGACTGTTAGGAAGGAGAGTTTTACCATGTCATGACTGGGGAAATAGTTGTTGGAAAATAAAGCTTTTTCTCATTCATAGTCAGTGAAGTTGAGAGTCCACATTAAACTATTGAAATAGTTCTCTCTGGAAGGTCAATAACCTAGGACTGGGTCTTAGGAGAGAATTATTTAAAATAAGGGTGTTTTGGCCGGGCGTGGTGGCTCACGCCTGTAATCTCAGCATTATAGGAGGTCAAGGGGGTGGATCACGAGGTCAGGAGATCGAGACCATTCTGTCTAACACGGTGAAACCCCGTCTCTACTAAAAATACAAAAAAGTAGCCAGGTGTGGTGGCACGTGCCTGTAGTTCCAGCTACTCAGGAGGCTGAGGCAGGAGAATTGCTTGAACCCGGGAGGTGGAGGTTGCAGTGATCCAAGATCGTGCCATTGCATTTCAGCCTGGGCTACACAGCGAAACTCTGTCTCAAAAAAAATAATAATAAAAAATAAAAAATTAAAATAAAATAAAATAAAATAAATAAAATAAGGTGTTTTGGTA
Organism: Macaca fascicularis; assembly: GCF_037993035.2. Taxonomy (NCBI): domain Eukaryota; kingdom Metazoa; phylum Chordata; class Mammalia; order Primates; family Cercopithecidae; genus Macaca; species Macaca fascicularis. The sequence continues at coordinate 179,370,496 of NC_088377.1, read as the reverse complement.
CTTCAGTATACCACCCAGTCTTCGATTTCCTCTTCTAGGTAAACACTGTGGTATAAGACCTAACAATTTGTTTTAACTGGAACTAAAGTCCAAACTTCATATTTTCCCTTGGTGGTCTACATATTTCATCTGTGTAGCTATTTTAATGTACCTAGAGAACAAGGAAAAGGAAATACATCAAGAGTTACAGAAAAGAGGAGACCCCAGTGGTTTGTATCTTTGGGTAAAAAGGCCCTATAAGGGGGCATTGATGAATTGTGGTATAAACAAACCTTGATCCTGGCAATATAGTAGATAGCAAATAAGTACTTTCCTTTAAAAAAGATAAATATTTCTGAATATTGGCTAATCTGAGTAGTGATTCCACTATTAAAATTTAGTGTAAGACCTGAGTTTTATTAGAATAGCATGCTTGGTGCCTAGTAGGAATGCAATAAAAATTAGCTTAAAAAGATGAGTTTCCAAATGATTGTTTTGTGGCTCATAAATAAAGATGCTTGTAAGTGTTTTTATTATTTTGCTCCTGACCCTCCCTCAGGGTTATATCTTTACTGCATGTTCCATATTTAATTTCATGATCACATTAAATATCAGAGAAATAAGAAACAAGTTATGTTCATGGATACTGACCTCCATTGTTTAATAATAATAGCTATCATTTCAATAAATATTTATTCTTTGTCTATTAGTTTACATGCCTTATTCTTTTTTGTAATTTTTATTAAGGCATATTTAAATGCAAGTTATGAGTTTTGCAAATGTGTACAATTGTATAACCTATATCTTTATTAAGATATCAAACCTTTGCATCACCCCAGAGAGTTAAGTTATGTGCCTTCCCAATCAGCCACCTCCCCTCCACTCAGCAACCACTGTTCTGATTTTTATTGCAATAGGTTAGTTTGTCCTGTTCTATAACTTTATGTATAATACATATACAATATTTTCTTTTTGTGTCCCATTTTTTTCAGTCAGAATAATGTTGCTGAGATTCATGCATGTTGTTGGAAGTATCTGTAGTTCATTCTTCTTTATTCCTGAGTAGTATTTCACTTTATAAATATACCGTAGTTTCTTTGATCCATTCTCCTGTTGATAGACAGTTGAGTTGTTTTCTTTTTTCTTTGCTAGTATGAATAAAGCTGCTATGAATATTTATATATAAGTTTTTATATCTAGGAGTGAAATTGCTGGGTCATATTGCATATTTATGTTTAAGTACATTAAAAACTGTCTAATAGTTGTCAAAGTGATTTACTATTTTATACTTCCACCAACAATATATGAGAGTTCTTGTTCTTCCACATTCTTGCCAACATTTATTTTTCTGTCTTTTTATTTTAGTGAAATGAAATCACATTTCATTGTGGATTTACTTTACATTACCCAGATAGCTAAAGTATTGAGCATTTTTTTCTGGGCTTATTTTGCATATTTATAGATCTTTTGTGAAGCATCCACATAGAATTTCTTTCTTCATTTTTGATTGATAGTCATGCTGGATATAAAATTCTTGGTTGACAGTCATTATTTTTATTTCCTTTCAGCACATATAACATATCATCTCACTGCCTTCTTTCTGGTCTCCATATTTTCTGAAGAAGCCAGCCATTAGTGTTAAGGATGCCTTGCATGTGATGATTTATCTTCCTCTAGCTTCTTTCAAGATATTCTCTTTATCTTTTACTTTCGACATTTTGACTACGATGTTTCTAGATGTGAAGGTCTTTGAGTTTATCTTAGAGTTTGTCGAGGCTGTTGAAGGTATAGATTAATGTTTTTCTTCCCCCTCAAGATTGGGAACTTTCTGTCATTTCTTTAAATATTCTTTTTGCCCCCTTTTATTCTGCGATATCCATTATGAATATGCTGGTATGCTTGATGGTCTGCCACAGGTCTCTGAAGATCTGTTTTTTCTTCATCCTCTTTTTTTTTTCCTGTGTCTCTAATTGTACAATTACAATTCATCTATCTTCAAGCTCACTGATTCCTTCAGCTACAAACTTCAATCTGCTGTCAAGCACCGATAGTGAATTTTTGCTTCAGTTGTGATATTTTCAACTTCAGAATTTCTATCTGGCTCCTTTTCAATATTTTCTCTTATTGATATTCTCTATTTGATAAGACATTGCTCTCACAGTATCCTTTAACTCCTTAGACATGATTTATATTAATTAAGCATTTTTAATATAGGTGATTTTATTTATTTATTTAGAGACAGAGTCTCACTCTGTCACCCATGCTGGAGTGCAGTGGTACAATTACTGGGTTCAAGTGATTCTCCTGCCTCAGCCTTCTGAGTAACTGGAACTAAAGGTATGTGCCACCACACCCAGCTAATTTTTTTTAACTTTTACTAGAGATGGGGTTTCAACATGTTGGCCAGGCTGGTCACAAACTCCTGACCTCAAGTGATCCACCTGCCTTAACCTCCCAAAGTGCTGGGGTTACAGGTGTGATCAACTGTGTCTGGCCTGCAATTTAAAAAAAAAGTCTGATCTTCTCCAAAAACAGTTTTATTGATTGCCTCATTTCCTGTGTATGGATGATACTTTCTTGTTTCTTTGCACATGTCATAAAATTTTATTTAAAACAGGACCTTTTAAATAGTATAATGTGACAACTCTGGAAATCAGATCTCTTCAGTGTTTGTTTATGTTGCTGATTGTTAATATTGTCATGCTGCTTGTTTATTGACTAATTCTGTAAAGTCTATCTTGTATGTTGTGTATGGCTACTGAAGTCTCTGGTTAGCTTAGTGGTCATCTAATGATCTAATTATTGGACAGATACTTTCTTAAATACCTGAGTACAGTAAGTGTCCCCAACTTTTTCAAGTGGCTCTGTATGAATAGTGGGGCATGTCTTCAACACTCAGGCATGGGTAAAATGGTTTACAACTTTGCATTGGCCTTCACTTCCTATTTGTGTAATGCCTCCCTTTTAGCCAGAAGTGAGACATTAGGGCCTTCTCAGATTTTCCCTGAGCATGTGTACAGTCTTATACACGGTTTGGATTTGTGTCCCCACCCAAATCGCATGTCACATTGGAGGAGGGGCCTGGTGGAAGGCGATTGGATCGTGTGTGTGGATTTCCCCCTTGCTGTTCTTGTGAAACTGAGTGAGTTCTCATGAGATCTGATGGCTTAAAAGTGTATGGCACTTCCCCATTCTCCCTCTCTCTCCTGCTGCTATGTGAGGAAAGTGCTTATTTTCCCTTCCGCTATGATTGTAAGTTTCTGGAGGCCTTCCAGTAATGCTTCCTGTTAAACCTGCAGAACTGTGAGTCAATTAAACCTCTTTTTTTCATAAATTACCCAGTCTCAGGTAATTCTTTATAGCAGTGTGAGAACAGACAGCCTTCTACCTGTGCATGGTCTTCTAAATTTTTAGGAATATGTTGAAACTTTCTGAAACAACATATGTGTACAGCTTAATTTCCAGCTTTTCCTTTTAAGATTTTTTACTTAGTTTCTTATTTGCCCCAGTTGTTATCATCATCTTAGGCCACCATGGTGTTAAAAATTCATGACTGATTGTTTTCAACAAATGCCACTGGTGGAAGTGCTGAGTGGAGTCTGAGCCAGATCAAAGAAAAACAAGCCATAGAATGGGGGTTTTCAGAGAATGTCAGACATGTCAAATTATGACAGTTGTCTGAGAATAGTTTTTTGGGAAGCTCCAAATGTATTTTGCCTTCTCCAGTGGCTGCTAGGCTGCTGGTTTTTACTGGGATCAAGGAGCTGTTGGTTTTCAGTGCTACTATGGAGCTGGGAGACAAGGATGGGGATAGGGCAACTTAAAATGCCACAAAAATCACTGTTCTTATTGGGGTTTAGTTATTTTTCATGACCAAATGCTTCTCAGATTATTGCAGGATTTCTTGAAAAATAATCTCAAGGGTTCTGAGGAAAACGATTTTGCCCATCCTTGCTGTTGTTTTTACTGCTTTTGTGGAGGAGCAGCTTTCCAGGGGTATGGCTCTGCTATTCCTGCTAGAGGCACAGAAATAGGAAGGAGGTGCTGAATAAGTAGAAGTATTGCTTGACATGTCTTTTATGTCTTTTGGTAAGTAGATGTTAATTTTGATGTAGTTGAATTCATGAATTTCTTCTTTTATGGTTAGAAGTTTCTGCATCCTATTTTAAAAAAATCATTGCCAACTCCAAGGTCATTCAGTATTTTTTTTTTTTTTAGTGCTTTCTTTTAGAAGCCTTATAGTTTTAACTTCCAGGTTTCTATCTGTGATCTCTCTTGATGTATTATCTGTATAATGTGACATAGGGTCAATATTATATTTTCCCATGTAAATACCCTTTTTCTTTCCTAGCATCTTATCTTGAAAGGACCTTCTTCTCTCCATTGGATTGTTTCAGTACCTCTGTTGAAGTTGTACATGTGGGGGTCATTTTTGAATCTGTGTTATTTTCAATTGATCAAATGTCAATTCTTTCTTTAATAGCACATGTTCTAGATTTCTATAGCTTTATAGTAAGTCTTGAAATTGGGTAATGAAAGTCCTGCCTCCAACTTTTTCTCCTTTATCGAGGTTATTTGGCTATTTTATGTTTTTTTTTTTATTGCTATATAAATTTTTAAGTCAGCTGGATTTGGGTAAAGAGTATGTTGATTCTAAGTATCAGTTTGGAAAGATTTGATATCTTAGTATTAGTAGTACTGATCTTTCAATACACAAATATGATATGTTTATTTATGTCTTTAATTTTTGTCAATGATGTTTTATAGTTTTCAATGTAAGGTCTTACAAGCATTTTATTGTATCTGTCCTTTAATAATGCATGTTTTTTTGGTGCTATTGTTAACGTATTTTTAAATTTTTATTTTTTAATTTGTAGTTGCATATATACAGAAATACAGTTGACTTTTATATATGGTATCTGTACACTATGACTTCAAACTTACTCATTCTGTAGAATGAGTTGATTTTTGCAGATTAGTTGGAATTTTATATAATCATGACATTTGCAAATAAAGATAATTTTACTTTTTCCTTCCCAATATGTATGCCTTTATTATTATTATTAACTTTATTTTCCCTCTCTTTTCACACTGGCTAGAACTTCCATTACAATGTTGAATAAAAGTGGTGAGGGCAGACTTCCAGATTTGTTTCAATGTTAGGGAGATGATACTCAGTTCTGTACCATTATGTATGATGTTACTTATAGATTTTTTCATATGTAATCTTTATCAGACTGAGGACATTTTCTTTCCTTATCATTTTTATTTTTTTGCAAGTAGGCCTGCAGGATACATGTGAAGTGTTAGTCTAGTTAATGATGAGTTAGTTGCTAGGGAGGTAGGAGAAATTAAAAGAACAAGTATATCTGCAGGCCAAACTGGATGGGATGAACAAAGACCATATAATAGGAATATAGACAAGCTGGGCTGTGTTGAAGAAACCAGACTTCTTTTTGTGGCTCTGCTGCCAACTTCCTATTAAACCTTAAATAAGACACTTTATTATTTTTGTTACGTATCTGAGACAGAGTTTCACTCTTGTTGCCCAGGCTGGAGTGCAATGGCACGATCTGAGCTCACTCTAACCTCTGCCTTCCAGGTTCAAGCAAGTCTCCTGCCTCAGCCTCCCAAGTAGCTGGGATTACAGGCTCCTGCCACCATGCCTGGGTAATTTTTGTATTTTTAGTAGAGACGGGGTTTTGCCATGTTGGCCAGGCTGGTCTCAAACTCCTAACCTCAGGTGATCCACCCATCTTGGCTTCCCAAAGTGCTGGGATTACAAGCATAAGCCACTGTGCCCTGCTATGGCACTTATTTTTTACCTAGCACTAAAAGATATAGCTGAGAGCCAGGTTGATTTCAGAAAGAATTTGGTAGAGTTACAAATGTGTTTTAAAAATTTGAAAAATAAGAAATGTAAGAAGAGATTGATAAGGCTGGACTTCCTTTATCTGCTATAAAAAAGGCTGAGATTTAAATTTTTTAATACTACTTTTAGTTCACTACACCAGGACAACCATTCATCTGCTCTTTTGTCTCTGGGTACCTTCACATCCCTTTTCTCCAAAACCACATGCTCTTGATTTCTTTAACTATATTGCAGGTCTTGAGATCAGGTAATGCTGTGTTCCCTAGCTCTACTTTTAAGTAATTATTTTGCTAAAGTATCTTCATCTGAATCATCTGGGACGAATTCTCTTTCCTTCCAGGACCTTCACATCACTGATACAAATTGGCGGTGTGTCTCCTCAACACATAGGTGTGCTCTGGGGTCTTCGTAGGCTTAACCGTTGTGCCTAGGGCTGACATCGAAATAAGTAGTTAGGTCTTTGCCTCTCACCACAGACCTCCCATTATATCTATGACACTCTGAATTACAGCTTAGGAAAATAATTTTAACTACTTTGAATGTCATTTGACTCCATTCCTTAGGATCATGCAGGATTTTTTCATTTTTATGAACCCCTTTTGAGAACACAGATAGCCTTATGAGGGACAGTTGCCTTCAGTTGACAGCCTTGGGTGGGGGTTATCTAGTCAATGATACCATCAGTTTTGCAAGATTGTGGTTGTGATAGTATAAGCATCCAGGTGAAGTTGAAGCGGGGGGAAGGGACCAAGTGTGCTAGCATCGAAATTGGGAGTGGGATGCTAATGATATACTTTTCTTGTTGTCAGTTTTACTGGGAAGAGCCCTGTGGAAATTTAAATCCTTTCCCCTAAAATTTCTTTGAAGTCCCCAAAGGCTTATGTTCTTAAGGTTATTTCTGTTCCCAGGCTAATGCTTTTCCTAAATTTGTTCAATTCTGGATTATCTTTTTATCTCAGTAGGCAAAATCTATTCTGTATTCATTGACCTGGATATAAAATTCAGCTCCTTCTCCAATTTCCATATTCATTAGACCTCACTGCCTTTAAGACAAGAAGTAGACTTCCCTGAAGATACAAGTCCAGGTGGGAAATATGGAGGAGACAAAGGAGGCATTTCCATGACAGCGTACAACAACTTCCAATTGAGCATTAGACTGTGTTCTTAAAATGCTCTTTATTCACCCTATACCAGGACATTTGCCTGGATGTTTATGCCCCCTCTCAATTCTAAAATCCTAATCCCCAAGGTGATGGTGTCAGGAAGTGGGGCCCTTTGAGAGGTGAATAGGTCTTGAGGGTGGAGTCTGCATGAATGGAATTAGTGTCCCTTTAAAAGAGACCCAAGCAAGCATGTTTGCCCCTTCCTCCATGTGAATTGAAATGATACCTTCTATGACCAGGAAGTAGACCCTCAGTGGGCATTGAATCTGCTGGCATCTTGATCTTGGGCTCTCCAACCTCCAGAACTGTGAGAAATAAATGTCTGTTGTTCATAAGCCGCCCTGTCTATGGTGTTTTGACATATATATCAATAATGATATATATGGTGTTAGATATATATATAGAGCTATATATATATAGATCTAACTATATATATAAAGCTACATAAGGAATTCTGATTAATAGTTTGAACCATGAGTAGTGAGAATAAAATTATTCTAAATTTTGACAAGGGAAATGGTTGTTTTATTTTTTAAGATGTTATTTTACTGGAGCATGTTCTAATTAGCCTCCTCCAATAAAAGCAGAACCTTTTTATTTAGTAATTGAGTCTCATCTGATACTCTGGGGTACTATAATTTTGTTGTTTCTGTATATTTGATTATTATTAATAATCCAAAACTGATAGAGGTGCTGATGGTTTATGTTTCTGGAAGGCTAGAAGTTAACCTGTGAAAAGCTGATGTTCTATGATTTTATAGGCTAAAAGAGAAGTTAATGCCACAGAGGTTAAGATCTTATTAATTCATAGAGTGTGAATTACTCTTACATCTAATTTAGCAGTAGTTTTAAGCATTTCTTTCCTGACTTTTATAAATCTCGATATCTTATTTATACTTTGAATTTGCATTTGTCTTCTCTACTTGTTACTTTACTAATGAGTTAAATAAAACTTGGCCAGATGCTCACTGCTATGTGTATGAGAATGATGTTTTTCATGGGAATGTGTTTAAGTATTATTAGTTTATAAAGGGTAGCATTATCATGGGAAGGCACCCAAGGTTTCATGGGGGCAATTGGAAAAGAGAAGTCAGCATTTTGAAGTTAGCCAAACCCTATCATGCTAAATTCAAACTTCAGGTGTGGTTTTGAAGTATTTGTATTTGCTAGGGTTGCCATAACAAAGTACTACGCATTGAGTGGTTTAAACAACCAAAATTTATTGTCTCAGAGTTCTGGAGGCTGGAAGTCCATGATCAAAATGTCGGCAGGGTTGGCTCCCTCCAGGGGCTGTGAGGGAGAATCTCTCCTGCAGCTGCTGGTGGTTGCTGGCAATCTTCAGTGTTCCTTGGCTCATAGAACACTTCCTTGGCTCATCACCCCAGTCTCTGCCTTCATCTTCACATGGCTTTCTCCCTATGTGTGTGTCTGGGTCCAAATCTCTCCTTTTTTATAAAGACACAGTCATATTGGGTTAGGGCCCTGTCCTTATGACCTCATCTTAACTTGATGACCTCTGTAAAGACCCTATCTTAAAATATGGTAACATTCTGAGATACTAGGAATTGGGACTTCAACATAGGAACTTTGGGGAGACACAGTTCAGCCCATAACAGTATGATTACTTTTTCTCCATTCTCAAGGATTACTTTTTCCCTCAAGTGATACCATAAGGAGAAGAATGTCTTTAACTCTGGAGAGAATCTCAGTTAAGTCATCTTACCATGTTTTAAAATGAGATTTGTTGCCACATCCCACGCCAAGCCTGTACCAGTATTGCCTTATGGATGTGGTTAGGAAAGATTACACTTGGGAAGTAAATCCTGTCTGAGAGATGAGTTCACAAGTTCTCAGGGGCATTTAGCTGCCAGGCCATTTTTTACACATTAAACAAAAAAAAGAAAAAGTCTTTTGGGCATTGCATTTATTTACGTGAATATAATAAATACTTCCAATGGCATTTGGATTGCATGTTTGCACGTGTTTAATATGTTGGTAAATCTGAGGAAAGTGCACAGTGCTTTCTGATTTTGTATTAGGAAGATGGGTGAGGCAGGGAAGAGGAATGATTCCTTAGGCAACCATGGAATTATTTACTGACTAAAAGAGGAAATCTTCTGTTTGAATAACCCCTTTGAACTGCCTGACACGTGGTGGAAGCTTGTCAATGTTTGTTGAATGAACAGAAGTGTCCAGGGAACTTAGACTATTTGAGAGCAATCAAAAAGCATATATTTATTCAGAGATTTACCATGTACCTAGCTTTGGCTGATGCTGTGGGGGCCTGCTGATGGGTGTACGAACAATAATAGCAGCAACTGTCGTTTGTGCTTACTCTGTGCCAAGCATCTTGCACACATTTTTTTTCCACTATTCTCTGAGTTAGGCACTATTTTTATTTTACATATAAGGAAACTGAGGCTAAAAGATATCAAGCTATCTATGTTAATTGATAAGGTAAGGTGTGTGCTTTACTTCTACACTCCAATCAATGCCTACTAAACATGTCCTCTTGCTGGTAGAAGTTTGCATTCTTGTTCTAGAGATAGGAAATTTATAATTAGGGCAATTAGAAAAGTAGTATAGAAAAGGTGAATTTTTATAGTATGTCTGGTTTGCTATGTATATGTGTACTGTCAGCATTTTATGAAAGTCTCAGGTTGTGAAATGGTTAAGTATATAACTTCTGGAGTTAGATGCCTGCGTTCAAATCTTACTCGGACCTCTTCTTACCTGTGTGTCCTTGGACATGGAGCTTACGTGTTCTCCATAAGCTCCATTGAGAACATTTATTATTTAAAAAATGGGAAATTTATTATAAAATAGGGATCATACCTTATTATTGCAAGGGATACATAAAATATATAAAATGATTCAGTGACTGGCAAAATGTATTTTCTGTTCAAATGTAAGCTTCTCAAAGGTGGCAATGATTTGTGTCTGTTTTATTCTTGTATCCTACATATTTAGAACAGTGCTTGGCATCAAATAGACATTTGGTAAATTCATTGTTGAATGGATATATTTCAATATGTAAATGCCTGAGCTTAGTCACATTAACAGACATAATAAAGTAGTCAGATGTTTGCACATCTATGTGGAACAGTGGTTCGTAGCTGGGATACACATTAGAAATACCTGGAGGGCTTTGAATGGACTGCTTCTTAAACCCCATGGTAGGCAAAGGTTGAGTACCAATGTTGGAGAATCACTGTGAAGGTAACAAACATAGAATAATACTGGTATAGTATGTTGAAGATTCAATACCGAAAGTGATTTTCTGAATGACTCCAGGGGATGAGTTTCTTAGGAAACAAAACATAGCCTTTGGTTCAATAGTAATTGCATCCTTCAACATTTCAATGTACATTAAAATAAAAAAAAATACTTTGAGTTCATATATAATATGGAATAGGATTTAGGCTCAAATAGTTATACATGGTTTGTTCCCTGACATAAATCACTGGTGAAGTTTGTGTGGGGCTTGGGACAATTTTTTTATTGTGTGGGCTATCGTTTGCATTGTAGACATCTTGTCTAAGTCAACCAAAAAGCATTGTGAGCTGCTTTGAATATAAGCAAAGGTAGTGCCCATATGGTGTAAGAAAAAAGACAACAACACACAAGGTGATTAAGAACTCTCTTGGGGAATCAAACCAAGACACTGAGTAACTTCTTAGACAGCTGGTTCCTTTTCTAGAACAACAGGTAAGTTCACCAGTCTCTAATGTGTCAATCTTTAGGAGGTGTTCTGGATAAAAGAATACCTGATTCTCTGGTGCTTTTCTGCTCTGCAAGAAGAATCCTGATTCTGTTCTCACGTGCAGCATCACCCAGAGAGGGAGCTGGCAGATGGGGATAGATAGAAAATGGGAGCCACATAAACCTACAATCAGACTGAAACTGGAACCAGAGGAAATTGAGAGAAATTTGCAAACTGGGTAATTAGAAAAGGGTATCTCTGGCTAAATAACCACTTAGTTGCATGTTTTCCATAAGTTTTTAAATTTACATTTATGAAGAGTATATGCCACATGTTTCATTAAACACACTGTAAAAATGTTAACACTATGATATGCCCTTTACGAGTATGGCAAAGGGATTCCATTTTAATGTTGACCACACAAAGCCGTTTGACGTCTCTCAGGCTTCTTAACACTGGATTCTACCTTATTTGCATTTATTTTTAAAGAGCTGCTTTGAAGGATTTCTGACTCAGGCAAGAATATCACTGAAATGTAAGGCCTGGGATATAATTCAAATCATCCTAATACGGTTTCTCAACCCTTGATCTAATCAGCAAGCTGTTTTGCTTAGCTTCTTGGTCAAGTTCATTCATTCACTCAGAAAGCGTTTCTTGAATATAGACTGTGTCTACCCCAGGGCTGGAATGTAATAAGATTAGTAGATGGATTGAGCCCTGTCCTTTAGGAGTTTATAGTCTTATTGAATGAAGTGAAGAAAATAATATGATGCTATTTAAAATGTATAATGGCTTTTACATTTTAAATATGTTAGAGCTCTTTCAGGTAATTGATATTAACTTTGACATTGTATTATTGAAACTGCATTATAGTATATTTTCTTTTCACATCTATTTCACAGTTAATATCACAGTTCTTTTCAAAGAAGCATTTGTGATTATCACCATCCCCTATGAAGAAGCATTGTTGTGAAATTAATAGAAAGAATCATTGGCATTTCATGGTTTTGCTGACCGTGGGCTTGAGAGGATTCTGAGCAGAAGGAAAGCACAATTTGAAACCCCATTGATTTTTTTAATAGGAACAAATTGCAGCATAAAATTACTGCCCCCTCATCCCACTCCCAACCACACACCAAGTTCTACCAGACTCTTAAGTGTCATCATCTACCACCAAGATAAATTCAAATAGAAAAATAACTTTCACTAACTTTTATTTGAGGTCTGAGATATAATAAAACTATTTTCTTATTTTGGAAGAAAATGTGTATACATGTATGAATTATTGGAGAAAAGGATTTTCTCCCATGGTTATTTAAAAGAATGGAAAGTTCTAATCAGAAATTATTTCCTACACCCTGTTGTACCTAAATATATTTTTCTATTTGTATGTCCTTTTGTGAGGGCAATTAGAGTTACAAACTGGCAGCCACTTTCATGTTTTTTACTTATTTTTTCTCCTAATTAATATTTATATGTATAGACATAAAACCAACCTTAAATTTGTATCCACAAAGAGAAATACATGATCAACAAAAGGCTTTACTTGTTTCTTTTCCCAGGCTAGAAAGGAGTGTGATTTGACTGTAATTTCATTCAGGGTTAAATGTTTGTATGTCTCTTATCGTATAGCCACATTGTCTTTCAGAGGCACACGTGGCTTGCATCCTTGAATCCTAATTTGATTATTTCAGCAATTGACTCCTCCTGGCAGTCCTAATTAGGAAGAGTAACCAGATTTTGGTGGTCAGAGTCTACAAGTTCAGATGAGTTAAACTCATTTGTCTTGTGCTTTCTACTGGTGCCTGACAGTAGAATTTTATTTTCTCTCTTAAAATTTTTTTTTTTAATCAAAACTGTCTGGGACAGTTAATGAAAAAATGAAAGATCTGTGTTTTTCTCATTAAACCAAGATTTAGGAATTCTTCAGCCATTCTAAGAGTTTGCACCTGGGTATTTTTTTTTGTAAGGACACTTAATTTAGGTTGTGGTGACTGTTAAGGAATCAAATGTAGAACCTGTGTATTCCGACTCTGCAGAGATCTGATTTTCTTATGATGAAAACTGTAGCTCAGAGTCCCCATACGGAGCCCTTCAAAGCCAGAGAAAATCTTAATAAAAATGCTAAAGAAGTTCCTTCAACATAGGTGAAGGAAAACTGTTTTGAGATGAAAGATCACTGTGTAAGATTCTCCCACTGTTACTTTCTTATTGCTCAATGATATGGAATATGCTTTGGGGTGAGGGGCCGAAATTGATGTTGCTAATTGTTTGCCTTGGTGAAAGTGAGGAACGAGAATATTGTGTCATCATTAAAGGCCTCCATCTTCATAATGACCCTTTCGGGGATTATATAAAACAAGTACATTGTCTGCTACCCAGTGGGAGCTTTTGAAAGTAGGCTACCAGCAAGCTCGATGTGATCACTTCCAACTACTGAAGACCTACCCACTATTTCTGGGACTTCCTGTATAGGAATACAAGAGACTTAAAAAAAACAAAAAAACAAAACCAAAGGTCTAGACACTTGCTGAGCTCTCTGACATACTTGGTAATTGATTAATGGTTGCACAGTCCTGGATTCGTTACTGGCTTCTACTCAGCGTTTCCTTGGGCTTGGGGACTACTGTTCATCTTGCTCAACTTTACCAATTATTTTTTTGGAGGGGGTTTGCAGAGGTCACTGAGCAGGACGGAAAGACTATGTGCCCTTCAGGGCGCAAGAAAGCTTTTAAAGTCTGCCCCTGTTCCTTCCCCTTTATATGGGGCAAGTTTCTTTTCCTTTGGGGTCTCATTTGTGATGGAATTCACCACAGATCTGGCCACCACTGCTTTCCTTTTCTCCATTCCACTGTCCGGAGCCTTGTTCTTCTCTGTAGTCCGTGGGGTTGGGAAGTCTGAGGATCTGGGCCTTTCTGGGGATCCAGGGTGTCTGCAGGCCTCATCTCAGAGATGGCAGATTCTTACTGCAGTTTTCAGGTCACATGAGAGAGACTAGCTGAAGAGAGCCAAATGAAGATAAAGTAAATAATGAAATTGCTGATGTTTTCTTTAGAGTGCCCCTTGATGGGTTTTGGAAAGTTGTGGTCCCAGCTGTCTAAATGTACATGTTCCCAGAGAGCAAAGTTTAAGAACTCTAGTGCACAGAAGAGAACCTTAGGAGTGTGTGTAAATGCAGCTTCCCATGCCTCACCCTCCAACTGATTCAGGACTCAGAGTTGCAGCATCACAAGACCCTCCTGATTCTATTTCAGGTACTTCTCAGACCACACTTAGATACTATTGTTGAGGGAAAGCCCCTCGCCTTTCTATGGAGCGACTTAGTTAAATCACAAATCAGAGCTCAAGTTTAAGCTCTAGACCCTTGTGAGACATTTTTCGTGAGGCCGTTCAGAAACTGAACTTCCACGATTCCTGATGATCCCACAGATCTCCCTAGGTGATCCCTGCTTTTTTTTTTCTTCTTGCTGTTCTTATTCTCACCACTATGCTCTAACTGCTCCTCCCTTCCCTTTGCTCAGCAGTGATCATATGTGCTTTGCTAAAGTAGCCCCTCTTGTTTCATTTCTTTGCAGATCAGGGATGACTATTGCAACCTCTCCCAATTCATACCCTCCTTTCTGACCTGAATTCTGTTATGTTCCACTTGACAAATCTAACATCTAATTAGCATTTAGGCTTTATCTTATTGTGGGTCTTGGTAAGATATTGGATGTGCAATTTCTTGGCAGATGCAAAGCAGTCTTTTCCCATTTAGAACCTCAAGCTCATGTAGTCCTCTGCAGGGGTAAGGAGGATAGGGAAAGGATGATATTCTTGAGAGGAGAGTAAAATAACAATGAACTTTCAGCTGTAACCAGCTTAGAGAGTGCTTTGCCGGCAAATGGAGGAATTTCAGTAGGAGACCTCACGAACCCATTTTTCTTGCTTTTAGTCTCTGGCAATCTTAAAGTTGTTCAAGTATGGTCAATGCCCAAACCCTAGGTCTTTTTCCATAAATGAAGAGTCAAGACCTTTGTTCTTTCCCTCTACTCTGAATAGAGGATTATATTTTAATTTTTGGTTCTGAAGCATTATTTCCCCACAGTGGTCCCCTCGGCCTCCCTGTCTTTTGGGACTTGCCACCATCTGTTGACACCATGCACTTTAGAGAGGTATATTCCAATACATTGGTAAAGATTTTCAGATGTGGAAGAGGCTAACTCAGGCACTGTTTCTACCCCATGGGAAATTTCGAGCTCTGTATGAGATTCTGATGTTGGTTTTTCTTTGTTTTTGTTTTTGTTTTTCTTCTTGCTGCAGGAAAGCAATCTCCCGGGCAGGCCTCCAGCATCTGGCTCCTGCACATCCCCTCAGCCTTCCTGTGGCAAATGGTCCAGCCAAGGAGCCCAGAGCGACTTTGGACTGGAGTGTAGGTGTCGCCTTTTTCATTTAAACATCACTTCAGTGCATGTTTTGTGTCTCTCATTCTCAGGATTCCTCTAGCTACAAGGAAGACTTGCTTAGTAATTTTCAACATTGCCCGCTGACCTGTCCTCAGATACCTTAGCTGTAGCTCCATTTCCAAACTCCTATGAGCATCGCTCCTTTATATGAAGTCAGATGTGTTCAAGACTAAGATAAAAGCTTCCTGAATCATTTGAAGTACTACTGCAGCTGTAAGATTAAAAAGTACCTCGTGCGCATGCTTTATTGGTTTCTGTCAAGTTGATGATGAATAGAGCCTACCCTTAATGCAACATCACACAATCTAAGTTTTGATTTCCTCAGCTTGAGCTGAGTTTTTCTGGGTGCTTTTTTCCCCAGAGAATTACAGGCACTTCGTGTCATTCTATTGCTTTTCCTTCCTCCCCTAACCCAAAGGTAGATGGGTCTTGTATCAGTAGGTTGGGTATAGTATATGAGCTGATGTTAACATTTTAACCATAACACACTCACAAAAACTATTGACTTGAAGATTATAGTCTGAAACTCTTTAGTTGATTAAACACATTTATTGAGAGTCTTCAATGAGTCAAGTTCTTGGCTGAGTAACTGTTTCTAACTGTAGACCCAAAGGCTTTGTCCCTTCCTGAAGCAATGTGAGGAAAAGGTATCAAGGGACAGAAGGGCTTCCCTGAAGTCCTGCCAGCCTTCCCTGATGATGAACCTTGTTTAGAACTTTTAGTTAAATCTGAATAGAAGGGATAATCCGTGTTCTTTTTCTCCATAGGAAAGAGAAAGGTGGGGTGGGGGAAAGGAAAACCATGCCATGATTTTATATCCTCTGTGTTATAACATTTCTTCCTCTCCTCTCAGCACACACTTAATATCCTTATTTTACATCTTGGATGCATACCAGTGTAAATTCTGCCCACATTTATGAATTGCCTGGCAAAAGGCTGGATGTATTTGAACTACAGCTTCTCTCTTGGTGGAGATATTGTTATACTGAGAGTGTTCAGATGCCGCCTGAGCCTGTTGAATTGGTGTATAGAAAGAATATTCCTTTCCTGGAGTTTTCTTCTTTATTCCAGGACAGCTATTTAATAAACTCTTAACCCACAATAGAGTATATTTGCACCAGTGTTTGCATAATTAAAAATAATTAAATGCATAAACATAAATAAAACCTAAGAAGGGTATGCATGGAGCAATGATGAGAGTGTGTTGTATATCAAGGAACCGAAAGAGTTAGTTTAATATTCACGATGTTCCAAACAATCCTGTAGTCTGCAGCAGCAGGGCCTTCTTTGAGGTGAGAGATTCTAATGAGGGGAGTTTAATCACTTAGAGGGGAACATTCATTAATTCCCTTCTCTGCCCTTTTGTGTGACATTAGATAAGTCACTGATTTCTTTCAGCTTCAGAGTCCTCATCTGTAGATGGGGATAATTGTGGCTCTATTTCATGGACGTTGTTAGGATCAAATGTGACAATCAGTGAAAAAGTTTTTTTTTTGTAAACTGTGCAGCCAGCAGATTTATTTATAAAAGTAATTGATGAATTCACTAATTCATCAAACATTTGTTGAGTTCCTGCTTTGTACTAGAATCTATGTTGGTTACTTGGGATTGTGAGGTGAAGAAGATACGGTTTCTGCCTTCAAGGGGCTTAGAATTCTGTGGGCAGAAAGGAAATCAACATGAAAATACAGGGTAATGATGCCTAGAACACAGGGGTCAGCGGGCATCACTGGAATGCAACAAAAGGACATTCCGTTCCCATTTGATGTTGGAAATAGTTATCAGAAAGTGCTTTTTAAAAGAAGTGTCCTGCCTGAGCCAGAGCTTGGCTGCAAGGTATTATTTTCTGATTCCTGTAGAGAGGTATGTACTCTAATATTTCATCAAAATGGTATTTTTGGCCAGTAGTGGGAGGCTGCAGTACAGGATGAGGGAAAAACAAATAGGAATGAAGGCTGGGTTTGTGCATAGTGATCTTTTATCCCTCCCTCTTCTCCCCTTTTCTTTGATTGTGGGTACCCCATCTTGGAGGTCTGTTGAAAGTATGGCATGACACAAAACACTTAGCTAACATTTAACAATGGATGGAAAATCGAAAGCCTGTCCTGAAGACAGTCCATCTAAGGGCTTAGATATTGATGTGTAAGGAGTTATGAGATGTTACTCTGGAAAAAAACCAACATATTTGTGAGCTGATTTTGGTGTCAGCAAACAGAAACCAAACCGTGATCAACACACTACACTCATTTATTACAATTGTGTAAAGCGTTTGTTTCAGAAAAGAGGAAAAAGCAGATTGTTAAAAGCATTTCAGTGACTTTTTCTTTTGCTAAGACTTTAGATTTCTTGTATTACCTTAGTATGCTATTCTGTTCAAGGAGCCAGCCAGGGATTTCTTTGTTCCGTTTAAGGTGCAAAAACAGTCACCTCTCTGTGCCATTCCCTCTCCTCCACACTCTTGTTTGGTTCCCTCATCTCCTACCATTAGTCTACTCTTCTGGACTCAATGTATGCAAATGAGCAATCTTTACTCAATTCAGTATTACTATTTATTGAGCAATGATTAAGGTTGGAGCCTCTTTGATTCTTTCAAATAAAAAGGAAGGTGGCAGGAGCTTATAAAAAGGTGGGGGGAACTCCAGTCTCTTGCCTTTGATAAGGTAAAGGGCCCCAGTAGTGCTACGTTGTGCTTCTGAGGGTCTTGACCACACTGGCAGACGGGGTCCAGCAGGGATGACGAGGGTCCTGTTTTTCCCTTTCACACCCAGCTTGACTCTTGGGTCAAAATTCTCTCTGCTCTGTAATGCTTTGGCTCAGGGGAATGAATGGGGGTGACCTCAAAGGCCTCTACTACTATGATTCTCTGGCTTATGTTACTCTATTCTTCTTCCTTCATCTGTAAGGAAAAAGATTAAAAAAACTGTTCACGGTGTGTCTGAAGTTGTAAAGTCAGAGTGAACCTGGAATTAGGATCTTAGTCCCCAAGTTTCTACTTACTGTGGAATCCCAAAAGGGCCATGTTCTGACACTAGCCTATGTGCCACAGTCATCTGAAGGCACACAATTATTTCCTAAATATACTTTGGCAAAATACTTTGAGAAGTCTGTTTGTGGGGTGCCTGAGATACAGGTGAGCACTGATTTAGTGTGCATAGACTGTAGGCACCTGCACTTCTTGGCCGGGAGGATGCTATTATAGCAGACAGTTTTTATGCTTTGGATACATGAACTTAATAATTTTCTTTAAGCATTCCAGTTTTGTGTTCTCATTTCCCTGTTTGTGATATATAGACTCTCTCTCTCCTTAGTTTTAGCTTGTTTCTCCCAAACATTCTCTCCTACTGTGTTTTACTCAAGTGGCTTATTATGACTTTTAGGATTCTCTGTCCCATATGGGCTCATTCTTTGAAGATTTTTTGCCAATAGATATTTACTGAGGCTGCCTGTGCACCGGCATTTCCCTCCGTGCATGTCAGGGATAGAACCTGTAACGGTGTGTGGAGAGTATCTGGATTAGTCTTCAGTATGGTGCCTGAGTCTTCTATTGACAGCAGTGGACACTGGGATCAACCCAGTATGAAAATTGCTATTTCCTCTAGAGATTTTCTTTCTTGTTCTCTGCCAAGCCAGGCTCATCTTTTCAATCAACCCGATTCTATTTATCTGACGTACTCTTTGTATCCTCACAATACCTCTCTGTTCGTAGTGCATTGTCTTACAAACCTTAGAACCAAATTAGTGCTTTTGGTTTGACTTTCTTATTTGTGGCTGTCAGATTTCAGGCTGCTTCAAAGGAGGGGCGATGTTTTCTGCTTGTTTTCTCTTCACAGTGGAGAGAACAGCATCATAGACCTCGTAGCTGCTTGGTTACTGATGTCAGGGGATGAATTGATTACAGTTTTTCTGCTCAATCAGTGAGAAGGGGATATTTCGCTGGGAGTTGACAGGCACTCAGATAATCTCCAGTTCTTGAAAAGCTTGGTGGGCATGACGCCAAAGTCTGCTTGAAAAATAAATGGATTTATGCCGTTTTAATCCTAAGTAACTCTCTTTAAATTTCCTTCCTAATTCAACGCATTGTGTTAGATCTTAAGGTGCACACAGTACTTTGGCCTTCCTACTTTTCACAGGGGCATCATCTTGTCACCTCCACAGTGACAGCCTGCAGCAGCTGCCCCCTCTGACACTGGATGACGCCTGTCAGCCAAGACAGTTGGGGTAAAACAAGTTAAATTACTAGAAAGGAAGGAAGTAATGCCTAAAAAGGAAAAAAATATTCTCATCTCCTGGGATGGATTCCAAGTTCCCAGTTTAGAGTGAATTAGTCCATTTAGAAGCATGTCTGTTCCACAGATAATGTGTATCTTCTTTTAAATGTCACATGTCTCCCTTCCAATGGAGACTTCATTTGGACTTCCAGCACTCTTCCCTGTTTGTAGTATTGCAGCAGAGAGCCCGGGAAGTACATCTCCCATCTGTCCCCACCGTTTCATTTGTTTTTGCCCATTACACTGCCTAAAACAACCCCCTGAACAGCGGTGGAAAAGCCACCAAGATCTTTCTTAAAGGGCACATTGGTTTTAAACCCAGCACCCTTGATTTCATTTTATTTTCCTTCCTCATTGGCAAACTTTCTTTAGTCCTAAGAGCTGTGGAAAACAGAGCCTCAACACAAACAAAGCCAGATCTTCAGTTCAAACCACCTTTCCTTCCCTTTAGTTGACAATGCTAACAAAGAAACTTTCTCTGAGGCAGATAGAAACATCACACAGTTGATGTACTGCCTCACAGTTTGGTTCAGGGACAAGATTAAGGAACCAGAGTCTTCATGTGGGATTGCTTTAAACTGGGTTATGAAACTAGGTCATCTTATCTTTAGAAACCTTGAATGAAAAGCCAGGAGGAGGCAGGGGTGTGTGTGTGTGCATGCGTGTTTGTGCGTGCGTGCTCGAGTGTGTGTGCATGTTCTCACTTCAGTCCTGTTTCCTGTGAGTCCTAGGAGACCTGGACTTTCATTTCAAGCTTCAGGCCCTGCCCTTCATCAGGTCTGAGTGTCATCACCCACAGCCCCCATGGCGCTACATCTTTCCCCACTCCCAGCCGCATTTCAAAAAACTGAAGTCAGAGTAATCGATAAATGAGACTGTTTGTTGAGCAGAGTGTAAGGAACTACTCACTATAAATCAGTGAAGATCCCAGTCCTTGTCAGCCATGTAAAAAAAGGGACAGATTGACCTCGATTTCACGGACCCTCACCATTCCTTTCTTAGAATGGGGGAGTTTTAAAATCAAATCACGCTGGCTGCTGAGGGAAATCGTGGAATCCTGTAACTTCACAGACCTGTGAGAAGTGTCTCGATCTAATCTGCTGCCTCTAGGCAAGTGATTACCTGAACAAATGCTGTCCAATAGAAATAGAGCTGTAATGATAAATTTTCTAGTAACCACACTTTAAAAAGTGAGAAGAAATAGGTAAGATTATTTTTTGATTCCATATTTTGTTTAACCAAATATATTCAAAATATTATTTCAACATGTAATCAACATAAAAATTATTAGTGAGATATTTTACATTCTTTTTTCACACTAAATCTTCAAAATCTGCTGTGAATTTTTCAAAGAGAAGCACATCTCAATTAGTGCTAACCACATTTTAAGTCCTCAGTAGCCATGTGTATATTGTACAGCACAAATCTAAAACATCCAACGTGGTGTGTTATCAATTCTTGAAGATCTTCAAGGGGAGGTAGTCCACTCATTTTCCTTTTTGATTTTGTAAGGACATTTACATAGGATACATATTTATAGTACTCATTGTTTCAAAACATTTTTATAAGCAAGTGTCTTCACTTTGTGTGGAGCATACTCTTTATCTGTAGTATTCAGTCTCAAACATTCACCTCATCTTTGTCTTTTTACCTATAACCATTACTAGAATTTCAGTAGCACTTGAGCAGGAAAACATGCCTATATCTAGAAATCCATATTTATGTCTATTTGGGTGAATCTCCACTCTTAGATAACTAGATCTGTCAATGTAAATCTATCAATGTAAATATATATAGTTATACAGACTTGTCTCAGCACTCACAAGTGGAGAAGAAGTGTTTTCTTTGTTTAGAAATAGGAGAGTTATTTTTCTGTCTGGCACAGATGGATACTCTTTGAGTGGTGTACTATTTGAGATGGTATTTCAAGATACATGTGTAGAGAAGAGAGAAAGATGTTTCCAGGTAGGGACAGTAGAATGAACAAAAACGTGGCGCCAAAAAGGGAAGTGCGAGGTATGTTTAAAGAAGAGTGACAGGGAGCCCAGTGTGTTGGCATACGCCTGTAATCCAGCTACTCAGGAGGCTGAGGTGGGAGGATTGCTTGAGTCCAGCAGTTTGAGGCTGCGGTGAGCTGTGATGATGCCACTGCACTCCAGCCTGGGCAACAGAGCAAGGCCCTGTCTTTTTTTTTTTTTTTTTTTTAAGAGTGACAAGGATAAGAGAGTGATTGATGCTGTTATTGGAGTCTAGCATGCCAGCTCGAATTTGGATTTTATCTTATAAATAGGGAAACATCTAAGCATTCTGAACAAGGGAGAGGCATAATCATGGCTGTCTTCTGGGGGAACTAAATTTATACTAATGTAAAATAAATCAGAGAGGGTGTCAGAGTTCAGAGCAGAAGAAACCAAGACTCCGAAATTTTAGATGCACTGTCCAGCGTATAGTAAGTAACTGGGGGGTATAGTCAGATAATGAAATGAAACCTAGACAACAATAAAAGCAAAAGGAAGAGGCCTGCATTTGCTGGGGGTAAATGAGGCTCTGCAGCAAGTAAAAGACTCAAATGTATAATGGCTTAATACAAGAGAGGTTTGTGTCTCGCCTATGTGATAGACCAAGACTATTCCAGGTGGTTGGGTGGGGAGTCAGGCCCTTTGTCACACAGCTATTCAGTGACCCATGCTGAGGATCGCTCTGACATCCCACCAAGAGGATTCCAAAAGGCTGACTTCCCAATTGACCAGTGAGATAAAAGACCATGGAGGAATGCATGTGGGAGGATTTAATGGAACAAGTCTGGAATTTCTGCTTCTGTTTCACTGTTCAGAATTTGGTCACATGGCCACACCTAATTGCAAGGGAGACTGGGGAAATAAAGTCTGACTATGTGTCTAGGAAAAGGAGAAATAATTATTTTGAGGAATGGCTAGCAGTCTTGGCCACAAAGACCAAGGAGAGAAACGTGGTTAATGTTAACATCTGTGGATTAGGAGGAAGAAGGGAAACTAGAGTAACGGCGACACCAATAAATATAACGAACGTCTATTAACTTCTTGTTTTATGCGGAACATTGGGCTTTACACATTTTTATGTTTAAACATCACTGTAGTCCAGTAAAGGAGGTACAGTGATTTTTATGTGACTGATGAGTAGAAGAGGGTTTAGGGAAGTGAGAAGGGCCCTAAGTCATATAGCTATTAGGCAACAAGTCTGACTCCAAAGCTCATGTTAGTTAACATGGATCTGGAGAAGGGTTCATGAGAATTGTAGGAAGAAAACAAAACTAGTTCATTTGTCTACTGCATTCTTTTGCTAATGCCACCCAGTCTAGACAACTTTATGCAGGATTCAAGAGTCCCTGAGACTATCCTCTCTTCTGACATCAGTTGCAAGTTCGGGAACCCCCAAGACTGCACTCAGCTTCAGTAACTCACTAGAAACACTCATGGAACTCCCTGAAAGTTGTTAATACTCACATTTACGGTTTATTACAGTCCTTTCCAAGTAGAATCATGGTTCACTAGCTAACTTCTCCTAGCAACCATGTGCTATAATATACCTGGCATAGTGCCAAGCAGGGAAGCTCATTTGAACCTTGATGTCCAGAGTTTTAACTGGGGGTTGGTCCTGTAGACAGGGTTGACTGCCCATTTGGTTGACATTAGCCCCTAGCCCCTCTGGGAGTCAAGTTGATACCTTATGACCCAAGGCCCTCAGACAAACAAAACACTCTTATCAGGCAGGACGTTCCATGGGCTTAGAGATTACTTTCTTGGAGCTGGAAGCTCATTGCTTTATCAGTAGGTTTTGACATTTTACCCACTGCTACATTTTAGGCTTCACTTTCTAAAGTAGTTGATGGAATTTGGCTGTGGTTTCCCTCATATTGGCTGCTGTTATTATGCATTTAGTTCCATCTTCTCTGGTAGATTTTTCTCCATTGATTAACACAGAATCTCAGTGCCTGGCACCAGTGTTACCGAATAAAGGATTGTTGAATAAGTTAAAGAATAATAAAATGAAAAAGCATTATTCTGAATAAATGGTTATAACTTAGAGTTGGAGAAAAGTTCCCAGTAGAATATTTTAGATTGTGTGGATTGATTTCTTCAGGATACCTTGTAAAGAAGTGCTTTTCTACTTTTTAAAAAAATGTCATCATCCATCGCTATCTGAAAACTTTTAGATTCTGAACCCATAGCTATGCTTCTCTTTCCTCTGCTGTTGTCCCACAAGATTGACTGTGAAGTGAAGCCTATTTTCCCATTGACTTCCTTGAAAAAAAAATGGAACTTGCAACAGGGAAAAATTACAGTAGAGAAGAAAAAGTTTTGGTGAACAGATGTCCACCCTTTGATGTAGAGGGCAATGATCCTGGTCAGTGTTGCTCTCCCTTTAGGAATGGTTTCGAGGCACTCAGAGATGTGGATGGTGCACTCCCACCCCAGGGGCTCCCTGTGTTATGTCCTGGAGCCCTTGACACCTATATCTCTAGTGCCTTTTACCTTCTCTTGTGCCTTCCTGCCTCACTTCTGCAGTCCAGGACTTGGACCCACCTTTCTTGGATCCTGAAGCACCTAGGTCACATGCCACAATACAAATTTGGTTGTTCTCACCCCAGAATTATTTGAGTCACTAGGCCCTGAAAGGAAAAGGTGTTCTATCTGATTCTGAAGAAATACGTTTATTTTAAAAGATGGGTGACACTTGGTATTTTTTCCCAGCAAATGTCATGGAGTGTAGGTTCCTGTTTTTTTTTTTTTGAGTCAGAATATCGATCCATTGCTCAGCCTGGAGTGCAATGGCACTTTCTCAGCTCACTGCAACCTCTGCCTCCTGGGTTTCAAGCAATTCTCATGCCTCAGGCTCCTTAGTAGCTGGGATTACAGGTGCCTGCCACCATGCCTGGCTAATTTTTGTATGTTTAGTAGAGGTGGGGTTTCACCATGTTATGCAGGCTGGTCTCAAGCTCCTGGCCTCAAGTGATTTGCCCACCTCAGCCTCCTGAAGTGCTGGAATTATACGCGTTAGCCACTGCTCCTGGCCATTTGTTGTATATTTCTGCTTTGCTGTACTAAGCTTTGAGATTCAAAGGGCTATGGTGTGGACACTGCTGGAGTAGGTTATAATAAAAGTGGCTCATGTATAAGATGAGTTTTCATGACATGATTGTATTGAAGTCATCTGCGCAGGCTGCTATGACAAAATGTCATAGACTTGGTAGCTTAAACAACAGACTTCATTTCCCACAGTTCTGGTGGCTGGGAAGTGCAAGGTCAAGGTGCTGGCAGATTCCAGTCCTGGGTAGAGTCCTCTTCATCACCTGCAGACAGTTGCTTTCTTGCTGTGTGCTCACATGGCTTTTCGCTGGTGTGTACATGTGGAGAATCTCTCATGTGTCTCTTCTTATAAGGACACTAATCCCATTATGAGGGCTCCACCCCTGTGACCTCATTACTTCCCAAAGTCTCATCTCCACATTCCATCACATTGAGGGTGAGAGATTCAACATAGGAATATATATATATATAAAGTAATAATTTTTTGTTTTTGAGGTGTAGTCTCACTCTGTTGCCCAGGCTGCAGTGTAGTGGCCTGATCTCGGCTCACTGCAGCCTCCACCTCCCAAGTTCAAGTGATTCTCCTGCCTCAGCCTCCTGAATAGCTGCGATTACAGGCACCCACCACCACACCCAGCTAGTTTTTGTATTTTTTTTAGTCGAGATGGGGTTTCACCATGTTGGCCAGGCTGGTCTCAAACTCCAGACCTCAAGTGATCTGCCCGCCTCAGCCTCCCAAAGTGCTGGGATTACAGGTGTGAGTCACCATGCCTGGCCAACGTATGAATTTTGAGGGGATACAGTTCAGTCCATAGCATCCCCCATAACAAATAATTACATGCCCATGTACATCTGATGAGTAAGGTAAAAACAAGAGTAATTTTCCTGTGAGACATGGGGACTTAGTCTTGTTTCTTTATGGTTAATCTAATACAATACTTTTCCTAACAGCTCAGAGCCCGTTTTAAGCGAATGAGCAAAATATACAATTAATATATAAATGTATAATTTCCAAGGTAGTATCCCATAAGAAGGAATATGGAATTCTATTCATCATACTATTAAAAAAAAAAGGTTTACTTCCCCCTTTCCACACATTTCTGTAAAATAGGATTGTTGCTCATCAGGTCATACATTCTAGCAGCTCTGTTCCCCATCCAAAGTATATGAATATTTTTAGAAGCAATAACATTTAGTTTGAAAAATTGAGAAGTAATTGGGTGAAGACCTTACTGAATTAGTAAGATGTGAATTAGTAGAAACTTATTATGCTTTGAGTACACAGGAACTTAGTTTTAAGAAGCCTCTGCCCTTAGAAATATAATTTACCTGTTACTGGTATAATTGTGTTTTCAAACTGTCTTTACTTAAAATACTTTAATGCTGTCGTCCTCTTTTTTAGCTAATTTGTTAAGCTTATTCACTGAGCAAAGTCAAATTTTAAATAATTTTAGTCTCAGTTGTCATGAAATTTGCAGTGGTGGACTTGGTGAATAAGGTTTGACATCAAACTGTTTCGAGGTGTTTTTTCCCCGTTTGTTGAATATGTTTCAAAAATGACCACCTCCATGGATAAAGCAGCTATAAACCTAATGTCTATTTTAGTTATAGCTCAAAGTTTTTCCAAACACATTTCTCCCTTTTTAGAATTTCAGTAGAATCAACTCTAGCAGTACTTTGAGTGGTCAAATGAGGAATGTTTAGGCTCCTTTGTTTCACTAACTTTCTTGTATCCCAAATTTAAATTTGAAATAGTCTTCCTTATCCCTGGAAAGGAAAATTGATGTCAGATGGGTCTTTTCCTTGCAGGAGAATGCCGTGAATGGAGAACACCTGTGGCTGGAGACGAACGTCTCGGGAGACCTTTGCTACCTTGGAGAGGAGAACTGCCAAGTCAGATTTGCAGTGAGTGTGGGCTCTGTGTTGTTGGGGGAAGACCTGCGGATCTGAATGAATAGAGGGGTCACCTTGCCTAAATTTCCAAGGGGAGGTCTGAACGAGCCTGTCCTTGTGAGATGGAAAGCTTCCCGGATGTTTTCAAGGTTTACAGAGAGAGAGTTTCTCAAGTTAACATGGCTTTCAGGTTGTCGCTTGTAATGGTTTTAGGGTTCAATTATGCAGGCCAGGCCTTGGTGTCATGTGTTACTTTATAATGATGCCCAGGGTAGGTTTTTGTGTGTTGGTGGTGGGGTAGAGGGTAAATGTGTACGAAGTAGTGTCTGCTTGTGGAGGGTTTGTTTGGGTGAGGCGAAGGCCTGTGTGTGGAGGAAGGGGCTCTGTCGGTAGGGGAGTGGCCACAGTGGGGCCTTTACTGATGGGTGAAGGTGGAAAGACAGGGAAACATCTGTGCTGGGAATGGGTGTAGGCGAACAAATAATCCAGACTAAGTTCTGGAGGATCCAATTCTAGAAATAATGTAAACAAACAATCAACAGTCAGGTCAATTGGAGTAACGTTTGTTATTTAAAATTTGCTTTGTGTCCCTATTTAGAACAATCTATTTAGAGGGTTAAAATTCTCTTTATGTTGTGAGGTAAGTGTGGCTGCCAGGTGCTGCACTGTGGAGATATCAAAACCATAGTGTTGAGAAATTGAACTTAAAGTTTGTGTGTAGTTTTAAATGATGGGTCCAAACAGAGAGTAATGGGAAGCTTAGGATAGTAAAGAAGAAAGAAAAGATGTATTCTTTCTTATTTGGGGAAATGAGCACCAGAATTCATATAATGCTTTTTTAAAAAAATATTTGTTTATTATCTGAAAGAAATATTTGCAGCAAAATGTAGGGCCTTGAAATTGCGAAGGAATATGTGTTTGTTAATAACTAATATGGAATAAATTGAGTTTCCATCAAAGCTTATGGAAGAATGTGTATAGCCCCCAATGATTTTAACCAGGCTGCCTGAAAGCATAAAGTCCCAGAACCACAACCTTTTTCGTTGCTTTAGCTGTTTTAACTACTGGTTTGTAAGTTTCATTTGGAGAGTTTTGAGTGTTCTGGGGAGAACAGGGCCTGTTTAAGTGAAGTTGGGAATCAATGTCAGGGAAAGACCCAGATGAACAGGCTCTGGATTGGAAGTCGGGAAACCTGGAGCAGAATCTCAATGTTACTGCTCAGAGTGTGACATTGAGAACTTGTGACCTGTGGGCCTTGGCTACCTTCTAAAACGGAGAGTAGGATTAAATTATTTTTAATTTTGTTTGTAGATCTGTAATTAATCATTTGCATCTCTTCTAATTTTGTTGTAAATTTAGTTGACTTAAATATCAGGATTTCAACTTTATGCATATGTATTTTTAATTAAAGTATAATTGCATGAAATTTGATTAAATTAACCAAATCCATGAGAATCTCAGCTGTTTGGACTAAAATGCTGTAAATAATGAATTAACATTAGGGTCTTAGTTAATTGCGTAAACACTGGTCTTGGGATTTAAGAGAATATAAAATGGAAAAAATGAAAGCCAGTATTACTTGCATACATACTTTTGAACAATTTCTATGATGGACTATGATTTTTTACAGAGTTATCCCTTATTTCCAAATTGCTCCCTTTAATCCCTTTCTGTTACTTTTTAGGGGATGGCTACCTCTCTTGACAAATATATGAATAGATACATATATTCTCCTTAAACCTTCTATCAGTAAATAGCATTGCTATCCACTGAACGATTATTACTTGTTCACTAATACCTTTAGGCCAGGAAAAGCAACAAAGGGAATAAAGGAAATTTTAGCTAGAGGTAGGAAGAAACAGAGTTGAGAACATTCCCAGTTTCCTTCTGAAGCTTCCTCGTAATTTCATACCAGGTACTTGGCCCTATTAACTTATATTACAAAATGTCTGAAAGATGAAGAACTCTCCTGCAAAAAAAAAGTTGATTAAATGAAGGAATAAATCAGTGAGGAAGCTGAAGACCTAACTTCTGTAAGTTTCTTAAAGCTCAGTTTCTTTGCCTATGAAGTGGGGGAAACGCTGTTTTGAGGATTTGGTGAGATGATACATAGAAAGGGCTTACTTGGCTCAGCAACTGACCTAATGAATTAAAGGCAAAAAAGAAAAAACCCAGGAAGGACGAGGACTGAAAATTTACAAAAGAACTACCAATTGCCAATAGATATCTGAAGAATACAAAGGCATCCCAATTAAAACAACTCGGGGTCAACTTCATGTGCCTATTAAATTAGCAAAGATTTATAAAATGGTAATACTTAACTGCTGGTTGGGTTAGGCTGAAATGGACAGGCGTATCATCAGCTGCCAGGAGTGTAAGTAGATACACTGTCCTTCACAAAATTGGCAGTGTGTACTGAAAGCACTGAAAATCCTCTCAGTCTCTCTCCCCACCTCACACTGTGAGGTGCGTGTCATCTCTGGGCATCCCATTTTGAGAGAGACATCAGCAAGCAGCAGAGGACCCAGAGCGGGGTGCCCAGGTTGGCTTAGGGGATGGAAGCTTGTTGTAAAGAAATGTTAGATTCCATGGGTTACAACTGAGTATTAGGAGCAAAGGCAGGGAGATGTCTTCCAGTATTTGAAGAGTTAATTTGAAGAAAAGCGAAGTGACTTGCTATCTGTTGTTAAAAATGGAAAAGTCATAGAGGTAGAATCCACCGACTCTAGCTTTATAACAATAAACAAACATTACCTGGAAACCTAACAATGCACGTTCCTGTTTCCCTTTTTGCTCCAAATCCTGATTCAGTATGCTTGGAGTTGGACTTGGGAGTCTGTGATTTTTTCCTTTTTTTTTTTTTTTTAAGATGTTGTCTTGCTCAGCTGCCCAGGCTGGAGTGCAGTGGTGTGATCTCGGCTCATTGCAACCTCTGCCTCCCGGGTTCAAGGGATTCTCCTGCCTCAGCCTCCTGAGTTGCTTGGGTTAGAGGTGCAAGCCACCACACCCAGCTAATTTTTGTATTTTTAGTAGAGATGGGGTTTCACCATGTTGACCAGGCTGGGCTCAAACCCCTGACCTCAGGGGATCCACCCGCCTCGGCCTCCCAAAGTGCTGGGATTACAGGTGTGAGCTACCACACCTGGCTGAGAGTCTGTGATTTTAACAAGCACCTCAAATAATTCTGGTGCAGATGGTCCGCAAACCTAACTTTGAGAAATACCGTATGATAAGAAAGCACTTAGTCAGTCCGAGCTTCCCAGTAAGGGAACAGGGTGCCTGGAGAGATTGACTGGAGGGATGTGTGTTTGTGGATAACATGGTTGGCCATCTTTCAAGGATGCTGTAGTTGGGGAAGCACAGCTGCTTTGGGCAAGAGGTCAGACACAGAGTTCTCCAGGCAAGTCTTTAGTTTAAATGCTCTGTTTGCAGTTTTCTTAGAACAACAGTTTTTTTTTTTTTTTTGGGGGGGGGGAAGTATGCATAAACAGATCATGTATTTATATTCTAATTTCTTTTAATGAACCACCTTTGAAGAAAGCCTACCTGTTGGGGCTGGGACTAAATTACCATAACCAGGTACTACCTGCAGGCTCCTAAACAAAATACAGGCAGAGTGCTCAGGGGAGGAGTAAATCCATCATCTCCGATGTGCCTTTCACTCCTTTCCTATTTTAGCAAAGCAAATATCACAAGTAGAAGTTAAGAGAAGGAAGAAGTCAGTGTGGGTTGAAGCAGACAGGGGCAGCTTCATGGAAATGGGGTTCAAGCTCAGTTTTGAAAGATGGGTAAGATTTACATAAGTGAGTTTGAAGAAGGAGAGCATTTCGGGCAGGGAAGGGGAACATGAGCAAACTCAGAGGTGGGGCAAGCTCTGTACAAAGGAGGTGGCAGTCGTGAGCCGTGCATGAGCATGTGTCAGAGAAAAATGGAAATAGGTTTTTTGAACCAAAACTTGAAGTGCATATTATAAATACTTGTGGGCTTAGGAAGTGTGACTATATAATACATTGTCTAAACCAAGACACTTTTGAGGGTGAAAGTGGCTGCTGTTAATAATGATCTATGTAAAACTAAAACTGTTCTGCAAAGCCGGGACCTCCTGCTGCCATGTGGATTGATATTTGGGGACTGATATTGGAGGGTACTGAAAGCAAAGCAAGGCAGTGACTTCCAAAACCCTAGAACAGCTGCAGGAGAGTTTGTTCCCAAGTGTCAGGGCTAAACCACGTGACCTTTCCTATTCTACAGTTCTCTGGTGGCAATATTTAATACTGTAGAATACCTGTGAGCAGATACGTAATGGAATTAAATTTGTTCCCAAATTGGCAAAGGTTAACAAATTAGCAACTGTTTCTTTTTCTGGTCTAGATAAAATAAAAGGATGCAAAAGTAATGAAATTGAAGTAGAAAGATCACTGTTTCCCAACCTGCTTATGGGCACAGGAAACCTGAAATAAAATTCCAGCCAGAATCACTGTCGTTTGGTGACATTTATTTTTATGTACATTTATTCATTTATTCACTCATGTATTCTGCCAGTGTTTGTGAGCTGGGTTGAGTCCCTAGTGCCTCACCATTTAGTGGGCACAGCCAGATGGAAACTGTTCTCATGCTCGGGGGCTAGGCTATACAAACATGTTTAGCCAAATATTTGTACCTAAAGAAGCTCACCCCTCTGGTAGTAATCCCTGGAGTCCATACCAGTAGTGTGCACCTACTCAGACTTGAAAGAAACTTGCCTACTTTGATATGCAAATTGTACACCCACCGTGGTCATACGGACCTGAATAGGCACAGATGGGTAGCATGGGCGGTCCGAAGGAAATAGACTTTGTGTTGGACTGACCTGGGTTTGAAAATCTGCTGTTCCATTTATGTACTGAGTAAAATTGGGACATATCACTTTGCCTCTTTTTGCCTCAGTTTCCTGATTGAAAGTATTGCTACTGAGATAGACCACAGTGATTCTTACTTGTGGATGAGCATTATAGTCAATTATGCCATTTTACCTTTTAATCTTACCTTTAAAGTGTTGGTTCCCATTCTGAATATACCGCATCAAGATCTCTGGGGAGTGGGACTGAGCTTGAGGTCAAAAAACAAACAACCAGATCTACAGATGATTGTGTTCACTGTCAGGGTAGAGAGACAGTGATCCACTTCAGAAACACTGTCAGGACTGAAAACCACGGCCTGGTTCTCACATCTGGTGTGTAGTGGCTGCGATGGGCTAAATAGTGTACTCCAAAAGGTATGTTGAAGTCCTGACGCCTCAGGACTTCAGTACCTCAGAATGTAACTTGATTTGGACATAGGGTTGTTGCAGATGTAATTAATTAGGATGAGTTCATACTGGAGTAGGGTGGGCCCTAATCCAGCATGACATGTGTCCTTATAAGAGAGGACACACAGAGATACACAAAGAGGGCCATGTGGTGATAGGGGCAGGAATTAGAGTGATGCAGCTGCAAGCCGAGGCCTTCCGAGGATTGTGGCTCTCCCCGGAAGCTAAGAGACAGGCGTGAAATTCATTCTCCCTCCAAGCCCTCAAAAGGGTGTTCAGCTTTGTTGAAACCTTGATTTTGGATTTCTGGCCTCTAGGATTGTGACAGAATACACTTCAGTTGTTTTAAGCTACCCAGTTTGGGTTCCCCACAGAACACCCATTGCCGTTTTGTGGGATCTTAGTAGTCAGTGGAAAAGTATATGAGAAATGCTCACACAATGTTTGCGGTTTTCCTAGGACTCATACTCATCATCTCTGATCCGTAACAACAACCTTCTGGGGTGGTCGTATGGGGCCGTTCACTTCTACCTAAAGATAAAGAAGAGTCAGAGAGGCTTACTCACTATCCAGAGCTTTATGACTTTGCTTTCTTAGGGCAGTGCTAGGAAGCTAATATAGCAGCCATTCTATAAGTCGAGTTACCTTATCTAACCAAGCAGATATCACCATTACATAGGCTCATGCACACGTACGCATACAGGTGCGTCTACAGCAGTCTTGAGTGTTTAGGTTGAGTGGTATGCGGTTGCGGTGTAAATGAGCAGATGGGCAGGTTGGTGTCAGAGGCTGGGAGCTGTGGGGAACAGAGTAGGTAGATGGTGAGGTGAGTGAGCATGTAGGTTGTGTAAGAGGAAAAATGGAACTGTCATACTTCAGGATGCTGTTACCAGATATATCTTCTCTATTTTTAAATGTGCTCATGTCACCCTCTTTTCGTGGACCAGCTAATAGGTGCTGCTTTGCTTTTGTTATTGTTTTGTTCTTGTATTTTGCTTTAGTCATTTCCTTGTAGATAATGTTTGGTGAAAATGGCTTAACCCCACCTGTGACACCTGGCCTTAATTCTAAGGTTCCTTCTAATGTTGCTTGCAATTTGCCAAATACAGTTTTATTGAGAAAGTGAATGAATTGTGTCACAGAGGCCGTGTGATATAAGAGTTGGAGGATTGTAGGGCAAGAGCTTCACAGATCCAGAGACAAAAAGATCTAGATAAAAATGCAAGTTCTTCCCTGCCTGTCTAAGCCTCAGTTTCCTCTGTAAAGTAGTGGTGATTAAATCTACCTCTCAGAATCAGTAGAGGGATAAAATCAGTTAACAAATGTTTGTATTCATTTTCCTCCTCTTCTGTACTTACTATGGTTCAATGTCATGGAGCTGAACAAGCTAATTGCAGATTTGGTTGGACTTTGGCTTAACAAGGCCTTACATTTGGGATGATTCTGTCTATCCCAACACTAAGACTCTTACACCTTCACCTGTCATTTTGCTACTGTGTGTAGCATCCATATTCTTACCAAGTCATGACTGGGAACAACTGAGTGGGACAAATCAAAGTAACCCATTCTGTGATCTCATCTCACAAGCTGTGTCTTCTTATTGGTGAATCAGAAGCCTCATCATTGTCTGTAATGGGGTATCACAACATTCACTCACAGGAATGCTGGTCATGTCCTTAGATTCTTGGAAGAAACTTTCAGGAAGAGTACAAGGGTCATAGCTTTCTGCCCTATTTGAAGGAAACTTGCAGCTTTCTGCTGTTTAAAAATGAAAATGACTCTGAGTCCAGTTATAACTTGTCTGTTTCATCTTAGGAAGAATGAGCACCAGGCAGCAGCTTGTGAAAATGCTGGTTCCTATGCATCTGTGTGTGTGGGTGAGAAGATGAGAGAATCAGAGCCCGATGTGCATTACTGGGGACTTTCTGGCCATCTGTGTATTCGGGTCTAGCTGGTGTGTACCACGGAGCACCAGCATGGACTTAGAATGCACCAAGATCTGCCTGCATGTTGCTCCTGCTCTGTCAGCCTCAAATGCCAGTTGTCTGGCACAGCAGACTCATGATCTGCACCCCAGATGGCAGTTTGGCTGAGCTGGGTGCAGGCTGTCAGAGGGAACCACGTGTGTGGCAATAAAGCCCAGGAGGCAAAGCCAGCTCTCTTGAGTTGTTTGGGTGCCAGCCATTCTCTGCCAGGGGCCTTTTTCACCATTAGGATATTGAGGATCTAATGAATCAAGATGACTCATGGAAAGTGTAGCCATCAACAAAAATAAGAAAAGAATTTTCACTGACACGCTCTCTGCTACTGAGTTCCTAGTCAGTGGATATGAGAGAGGGAGAGAGTGGGGTGCTCTCAACAGTGGAGGTAATGTCGCCCTTTAGGTGTCCGGCCTGATAGCTCAGCATTTCCATGAGATTGTCCACGTGCACACTTAGAACAGTGTCTGGCACATGGTAGACCCTCAGGATATGTTACCCGTTGTTACTATGACAACTGTCATGGGGATTGTTATAATTATTCTTTGGTACCAAGTGCTGTCTGTATATTAAAGGGGAATCTAGTGCTGATACTTCTCACTTCATGTAATGGGGATAGTGACAGTATACGTAGGCGATGAAGCCAAGGGATCTTTAGGATTCTGTCACTTCTAGGTGACCCTGGATCAAAAGCCATTGTCTATTTGCACAGCCCATTTTATTTTTGCCCAAAATTGTGTTCTGGAGAACACTAAACTTAAATGAAAACAATATACGGCATTATACATTAAAAGGAGCTCATGACTATACATTTCAAAAACACAGAATGACTTTAATACATAAATCGGTCCTATGAAGCTCAACGAAAGATATAAGGTATGCAGGATTTCCTACTTTTTTTTTGAGGGAATGGGAGGATTGTGGAACCCATTAATTTTCCCACAGAACACCCATTGCCATTTTGTAGGATCTTAGTAGTCAGCGAAAAAGTATTTGAGAAATGCTCACACAATGCTTTGCAGTTGTCCCAGGACTCATACTCGTCTCTGATCCATAACAACAATATTTTGAAGTGGTCTTATTGGGCTGTTTACTTCCACCTAAAGATAAAAGAAAAAAAGAGTCACAGAGGCTTACTCACTCTCCAGAACCTTATGGCTTTTTTCTATCTTTGTTCTTTATACTAAACTTTTTCTTTATACTAAGTTCTTTTGCCTTTATACTAAACTTTCGTTAAGCCAAAATGCCTGTGTCTTATTTTATTCTTAGAGTTTGAACCTCTGAGAATAATGGTCGTCTCTTCTGTCATGACAATTTTAGATTGAGGCTGCATTTGTGTGTTTGTGTAAGGGTGTGTGTTTCTGTGAAGCAGTTCTGTTGTTATTGGATATTGTATGGTCCTGTCACCTAGTAATAAAAATAATTTGCATCTGATTTAGCATAAGGTTTACATGTTACCTAGGCAATGCCCAGGTGTACAGAAATGGTTTCTCTTTTTGTAGTGTTTTCCAGGGGCAGGGACCCAGAGCACTAGGGTTTAACCAGTGCTCCTGTTGCTCAGAGGCACTCAATCTTGATGGAAGCGTTATTTGCATTATCGGTTACTCCAAAACCACGACTGGCCTCCACAGTTGGTATTGTTAGAAGGTTGTTTCCTGCCTCATTGATGAGATGGATATTCAGAAGGTGGTGCTTTAAAAACACGAGGAAATGGAAAATCCTGCATTGATGCCTTCATTAAAGGAGGCGCAGGTGATGTGTTGATGAAACGTGTGAGCTTTGGAATCAAATGACCTGGCTCTGAATCCTGATTTCCAGGCTTTGAGTTGTGTGACACTGGTCTTTGTTTTAACCTCTTTTTCTTTTTCTTTTTTTTCTTTTTTTTTTTTTTTTTGACAGAGTCTCACTCTGGAGCCCAGGCTGGAATGCAGTGGCTCGATCTTGGCTCACTGCAAGCTCCACCTCCCAGGTTCATGCCATTCTCCTGCCTCAGCCTCCCAAGTAGCTGGGACTACAGGCACCCGCCACCATGCCTGGCTAATTTTTTGTATGTTTTAGTAGAAACGGGGTTTCACTGTGTTAGCCAGGATGGTCTCGATCTCCTGACCTTGTGATCCACCTGCCTTGGCCTCCCAAAGTGCTGGAATTACAGATGTGAGCTACCGCGCCTGGCCCGTTTTAACCTCTTTAAGTCTAAGTTTTACATCTGGAAAATGGGATAATACTGCTTCTTGTGGTGGTTGTGAAAATTAAATGAGTTAATGCATATATAACAGCAGGCTGGCAAATCATAGGCACTCAATAAATATTGTCCACTATAATCTTTGCTCCTTGAATGATAGTGGTTCCAAGAAACTGAACCCAAAGAGACAGCCGAGAGTACTAGGTTTGGAGAGTCTTAGAATCACCTGCTACCTCAGTTTCCTCGTTGAAAGTTGAGGACTGAGCTTGTGAGGTGAAACAACTAGCCCAGCTGACAGTCAGGCTGTGTCTCCCCTCTATTCCTTCCCCATTCTCTCAACCTTTTATAGCACACACCACTTACTAGCTCTCATATTTTTAAAAATTGTTAGCTTATTTATCTGTCTCCAACACTAGAGCGTAAGCTCCATTTAGCTCAGGGACTCTGACCTTGTTGTCCTCTCCGGTATTCTCCACACTGAGGTTAAGTGACTACACTGAATAGTTACCCTGTGTGACTTAACATTGAATGAATGAATGAGTTCAATGAGGTGCTTGTTGAGAGAGAGACACAAACACACACAGACACCTGTCACCAGATCAACCCTGCCATTTAAGTATTGTTATATTTACAATCCAGGACGTCTGAATTCCTGCCTCATTTTTAAGGCTCTTTAGAGGGAGATTTAACACATGCAGGTAGCTGTCTTGTGTAGGGTTTTATGCCCTGTTTAGCCAGTGCCATACCTTTTGCAGCACATTTTATTTCATT
This sequence comes from Macaca fascicularis, assembly GCF_037993035.2. Lineage (NCBI taxonomy): Eukaryota > Metazoa > Chordata > Mammalia > Primates > Cercopithecidae > Macaca > Macaca fascicularis. The sequence continues at coordinate 179,333,888 of NC_088377.1, read as the reverse complement.
CTCGTGGAGAACAGAGACTGCTTTTTGCCATCTTGGCACACGGGGTCATGGTGTGGTTGTCATTAGTCAGCTCCCCTAGGGATCTCATGAGAACAGATCATATGAAAGGGCAGTCACGTTAAATATCATATTTCTTATCTGTCTTCATCAGTCTTGGTCCCTCAGTCTACCACTAGCAAAGAAAAGAGAAACACAGTAAGTTGTAACACATAGAGTTGGCTTTGGGTTAGAAGGACTTCACTTCCACTCTTAACTAGTCTTTGTTGGACAAGTGGCACAGTCTCATAGGGTCTCAGTTCCCTTAACTGTAAAGTGGGGAAATTGTGCCTACTTGGCATGGCAGAAGAGAGCTGTGTTTACAGTGTAGGTAATGTGTATATTATACAACTAGCCTCCTGGCAAATCTCTGTGGGTATGATGTCCTCATTAAAAAATGATACGGGCGGGTGTGTATGTGTCAGTGAAAACATTACCAATTGGAGGTACAGTGTTGAGTAAACAATCACTGAGATGTCTGTGGGTCTTCCGGGACTAGATTGGCTGGAAGACTGCCTTAATTATGTCACCAAATCGCTTGGAATGTGAAAAATGGCAGTGAAAGGATAACAAACTTACCACAGCTTCTTAACCAGAAATATAATATTCCATATCAAAGCAAATATCTCTAGATTATTGGTTAGAAATATTAAACTGTGAACTTTAAGAAAATAATTCTATTTCCACATAGTAAACTGATAACAGAAACATATCAGGATTCATAATACAAGTAAGATTGTGTTTATGGTCCTATCACACCAGCAAGGACTGAAAAGGCAAAGTGTTTGGGATTTCCTAGTTTATGCTAAGGCTCTAATCTCTGTTGTACCCATGATTTGCTACCTCAGAACTAGAGAAAGCCACCAAGACATACAAACACCATTTTTTATTAACTTGTTTTTGCTATGACTTCTGTAATAGGTCTAGCCCATCTTCACTCAAGTCTGTCTGCTTGAAATTTGTGAATGCACATGCGTCTGTATGTGTGTAGGGCTCTAATGGTATGAGTTTCTACTTATTAGTGTCTGTGTACCTGTAATTATGTTTATATCCATATTTGCATGCACATCAACCCTTCAGTTACTCTACTATAAGACATGTGGCAACTTTGACCTACTGGCACAAATAATAACCTTGAAGAGCATGTAAAAATATGACAAGGAACAGCCACAAAAGCACCTGTAAAGAGCGAAAACCAGGAAGATTGCATGATGAGTTGAAACTAGTGACTGGCCGTGGTTGTATGCTGACTTCTAAGCTGAGAAGCATAGAAAAACAAATGGGGGAAAAGAAATAAGAGAAAAGACAAGCAGGCAAATTTTGAAGAAGCAGAAACAAGAAATGAGGGCAACAAAGTACAGTGCACTTCAATAATAAGAATGATGAAATATGAAGTGTCCTTGGGTAAAATGAGGGCCAGGGTGAGAAATAGAATTATGGATTTTCAAGGATTTCTTCAAGTTCATTAGGCTGGAACACTTTTTAATGTATCATGACCATGAGGGAGGAGGCAGAAGGAATACCTGAGCTGCATGGTAATCTAGATGGAGGGGCACACTGAGTATCATTCCCCATGACTCTCCGCCTGGCATCTCTGAGGGCATCAGTTTGTTAGTATCATTTCATTAGACTTGTGCAAACCCAAACTTACCGGGCCCTTCACCATGCTTGTTATAAAGACTGGCTGCAATATTTGTTTTATATCTCAATAACTGTGCCTGAATTGTAAGAAGATTTCCAAAAGATGGTAGCAGTATGCAGTAGTCACCCAAATGGATTCCAAGGTGTAGACTTCTCCTAAGATTCATGTCATAGCTTTCTGTTTTTTTGTTTGTTTGTATATATGTTTTAGAGACAGAATTCTGTCGTGTCACCCAGGTTGGAATGCAGTGATGTGATCCTGGCTCACTGCAGCCTCAAACTCCTGGGCTCAAGTGATCCTCCTGCCTCAGCCTCCTCAGTATCAGGGACCACAGGCTTGCTGTAGCTTTCTTTTGAAGCCTATCAGAGAAACTTTGTGCCTATGACTTTCTTCTCATTAAAAAGAAGTATTAAATCCACTAACATAAGTCACATGTAACCATTTAAGAGTGTGATTTGGTACAAGGGTAAACTGTTCAGATACAGACATGTACCTTTTTCCTCCCTTAAAAAGAATCCTGTACTGTTTTGACCGTAGTTTTTACCAATCTTAATGCAGTGCTCAAAACACGATGGGTGTATCATTCTTTACAAGCAGTCATCAACTTTAGCTTTGAATTAACGCAATCCTAGCAATTTGGTTCTTACCAAATTGTTTCTCCTGTCAGCCCTGATTGGCTGCTTCTCAGAAAGAGGAAAGTTTTTTTGTGTGTCTTTCTAGTTCTTATATTCAGCTCACAAAGTTCTTTTTTTCCCCTTGGCTTTCTGCTGTAAGATTTTGGTTTTCTTTCTCTACAGATGAAAAATATAAAATACAATAGCTATGTGGGAAATAGACAACTTTTTATTTCAGGTTCAAACAACAACACACAGGCACTGCTCTTCTTTCTCCCACTAGGTCTCTCTGGAGGTCATGGAATTGACCCTGCCTAGGTGGGGTTCAGCCCAGCATCTAGAACCTCCCTGCACATCTGAGGTTACTCGGGGGAGGTGCTAAGAACATAAACATAAACACTTCATATGCAGAGTGCTTGTGATAATGTGCTCCTCAGAACAGAACAAAACACGCTGTTCGAGGAGCATCAAGTGAGTTTTCCTGCGGTACTCGAGAGGCAATTCCGACCGTAACACAGCATGAGACTGTCAGGTGTGCAGTCAGCCCAGCATACACACGAACAGCAAAGCTGACCAAGGGGTAGGTTTGAAGCCCTCCTGAGCTGCTGATGATTCTACTGAAAGACTTAAGGACAAAGTATGAGGAATTCACGCTGACCTTAGGGGAGGCCGGTGTGGGGCTAGGAAGAGGGCTGTGTGCTCTCGGTCACTCGTGCGTCTCTGCCTTTCCTTTTTGTTCCATTCTTGTCACTTCAGTTTAGGCCCTCATCACCTCATATGGTAAATTATCACTGTGGCCTTTGAATTTCTTATTCTCTTTCAGAAAAAAAAGCCAATGTCTTAACCACGACCTGCAGCACACCATGATCTGGCCTGCTGTTATCATCTGGCCTCATCTCCACTTCCCCGCTCTGGCCCTGCCACTCCTTAGCATCCTGACATCTTCATGCCTCTGAGCTTTGCACTGGCTGTGCCTTTGCCTAGAATGCTTTTCCCTCAGATATCCACGTGGTGAACTCTCTCACTTCCTTTGGGTGTTTGTCAAAATGTTCAGTGAAACCTTCCCTGGCCAACCTGTCTACAACTTCAATTTTCTCCTACTCCTGATATTTCTTATCTCCCTTTCTCTTTTCAGTTTTCTTTTCAGTACTTATTTCTGTCAATATATTATATACTATATTTATCTCTCTTGTTTGTTGTCTGTCTCTCACAGGAGAATATAAGTTCTATGAGATCAAAACAATTTTTTAGGGCTGGGCACAGTGGCTCATGCCTATAATCCCTGGTTCTGTCTGTTTTCTCTCCACTCCTGCAACTGTTCCCAAATAAATATTCCAAGGTTTAACTAACTTGTAAACATAGGTGGCATCACATGAGCCACAGTAACACAGATGCAACTGTTTTTAACTCTACGCAGTCTGTGTAAGACCTCAGTCTTCTGCAAAATAGCCCTTCCATCAGATAGTCCTGTGGGTCCTCAGAAGACATCTGACTTATGCTCACAAAAATATTATAGTTGTTCAGCTATGATTGTCATGTGGCCTCTATGCTCTCTTTCTTTTTCTTTTTCTTTTTTTTTTTTTTTTTTGAGACAGT